>NC_044255.1:5838533-6138533 GCF_003957555.1 Calypte anna | reverse complement strand
ACCCTAGCCCACAGGCGGAGAGGAGAGGAACATTTTTCATAGCTCTGGCTGTTGCAGTCATTCCCTTGCACCCTCTCTTCATACTAGTATGGGACACAACCTAGCAACAAAGACCTCTGGATCCCAGTCCGGAGAATTATCTGGAGCTGGAGACTACAGGATAAACATCTTCCTAGATGTGGGCATTTATCCCAGGGAACCTTTAATGAATTTTCATCATTCTAGGAAGAACCTGAGGCTGACACATAGGATTTATGCCATGGCTGTAAAACTGAGGAGACACATTTTCAGCCCATGGCCACAGTGCAGCAGGACGAGAACACAGCTGTGCTGGGTTCAGTCTCCATGCTCTGCTCAGTGTGACTGAGTGCTTCACTTTTCCTAGGAGGATTTCTCATGCTGTAGCTTTCCTTCTTTGTTTTTCCTTCTGACAAGTCAGGAAGGCAGACATTTAATATCCAGCCTCATGACTTGCCTTAATGCCACGTCAGCAGAGAATGCACAGGTGTTGAACTGCTGCTCCAATGCCTGCAGATCCCAGTGATCCCTGGGGCAAGGAAATCCCTGCTGTCAACAGCCTTAAAAAGATCATAAAGGCAGAGCCAGGTCGTAGGAGCCCTCTGACCTTCATTTGCTGCACTTGAGGAGCTTTAGGTCTCCTTCCCTTTGCTTTCCCAAACCCCGAATGACTTCCCTGCTCCCCCCTGACCCTCTTTGGCAATGCAGCCTCTCAAGGGCTCTTCTGCCTTATTCAAAACAAGTGCAAATGTGTGACCTAAAGCAGACCAGGACCGGGACTCAACAAAGGCGAGTTAGAAACAGCCAGACGGCTCTGAATAGAGCCAGTACTCTGCCTGCCTCCCTCTCGCTGCTCTCCCCAGCATTCTCGGCAGAGTCTGACACCTTCATCTGCATTTCCAAGCTCCGAGCCGGGTGAAAGCATCCTTCCTCCCTGCTTCCCTTCTTCCCTGCCCTGATCTGCTGCTGCCCTCGGCTCGGGCTGGAAGTGAGAAACGCTGCATAAACCGGCAGAAAAGGAAGCCAAAGGGGAAAAAAGGACATCTGAAAATCAGAAATGGAAAGAAGGCGAAGAAACTGGAGACCAGTGGACTAATTTAGGCGGCTTCCTTCCACCTCCAGAATAAAACTTTAAGATCTTTCAAGTGCTACATCTTCTCCCTGGCTTGCTCTTCCTGAAAGAAAGAACGGGAGAGGATTTTTTTTTTTCCCCCCCTTTCCCTGCTCTAAGCCACACAACAAAAAAGCCTGGAGATATCTAGACAGCCCGAGGCTGCTGTTGCAACTGCACAACGTCGTTAGATAGCAACACAAAAAGGAAGGAAAACCACAAAGCAGCATTTTCCATAAGGCATCCAAGAGCTGCTTAGTTCTGCCATCTGCATGCAAGTATTTGGCAAGTCCCACCCTGCTCCTTGGTTGCTGAAAAAATATCACTTTTTGGCAAAATTGGCAGATCAGAGCTTGATCAGGAAGAACACAGCAGGTCACAAAATACCTTGTTAACCTGCACTTATCTGGCTTGGCTCAAAGCAGTCCCCTGTGAAACTGTGTTAAAATGTGACTACCAGCTAACAGAGCTATTGGATGCTTCCAGGACACCTGCACTGTGTCTTGGAATCCCAGAGAAAATCCTAGAGAAAATACCTAAAGGTATTGTGCCTGCTCATTTATGTCTGCCTGAAAGATTCTCTGGTCATCTTAAGAGTTTCTGTGTTCAGTCTCACCTAAAGAGAGATGAGGAACTGCAGAGTTTCTTAAAATCAAATTACATTTTTCCAAAGAAGGAGGCCAATATCTGTAAAGTCACAAGAACTGAAACTAGGCACAAAATCCAAGTACTCATTTTGGAATAAATACAAAATAAAACCTGAATAAAATAATTAATAAAAAGAATGTGATATGTGGCAGTTAAAAACAACTATGTCAATGAAAAACCTTTCTACTTCCTGAGGTCTTGCTTTGTGTTTGTGTTCAAGCTTTTGCTTGCATTTTTAACTCATTCATGGTGCACTGTAAAGTAAACCCTTACCAAAAAAAATGTAACCTCTTTGGCTCTACTTCATAATGTAGACAATAACCTTTGGATTTTCCCTTTTCTTTGTCCTCTTCTGCTACCAAAAGAACCACATGTCAAGTGTTTTAAGGCACTGTGAAGTCCTTACTGACACTTCCTACTACTCCCTTCCCGAAGTCAGCCAAATATCCTGTGGAACTTTTCCAGGATCAAAGATCTTTGGAAACAAAGCTTCTTGGAAACAAGGCGTGACTGCTGAGAAATTACTCTGGCCACACAACATCCAAGCACACCTCTGCCTTCCTCAGTGCAATGGAAAATAAAGAGTGCACTGTGTGCTTCCTCTGCTCCAAGTAGATAACCACAATTCTTTTGGATAAGAAGCCTGGGATGGGCAGAAACTGGGATCTCATAAAACTTCTCTGTTTTGTACTTGCTGTTGTGCAGACATTAAGAACTTCCAGTAACTCTCCCCAACCTGATCTGACTGGGTGGGAGTACTGTGGGGTTGGGGCTCCTTTATGCTCCAAGCACACACAGCAGGTCTGCAGGCAGAGTTGCAGTGAAAAGTGATATTTATACAAACAAATAATTGAAATCTCACATGGAAGCTCAAGTCTTTCCACAAATTGAAATGCACTTGGGCAACTGCTCAAAGAAAAGTCAGGATTAGAATAAAAATTATAATAAAAACTTTTTGGTAATGCCAGGGCTTTCACTCACATCCCCCCTATGACAGCTTAATTAAAAGTTTAGTTACCAAGGCCAGGTTGTTACACTCTCTTCACAAGAACCACAACAGGACTGAGCCATGTAAATAGCTGCTGGACAGAGGATTTCCCATGCAAACGGGCCAGGCACAACGGTTTCAAAATTTTCCCCTTCTTCCCCATTAATCCCCTCTAGAATTCCTTCTCCCCTTTTTCATTTCACCAACTTAGTCATTCAACAGTTGGCAGAAAATTGCTCAGAAAATTTTCTCACCTCAAAACCCCAAGCTTTCACACACGAAAAAATTCACACCAGACCTGAACTCCCCTCGAGTTTATTAGAGGTCAGGGCAGTGCCTGGCAAAAAGGGGAAGGAAAGGCTTTAACTCCACATTCTTGGCTATGAATTCTCTTCCCTTTCCTCCTTTCAGCCCCCAGCCCTCACCCTGAAAAAAACCTCTTTTTCAGGAGCAGAGATAATAGAATAATTGTAAGTTGAACAGTGAGAAGAACTCAGCTCTGTGCTCCGGAAAAATCCAGCCTGGCCCTTCCTGGGAACAAGAACTCAAGGTGAGAAGTGCAGTGAGTGGAATACAGAAGGCAGCTGAGTTCACAAACTGTAATTCTGCAGAGTTAAGTCATCTCATATGCAAGCAAACCAACAGAAAATGTTAAATCCATATAAGAGAGAGGTTTTACCTCTTTACTAAGTGGCGCTTTAATTCTTAATATGAAGCAGTATAATAATTTCTCTCTTCACTTTGCTTGCTTTTAATTCAGATTTTTAAATAGTTCAACATAGGATTCAACAAACTCTGTTGTGAAGTAGCAGATCCGTTTCTAGAGCAGAAAGTAACAAGTGGCTGTGCTGAGATGTGCAAACTTCTGAGATACGCAAAGTTTTGAGGTTTCCAACTGAGGGGAAAAAAAGGAAGAGGTTACCTACAGCTAGCTGAAGCCTGGGGGATGAGCAGCAATGAACTGCAAAGTGAAACATTTTGAGTTACTAAATGTAAAGGTTTCCTTTGTGGACCAAGTAAATATTTTCAGTAGTTTTACAAAAGACATCACATTGGAGACCACGTGTATTTTATCTGTGCCCAGAGAGGCCAAGTCCTGCTGTTTCACTAAATGTCCACATGGTCCCACCAAAACTATTTTATGATTCTGTGATAAAACCTAAAAAGTGCAAGGGTACCTTACTTTCTTTTTTTGTTCAAATGCAGCGAGGGAAACCACAGAAGCACCTTTCCCTTCAGCATCATCTTATAAAGCACATATTAAAGCAATTATATTAGCATTTCTCTGAGAACACAATACTGACTGTGTTTCAACAAGGACAAAAATTCTGACACAGACTTAGCTACTGCTTTTTATTCCAGTATCTCCATCACTATTCTTTGAGCTAATGGCATCTACTGAACAGATTGAAGCACCAGATCATGTGATAATTTTGAAAACTGTCTCACATATGTTAAGGAACAGAGATGAAGCTCAAGGACATGATGGTCTGGGGTGAGAACTGTGATAGGACCTGCACCATGGGAGGTTTAGATTGGATATTAGGAAAAAATTCTTCACTAAAAGGATTATCAGGCAATGGAACAGGCTGTCCAGGGAAGTGGTAAAGTCACCATCCCTGCAGGGATTTAAAAACCACGTACACCTGGGGCTTAGGGACAGGGTTTAGTGGTAGACTTGGCAGTGTTAGGTTTACTGTTGGACTCAATATTTTCCAACCCAAATGATTCTATGAACCTTGACGTTTAGGAACAAAAAATTAGGTATCAGGGAAAACAGACCACAAAATTATTTTTAACCTTATCACTGCACCATGTGCCTCTCTACATCTGCCTTTTAGGATGTTGCAAATAGGTGGGTATTGGCCTGTTCAATGAAGTTACAAGTGGTAAGACAAAAGGGAATGGCCACAGAGGAGGTTTAGATTGGATGTTAGGAAGAATTTCTTCACTGAAAGGGTTATCAGACATTGGAACAGGCTGCCCAGGGCAGTCACTGGCCCTGTCTGGGATTTATTTATCCCTGGAGGCATTTAAGAGTCCTATAGAGGCAGTGCTCAGGGATATGGTTTAGTTAGTCTTGGCAGTGGTAGGTTTCTGCTTGGACTCCCCCATCCTGAAGGTCTTTTCCAACCAGGTTAATTCTGTCATTCCTAAGGGGCTTTCTATTGATGGAATATTTATGGACCTGGAGACCTCAGGGCCCTGAAAAGAAGAAAGATTCATCCATAATACAAGGACAGGACTTGGCATAGGAAAGGATGACTTCATTACATTGTCTAACTGAATTAAGAGGCAGAAAATCCATTAGGAAAAAAGAAAGGATGGTTGACAAGTTGCAAATACTGGATAAAAAACAAATGTCAGAGCATTTGTTGTTACACAAGTGTAACAGAGTAATGACATTTCCTATTACAACTTACTAGCTGATAAATGATAAGATTATTAAATTAACCTTTCTCCGCTAGCAGCTGACTGAAAAGTCCCATCCTCTCTTAATTACAAAAAGATTAGGATAATTAGGATAAATTACAAGATAATCAGAAGTAATTTATCCAATGGAAGAAACCTCAAGTCTTCAGTACCCCGTACTAAGTTAAAAAAAAAAAACAAAAAACCCACCAGGCATTATTTACTACCTCCAGGTAACGAATACAGAACCTGATCCACTGCAAAAAAACATAATAAATGTTTTCAAACCACCCTTTTGTCTTCCTGAGACTTCAGTGGCCATTTCTTAATTCCTGTGGTCTTTATCAAGGTATTTAAAGAGCCTCTTGCATAATTACAGGTCTTATTTAAAAAAAAAAAAAAAAAAAGGTGCGCAAGCAAAAGGTTTTTTAGCCTCAAATATGAAACTGTAAATTTCAAACAGAACTGGGGGTGTTTCAGATGACAGAAACATAAATAATATATAAAGCCAGTCTCTAAAAAGAAAGAACAGACATGAAGGTGCAATGACTTCCTTTAGCAGTCACAAGAGGGGAAGCACGGAAGGAAAACCTACTCCTCTACAAAAAAAGAGTATTCCTTCAGATCCCCCCCTCCTTTCAACCATTGCCTGTGGCGGTCCTAAAGACAGACTTATAACCACAAAATCCCCACATAACAATAATACTTGCCTAGTTCTGCTGCATTAATGCAACCTGATGTCTTTCAATATTTTTAAAGCAACCATTACTCTATCACCCAGCTTTTCCCAGCTACATCCAGTGTCAACTCCACCACCACTTTACAGGGAAGGTTTCTAGAAAATGTGTGTAAAGAAACAGCTGTGGTATTTCACCTTTCTCCAGTTTGTGCCATTGCTGTTTCCTTACAAAAATGGGAATTTTTTTACTTTTTTACAACTATGTGCAAACTTCTCCATAGCACACGCAGCCTCACTTTTCTGGGTCATTCAGAGATGCTTCCAGAAATAGGCCATGATATACAAGAGGAGGTGACAGAGCAAAGGCTGAAACAGGACTTGAAATGACAGCTGTGGTCATGTTTTTAAGACTGCAGGTGCAATGGGAAACTGGAGAGTCCCCATGTAATGGTTCCTTTTTTTTCAGAAGCTTCTGAGCCCCTGGTTCTGTGAAAGCTGCAGAGCAAGCAGAATAAACCCTCCCCTGGGGTTTATGCACCAGGAGATTTCATGTTGCCTTAGTAGAGGGCATGGGAACACTGTGGAGATAAAACCACCCTCTCACCAAGCCTGGGTTCTTTTTCTGCTTTGTTCCTGCCTTTTTTTCTAGCTCTGAAGAAGCACTGAGAAAATGAAGGCAACATCATCACTTCAGCTTTCCCTGGGAAAGGGGAAAAATAAAATTAGAGCATGCCCTTCAGTTCTCTTTGAAAAGCATCTGAGTTCAATAAACTCTTTTATCAGGATTGGAGGTGAGGTTGAAACCAAGTGGCCTGTTTTAGCTGATAAAAAATAAAATAAATTAATTTCTCAAATCTCCCCACCCCCTGTGCCAAGACTTTCATGCATATTTGACATGTTTTCCACCCAGACAGCAACACAGCATTTCTACCCACATTTTTTTTTCTTTAAATTGACTCCAGTGCACAGTGTTTTTTCCCGAGAGCCAATTTATTTTTAATTGTATCGGAGTATTCTGGGATTTTTATCTTGACTTCACATATTTTAATTCATTTTTTTAAAAAGCAAGGTATGTATTATGAACAAAAGGTGTTTGAGGTAAACTAGAAAGTGCTCGTGGGTCTGTTGATTATTTATGATTTTCATTACTATTACAGTAGAACCCAGAGGTTTTTAAGCAAGATCAGTCATTCTACCACGCTAGGACACACACAGAGCAGAAAGGATGTTTCCTGGCCCAAGGCACCCACAATACTTAATGAAAAAAACAACAAAACAAAACAACTAAAAACAGAGAGTGGGAGAGAACATACGTGCTAATAAGAAAAACATGGGGAGTGCAGTGGGTAGCCCAGTGCCGTAAGACAAATCAGGAGAAGAGGGATGGAATAAGATGTAACATGCAAGGCTGCAAAGTTATTTCAGAAAAAGTGATTTCAGACAGCCTTGGGGTAAAGTAGAAAAAGTTCCTCTGAATAAATTTATAATGCACCGAGGAAAACTTTCCCAGTATTTCTTATAATCCATGCATCAACTGCAGTAGATTCCTGCATTTAGTCATTTGAGTACTATAGAATTTAAAAAAAAACATCTTGAGAAAAATTCAGGCAACAGGCTCAGAAGAATTCCTTGACCTAAGGGAAGTGAATGCTGATTTACAGATGCTATTCAACTCCTCAGAAAGCATATTTATGGGTTATAAAAACCATATTTTTATTTTCCTTTTGAAAGTTAAAATGTTTGGGTTGTGCTTGCAGTGATTGCTTTTAGTTTAGTAATGAAGTGCAAGGTCAAGTTACAACATATGCGTGGTAATTACAGCAAACGTTGATCTAACTGCAAAGAAAGCAGCTGCAATAAATGCTTAAAATTGTAAAAAGGCAGAAAAAAGCTTGCTAGACCACTATGATGTTTGTATTCAAAACATCATCTTCTCTTTTGCTAGATTATTTTAGTTTTTAAAAAAGATAAACAAGTGTCTTAGTTTCAGCATAAGAAAGTCATGACTACCTTTTGATATCTTCCCTCAATAAATCTACACTTTCCTATAATATTGTTTGCAGAAATTCAAGGAAACGTAGCAAAAATACTAATATCTTATTTGAGACCCATTTAATCTTAACCAAGACCAGTGGTCCATGTGTGTAAATGGCTTGTAAGATCTATAAAAACACTGGGTTTTCTACCTTTATATAATCTTTTTTTCACCAAAAACCACTCATGGATTAGTCAGTCTATAAAGTTGGCAATCATCAACCCAACTGGTACACAGGGATACTCTTCAGGTCATTCTCTCCCTGGACCTGGGCTACATTTTAACACAAGTAAAAAGGCAATTGGAATTCCTGAGTTTTCCTGAGTTTACCCTGCCCTTCCACCATACCTTAAGATAGAAACTTCAACTGAAAATGAAACTCCTGCTGAGAATGAAGTTTCCTGAAGTCTCTCAAATGAAACAGTAAATGAGGATTGAAGGAATATATTATAAAGTGTAAAAGTTGGAAAACAGATTCAATCACTTGTAAATGTATTCCAAAATCATGGCAAAGGCTCTTAATTTCATACTAATACATCTGTGGAGCTCACAGGGCCACCAAATGGTACATTAAGGTGACAGAATATAAATATTACCATCCCAGCAGGCATCAACTCATTCTATATTTTGTTCACAAAGCCAAGCCATGATGACGATGATGATATATAACAAAAGCAGACAGCAAGCAAATAGGATATTTTTCTGATCAACAGTAGTCGGGTGTGTTAATTGGTTGCTTCAGCTTGACATTTTCCAAGCATGTGTAAGAGTCAATGCAATGGCTCCAGCCTACCCTTTGAATTAAGAAAGGTGGGTCTGCCTTTTATACTTTTATACCAAAGCTAAAGTGATGTGTTCTGGTCTAAAGTTCCTTCTTAGCACTGTTACCCTTTCCTATTGCAGTAAGGAGTAAACCTACTGTCAGAGGCAAGCACAACTTCCACACACAGCCTGGCATCTTCTCCCCCCCCAGAACCCTGTAAAGGATCTGCTGGTTTGCATCTTGCTGCCCTACCCTGTTAAAGGTCTTGCACGTTCATAACTAGATTTGTACTAGTAAATTTCAGAAAGAATTCCATAAAAAAACAGGTAGTGGGAACAGGAGGAAGACTGTCACAGGATTAAATGGGTTCTTCAGGCATTGTGGGGCCTTTCACTTAGTTACCAAAGTTAAGTAAGAAATTCAGGCTCATACATTCCATGCTAAACTTGCCCCATATTTTATACATAAATGCATAGGATCTGTAAAGGGCATCTAATCATACTCTACACCTACTGCACAATTATTTGACATACATAAAGTATATATATGCTTTGCTTTCCATCAGCAACAGGGCAGGACCACTTAGTGTATGTTTGCAGGGCAATTTATTATGAGAAACAGGCTTTTCTCTGCAAAGAAACTTGTCTAAATGGATGCAAGAGTGGGTTTCTCCCCCTTTTCCCCTTATTTTGCTATTAATCATTAAATGGATAATTTCCTTTTATAAACAACGGAGCCCATATAATACAGGGGTATATTTGAATAGATGATTAATGAAATAATAGTTTCCTTGTTTCTCAGCCAGAGATGAAACCCAAAACTAGGGCTCTCAAGCCTTTCTCAGCTCCCCAAAGGAGGAGACTGGACTAGAACAGCACCAGCACCCTGGCCTAGCCCTGCTCCTCTGAGAGCACACAGAGCTTGGCTGACCTCTTCTTTTAGAGGCCTGAGGGTGGGGTGATGATTTCATCAGAAGCTGCTCAGATGTGGTCTAGAGAACATAAATCTTCCCATTTCACTGTTATAACCATATTCAGAGACCTCCAAAGAGACCCAGAGAATACTCCCTCTGCAGTTTACCTCGTTCATACTGTTTCTTATGGAAGCTTTCCAGGGATGGATACCATCAATGAGAATTCCTCAGAAATCCACTGTGGTTTCTGAAACTTCAAGCTCCAAAACAAGTGAGCCAGGAATTCAATCAGCCTTGCAATATCCAGCTTTTTGTACAGAGGCTAGGATGAAGGATGGAAAAAAAAAAAGAAAAGATGAGCAACTTGCTATTTTGGGAAGTATTCATATGACATGGCCCATCATGAAGGGAACTTCCAGACTGAAAATATAAACTGCCTCTGGAAATCTCAGTTACTAAGTTTCAGCACTCTTTAATTAGAAAGGACACTAAATGTTGTCAGAATCTATACTGTGTTGTTCTAGAAAATATGCTTTGATTTAGTTTTCAAAACAAAATACAAATTAAAATATTCCAGCATTCAAAAATTATTAGGAATCACCAAATCAGGTGAGACAACTGCCCAAAGAAAATACATTTAAAATAGAAGGCCACAGTAGCATGTTCTCTTTGACAAGCTTCTGCTGGGAAAACTATCACAAAATCTGGCACTCCTTCCAGCTTTTGCTTTTAACCTGGAATTATCCTCTCAAAAAACCCAACTACTACAAATTGCCAATTGTTACCAACTCAAACACTAAAAGGGAGATTGCACCCAGCTCCCCAGAGGGGCAGGAGAACTTTCCTTCTCACTTTTGAGCTGCTGATATACAGCACTTGGGTGCTTTTAGGTCCACGATCTCTTTCTGCAGTGTTACTCCTTATCCTTCTTATTCCACACATCCATACACCCTCTCACCAGGATACAGCTCAGATAACTGCAATCCAATCAGGGGGTTGATTTTTCCTTAAATCACCACCCAAGTCCAAATGGCAGAGTTCAGTTTCTCCAGGAGGCAGAGGGAAGGACTCCACATCCCGTGGTCATTGAGAGGGATGTGCTGAAGGACCCTGGGGGTCACTGCTCCCTCCTGAGAGACATCTCTGGCTAAAATCATGGAGTGGGAGCTGAGATGAACACACCCAGCTCCTACACCTCTACTCTGCCTTCTTTCCTGCTCTTTGAAATAGGACTTGCTTATTCCCACTTCGTTAACCAGTGAGTAACCAAGCATAGAGGAATGAAAGGAAGGTCCTGCTTGAGAAAACTCATCTGCTTCTACCACAAGGAGACCCAACTATTGGATGAGGGATGAGCTGAGGATGTAGGTGGGTTTCAGTAAAGCCTTTGACACTGTTCCCCACAGCATCCTCATGGAAAAGTGGCTGCCCAAGGCTTGGACAAGCACATGCTCTGCTGGGTCAAACATGGGCTGGCTGGCTGGGCCAGGACAGGAGTGGTGAGTGGAGATCAATCCAGTTGAGTACTGGGTTCAGTTCTGGGTCCCTCACTACAAGAAGCACATGGAATTGCTGGAGTGTATCCAGAGAAAGCCAACAAAGCTGGTGAAGGGTCTGGAACATAGCTGAGGGAAATGGGATTGTTTAGCCTGGAGAAAAGGAGGCTGAGTGGGGACTCTACAACTCCTTGAAGGAGTTTGTAGTAAGGTGGGGGTTTATCTCTTCACCCTGGTAACTAGCAACAGGACAAGAGGAAATGTTCTCAAGTTGCACCAGGGGAGGTTTAGAGTAGATATTAGAAGAAACTTCTTCACTGAAAGGGTAATTCATCATAGCAATGAATTGTCCAAGGAGGGCGTTGAATCACCATCTTTGGAAGTCTTTAGAAAATGTACAGAAGTGGTGCTTAGGAATATGGCTGTATAAGTGTGAATATGTGTGAATATATAAGTGAATATGGCAGTATAAATGCTGTATAAGACTTATGTTAATGGTTGGCAGAGTAAGATTATGGTTGGACCTGATGGCTTAAAAGTCTTTTCCAAGAAGAGCAACTCTGTGATTCTATAAAGTTCTGTAACAGCTTTAAACATTACAAAAGGAACACTGCCAGCTACAGAAGTTGAGGACCATACCATATACCCATGAAGTACATCTAAGCAGACACTCAAGGGGTTAAATCTCCCAGCATAGAACCAAAAAAAAAAAAAAAAAAAAAAAAAAAAAAAACACAAAAAAAAAAAAAAAAAAAAAAACAAAAAACCAAAAAAACCCAAAACAAAAAAAATCTCAATTGAAATTAAAGAAGACTAAACCCAAGAGTTCTTCTATACGTGCGTATCATAAAAACTGACTTTATAAAAGGGTAATGAGTTGAAAAAAATACAAACACATGAAATTAGGGACATTCCTTGAGGGAAGTTTCCAGTTTCTGTTGTCCAGTCCTTCATCTTTCAATGCAATTCAACAGACTCTGATGAACAAAATTATCAGCTAAAGAACTTCATCTCATTATGCACTTAGAGATTAAGCCAGCAGAAACAAAACTTCATGAAAGAAAAAGCATTTTTGAGATTAAAGTATCACTTCACCAGAAAACTATTTTTTTTTCCCCCCACTAATAACCCTAGAAGCTTTTGCTACTTATCTTGAATTTATCAATCATCTTGCTCCAGTTGGTTAACTGGGATCAATTTATTGATTCAAGGCTCTGGTTACAGAGTGGCTCTCACCTCACACCTGACAGCACCAGCAAATGAGCCACTTATGCCTCATGTGTTCATGTTAAATAGAAATAGAGGGTTTTAACCAAATCCACTGTGTTTTCATTTCACTTTACATTTAAAAGCTCACCACTCAGATCAAGGGCAGGGGTAAAAAGTTGCCATTATTGCAATAAAGGCTACACAGACAGGACCATAAACCTAGAGCAAAGCCTCAGAGGTATAAGAAGCCCTGACTTTCAGAACTTGGTGCCACAAACATGGCAACAACATGAAATTAATGTGGAGTCTACTGTGTTTCTAAAACTCATGGCACAACCATCTTTCAATAAATAGTTCCTGGATGTAAAGTTGCAGGTATTGCTGCATCAGAACTTCCAGGTCTATCGTATGAAATACTTTCTTGGAAGATTATTTCTGCAGATCTAGTAGGGAAGTGAAAATTTACCATAAGGGTGGTGCTTCTCCTCTTTTAAAATACGTTCCTTGGGAATTAGCCTTAAAAATATTTCTCGTTAATTTTAGAAATAAGTAATTAGTCCATATATCAATTACTATGAAAAAAATAAATCATTGTCTGGGTGGGGAGGAGGGCAGGAGGATCTGCATGTGTCCATCCACATCCCCATCCTGGCAACTTATCTTTCAGTAAGCTACAATTTCTGAACTTGTCAGGACCATGGGGTGGGATACACAGTACACAAAAAAAAACCCCACAAATACAATTTTTTTTCCTATTTGCTCTTCTTACCCTACCCTGGAAATAAATAATCTATTGGCCTATTACACTTTTATATATAAAAAAAGGAGCTGCTTACTTCTGGTTTTGGTTAAAAACAGCTCTCTGAGTCTTGAGTGCTCGTTGCAGGCTCACTCAAAAAACTCCAAGCACCTTCACTTGTTGTATTAAACCTACAGACCCCAGATATGCCTCTTACAGTAAGACTTCCTTTTCCATGTAGTATTTTGGCTTTATCTTTCACCCTGACATAATTTCAGGAGCAGTCCTAGCAGAGGCAAGGAGGAATGGTTTCCTGGATGGATCTGCAGCATGCAGCAGCACAGAAGATTCATTCAAAGGGTTATTTTCAGAGTCTAATTCTTACAGGGGAAAAAATACCATCCACTATGGTTTTACTTTCCTTTTCTCATGCTTCGCTGGCATTAACTCATTTACTAATCATGTCCATCTGCAGAGGTCCATTTTTATATTCATAATTTTCATGGCAGATTGAAGGCTTTTGGGGAGCTCTCTAAACTTCAGCCTCCAACTTTAGAGTTTTACCCATACTCTGAAAAGAAGTAAAGTTGCAGCATGTGGAATTTTTTCTCACTGGTCTGGCCTTAGAAGAAAAGAGCAGCTGTGACCCCAAAAAAGGCCTGGTGAGTGCAGCCAGAGCCATGGCAGGGTAGTGCCGACAGAGAAGCCAAGGGTAAGGAAGTGTTTTCTTGCTTTTTAAGTGCTACCTGTTGTCTAGAAATTAAGAGTTAAGGCTTCAGAACTGCCAGTGCCCTGCCTTTCAGTAGCTACAGATTCAGCAAGCAGCAGTTTCAGAGCTAGAAGACCATGGGGAGAAAACCAGGTAGAAGCAGGCAAACGACAAAATGGGAATGAGTGGAAATTTTATAGAAGGAAATTTTAGGGTCCTTCATGCTCTGAGAAGTGCTATTTCATAGAATCACAGAGTGGTTTGGGTTGCAAAGGACCTTTAAGTCTATTATCTTTAAGTCTATTATTAAGTCTATTATTAAGTTCCAACTTCCACCACCCCAGGTTTCTCCAAGCCCCATCCAACCTGGCCTTGAACACTTCCAGGGATGGGGAATCCACAACCTCCCTGAGCAACCTGTGCCAGTGTCTCACTAGCATCACAGTAAAGAAACTGTGCGTGCCTTAGCTCAGCTACTAAGAAAGATGATCCCATCAGCAAGGCTGCAACAACAATAGAAAATCTATTTGCTGGTGGCTGTGGAGCATCACGGGTCTATTAGCAATTGAGTGATCAGCCTGTCAGGTGAGAGTCAGACTTTCTCAAATCTCATTTTCAACAAACTGTTAAAAATTTTGTCAACATGCCACAGAGTGAAAATTCAATTCACTGTAACAGGGAAAAAATAGCTAATTATTCTTCTACAGCACCACCGATCCTTCCAGGTCTCCTTTAGCAAATAATAGACTATGTATATATAGATTCTCACCAAAGATAATCTGATGAATAAAAAAAGAAAAGGACCAAAAGAACAATGCTACATGGCCAAATACACATAATTTTAAATACTAAACCAAAAACAAATGGCTCTAATGTCACAGAAAATTTGTAGAGGGCTAAAAAGGTTTCAAAATCAGCAGAAAAAATACCTTATTCAAATAATTAGGCAATTTCTCATCTTAAAATTGTGTAAAATACAACCATGGAACACAACTATCATTACTACTTCAGTGCATCATACATATTAAACCCAAGTATTTGAAAACTATGTACACAAGGAGCTAAGAATTCAACAAGCATGGCTGCCCAAGAAGAAATCTTTTTAAATAAACAGTAAGAAATAAAGCAGCATTCACAGGGTTGAAGACAAGAAATCTGCCTATGCTGTGAACAGGCATCCTGAAGGTTAGAACAGAATCCTGAACTCTGAAGGTTAGAACCCCATACGAGATACCACAGGTTTGGGATGATGCTCATCAGCTCCTTTCCATGAACATATTGCTAGAAACAAGCCTAGAGTTTTATTTTTTGTGCCAATGACAGCACCGGGTGCAGTGGCAGGCCCAGCTTGGGAGGCTTTGGATACCCTTGAGGTGAGGTGAGTAACAGAATGGCCAGAGGATTGTTGTTATTATTATTTATTATTATTACTACTACTATTACTATTATTACTGTTTTTATTATTATGGCATTTTAAATTTTGTGGCCATATGAGGAAGGCCAAAAGGGGCAGCATTTCCAGAGATGAGGGTCAGCCATCCCAGCACTGCCTGCCATTACGAAGGTAGATTAAACAAAGGTAACAAAAGAGGCTGGAAAAGTAACAAAAAATACACATCAAGAAAGCCAAGAACCTTACAGACATCACTGGGGTGACAGGTTCTGGTTTGCTAGGGGAAGTAGCTGAGCAGGTGAAAAAGGCTGGTGAAAAAGTGCCCTTGATTTGTGAAGATGAAAAATAGCAGCAAAAAGCATATCCAGGGAGAGGCAGTTTGTGTTTGGCTTTCCCTTCCTGTGGCACTATTCACCACTGCAGAGTCCTATGTCCTTGCTGCATTGCACTAACTCCTGTGTTTAGCTGGGTAGCTGAATAAATCTATTTTTTTTTTTGCTGTTTAAGGACAGGGATGTGTCATGTAGCAAATCAACTGCAATGACTCCCAATGACATTTTCCCCCTTTGTGAAATGCTACTTCTTCAGAACATCCACAATGTTGAGGGGGAAAAAACAACCAACAAAACAAAAAAAAAACCCAAAACAAACAAAAAGAAAAGAAAACAAAACAAACAACCTCCAAACCCCCCCAAAATGATCAACAAACAAAACCCAGAACCCCCCAAAATAAATTAAGAAAGAACAAACAACAACAGACCAAGGATCTGCTTCATGCTCTTTCCCACCACCTCCCAACACATAATAAACAGGGATCCACTGGATTCCCACCTGCAGGAGTGGGAATTTTAAGGAATCAAGCTGCTTACAATAACAAGTGACATGAATCCTGGTTGCACCCAAGGAAAAGCAATGGCAGCTGCTGAAGCCGGGGGTTACTGACTGAACAAAACCAAAGTGTGGAGCTGAGTCTTCATTTGTTTCCACCCAGCTCTCCAAGAACCACCAAGTCCTATTTCCCAGCCCAGTGTTCATGTGTGGCTAACAGACTTGTTTCTCTCTTCAGAAGAGTGGAAACTCCTCAGATCTAAAGCAAGTCCCAGGGTGGCTCCAAGCCACTGAACAGGGAATTGGTCTGTGGGGCATTCAGCTCCTCCTGGGTGCCAGGAGCTCTCCAAAGAACCCCTGCAGTGGCTCTTTAAAGCCTTGCCAGAATCCGAAACTCCTTCAGTGTGCTAAAGGAGTGACAAAACCAAACCAGAGCTGTACTAGGAAGCAGTGAAGCTTTGGGTTTGTGAATATAAATAGCAAAAAAGAACTAAAAGTTAGTGCTCTTGGGGAATTATCACTGCTCTGCTCAAGCTTATTCTCAGGAGAAAGCAAATGCTTCAAAGCCTTTAGAGTGAAGGAGGCATTTAAGTAATTTGTCACCATTGAAAAATTCTTGTTTAATTTTAAAAGCTTTCTACTTACAGTAAGGCATTAACAATGAAAAAAAATAATTTGTGTTCCTTTCTCAACATGTATTCTCATGTCTTCTATTTCAAGGGTGCTCCTAATGACTTCTGGTTGGTTTTTTTTTTTTTAAAAAAAAAAAAAGACACAAATGACTGGTTCAGTTTTGGTGATTATTCATCCAACAGAAGAAACATGGCCTACATTAACTTTGGCTCAGACACTGTAAAACTTGAAAAGAATCTGCTCTACTCCATGCCTGCCAACAAGAGAAGAAAGAAAAATTTACAATGCACTGGTTACTTTCAGCTTCCTCCTCTGCAGGGGCAAGGCTTCAGAAAATCCCATTCAAAACCAGTGAGCTTTGAGATTGGGGTCCCAGTATCTGGGTGTCCTCCATGTCCTCCTGCCCCTGCCACCCTGGGACACCCACAAAGCTTATCCACACACCTTTGGGAAGAAAACAGTAATTTTAAGATGTTTGCTCTATTTGTTTCAAACCTTTTATTTTCCAAAGAGGGACTTCTTCCACCAGGGAGGAATTTTGCAACAATCTGGTATTTTTTACTGATCAGAATCCACTGAAATCCACTGTTTACTTCCAGCAAAATTATTACCAGGCCACAGATATGGTAGCTGGATGTTTTTGGAATGGGTATTTCCACATTTTTGTGGGCTTTTTTTACAATCTTTTGGCTCTGAACATTCTTTTCACTGTCATAAATCAAACTGATCACAGTATCTCATGTTCCCAGCAAGAGGACAACACAACCCAGCTCTTTTTGAAATCAATGAGAGCTTTGCCACTGATGCCAATGCAAGTGGGATCATGCGCTCAACCTCTGTAATAGAAGTAAATAAACTTTTATTTTCATGCCTGAATTAGCAATCCTAGAATAAAAAATAGCCTTTTCCCCCTAATAATAAAAAAAAAATCTAGTGTAATTGCAAATCACCTGTTGCTCAAAGGAATGAAAACAAATCTAGTGATGCTTTTTATTTCAGTTTCTGTTTGCAGAAAGGATGAATGATCCATTTGTGCCCTTCCTACTCTTATTTAGGAAAAGAGCCCAGGTCTGGTAGAAAATCTGTGAATTTCCTCTATTTATTGCAGATTTTATTGCCCTAGACCTTACTACTCAAGTATCACAGAAGCCTCCTCCACACTTTCCAGGCTACACATTGCTTTGTACCAGTAGCACTGAAAGCATATTCCAATTGAGTTAGTTTGTAATCCTAAACACTGTACCTTATTGTCAATTTTTTACTTCAACACTCTCAGAATTGCCCTAGGTACAAGAGGTATCTCTGATCAGAAATTCAGAGATTAATAGTGATGTCAATGGCAAAGGAAATAGCTTAATATGAGCAACATGTCTTTGCCTTCATCAGCACTTTCACAGATCTTGTTTGCATGAGATCTTGGTCTTTCCTAGTTGCTGGAGGCTAAATGCACTAATTATGTATTGAAATGGAAGCAGTTTTTTTTTCCACTCAGGTTGGATATCCTTGCTTCAGGATATCAAGTACCAAGACTGCTTCACTGACTTGTAATATTTGTTTGCTTCAAACAAGAAATGCAAACAGCAGGCTCTCTCACTATTAGCATAAAACAGTTAAAAGCAGTAGAGTTACAAGATATTTAGCTAGATAATGATGAAACCTAATTATTTTATTTTTTTAAATAAAGACAGGAGACAGCCTCAGATCCCATGCACTGCAGTGTTACTACTTCCTATGAACTTACAGCTTACAGGAGTCAGTGAGCCTCGCTGTGCACCCTTTCAATAAGAATACTATATAAATTATCAACACTGCCAGCTGCACTGTGACAAATCTGCCTTAGAGCATCCAGACACTGGGCCTGTGGCAAAGGAGCACTCAATATTTGCTAAAGGAAAGCTCAGCAGTAAGAGAGAGTTAACTAGTTAGTGATGGCACACCTACAGCAATTTATATCATCTCAGAAAATAGTTATTTTTGTCTTTTCTTCCTTATTTCTTTCCTCCCTTGAAGCATCAACTGCAAATACAAACACCCAATAAGTAAAGTGCTCAGGAGAAAGCAGAAAATCAACTGATTTGTAAAACAGCCCAGTTTAAATACAATTTCCAAAGACACTCAGCTGTTTCAGAAAAGCAGACTTACTTGAGACAGGGCAATCTGTGATCAAACAATGAATCAGATAGGAATGAAGGGGATAAATTCTTTCGTGTGTTTCATATCTGACGTGACCAACTTATGCATTTGTCCCAGTGCAACCCAAACATTTTGAAATACCCTTCAATGGGGTGCTTAGTAAGACACCTCAACAACAAACAGAATTGTATAACCAGACCAAAAACATGCTCCAAAGAAACCAGGCAGGGCAGGTAATGATACTGTGCAGAGTCTGTGCTCAAGTCACAAGTACCATTGCTCCTTCTTGAAGCCACTTCAGGTGTCTCAGAGGTCAGGATTCCTTTCAGAACAGATAGCTACTGATTACAAGGGCTGGCTGTTTTTGCAACTAAAACTTCCATTTGTTAAACTTTTTTTTATATATATATACATAATTTAACTGTCAAGGAGCCAGCTGGGATTTCTCTGAATCAATGCAAGTACCTTTTATAAACTCAGGTCTCTTTATAAAGCACTGATAAAAACCAGGAAGCAACAACTCAAACTTTGCCTTCAGCCTATTATTTTTCACTTCCAAGAGTAAGCTGTTCCCAGTCCAGTGAGTAAGATTCATTGCAGAACTACAGCAGCACAACTACCAAAACACACTGACCCAGAGCTCACAGCTAAATAGCCAACCAGAGGGAAAAAACCAAAAAAACTCAGGACAACAAAACACGTAAGATTTCCAAACAAAGTCTATCACCATTCTTTATCATGACAAAAAAACATAATTCCAACAGAAAGGTCAGTAGGATAATCAGATGCTGAAACCTTCCTTCAGAAATAACATGACAGCCTGCACTCCATCATTTGAAGCACCACAATGAAGAGAGAAATCCAAGATGTCCCCTCTGTCACTTGCTCCCACTTCAACCTGTGATTCACACTGATAACAGCTTCTCTCATGTGCATTCACTCATACAGATATGCAAGAGACACAGACTTAAAAAGCTGTAGTTTTAGATGCTATAATGTCCAAAGCAAACAAAGACCTTAAGGACTGTTAAGCTTTAACTCTACATTTTTCATCTTGTATGAGTTCAGATCGAGCTTTTAATATAATTTCCAATACAAGCATCAGTTTATTCCTAAAACAGGCACAGAAAATGTACTGTTTCTTAAACAAAAACCCTTATGACATTTCTCCATGCCAACACCTATCAACTAACACTCATCCATAGCTAACACCCAGAAGTAACAGCCATAACCTGTTGACTGAGTGGAAGCAAATTATTTCTACTGTTCTGCACCAAACACCAGCTGCACGTGGCTCATTTATCCCAGACTTACTCAAGGCTGACCACACAAATTATTAAAGTCACTTTTTTCTAAATACCACATCCACCTATCACTAGACAAAGAAAGCCATCATTTCATCCAGTTACACAGAACAGTTCCTCTCTGTTTCAGAAGCTCCCTGCCTTACAGGGCTCAAAGGGAACAAGCCACATCCAGCTCTCCACACACACAGTATGACACAATTCCGATGAATTCTATTTTGCACAAGTTTTTAATAGTCAGGTGGCACAGAAGAGCTCGACTGTTTTCATAAAGTCTGCATTTTTTCCTGTCCCAGTAAATATTTAACAGTCCTCTGATGATACTGTGTGAAAAAATTATGCATGGTATGTTGGTTTAATCAACCCAGCTTTGGGATACAAGATGGCATGTCATACTTGATCTGCCACAGACGCCACACCAGTGGTTACAGTCATTGATGGGATTATTGATTTGTACAATGGTTGCACTATTTCACAGTCTCATTTGACTGCTTTATTGAACCTCAGGTCTTCAACCAAGTATCCTAGACTTCAATAATCTGCATTAAGAAGAACAGCTACATCATCATCATCATAACAAAACCAACTGCAACTACAACAACTACTTAGAAAAAAAGAAAGAATCATACTGTGCTTTTGTGGCCTTTACCCTCTGTTTGTATCTTCTGTATAGATACAACTTAAGGTGTTTTTTTTTATTGTCCTCCTCCACTTCATTGCTCCACTTTGGTATTTCAAAGCAGCACATTTAATGGAGGTTCATTGCAGGTGTTCATTGCACATACCCTTCTCCAGAAGCTAAGGAGTAGCAAGGTCTAGCCCAGAAGGCACAGAAAGGTTGCCTTGTTCCAATGCAGGACAAAACACTGCATGACTGATCCTCCAACCTCAGCTCTGGCTTAAATTCTGCAGTTCTCAGGAGTTTTATGCATATTTTTCAAAGTCTCATGTTCAAGATGCTACAGTAATATTTGGAGACCATCCACCCCCAGTAAGGAAGGTGGCAGCACTATACTACCTTAGTAAGTATATGTATACATGTATATATATAAAATAAACATCTCCAAGCTTTTAAAAAAATAAACACTATACCTTGTACTTCCTAAGTTTATTCACCAAGGGGAAGCAAGACTCTGTCATGTCCTCAAAGGCACTTGCCTCTTCACCATGCTCCCCCTTCCAGATTCCTTCCAACTTCCTGCAGTATTTCTCTCTGCACAACACACTTGATGTTAAAATTATGACAGGTATAGCAGGATAAGCTGTGCAACATTATTATCTTGCTGATCACAAGATCAAAATGAAACCCAGACTTTACATATATCATAGGCCACGTAAAGTATTATCAACTATATTCATCTAGTACATACTCTTACTACAAAACAGCATCTCCTCAAAACAGTGAACTTCAAATTGATCATCCCAGGTTTTCTGTTCAGCAAGCAAACATTGCTAAACCAACTCCCTCTTGTTGGGAATGGGAAATTAAAAGACTGATAATGAAAATTTTCTAACACAGAGATTGGCAACTCGTCAAGAAACATAACCATTGTATGTTCTGGCTAATTTTGTCAAATTAGTTTTAATTTCGATGTTTCTTCAGTGTTCCAGTAGACATTAAAACTTTCCTCTGGAGTAAATTCAAAGCAAAAACAAGACAACCACTGAAAATTTCATGTATCACTAAAAACCTCAACTGCTCCAAAACTATTTTTACAAACCCTGTTTTTACCATCTGGATAAGCTTACCACCCCTACTCCCATTTGGCATTACTCTACCTCTTCTGGACCAAATCCTACCTCAGACACTTTTTCAGAATTTCAAGTAAAATCTCTATTAAGCTCTATTTCAACAGAGCTGCCTGTACAGTATCAGGGTCAGGAAAAACTTCAAGCTCAGCTTTAAACACCTTACAAGAAAAGGCTGAAATTGAGCTGCAGAAAAATTACATGAAAACATAAGCCAGTAAGACCCTACATGAGTATTTAAGAAGTATCTCTGCCCTGCAGCTTCCAATCTGCTTTGACAGGAATAAGGAGTTTAGCTTAGGGGCTGGTACTCATGTTCTCTGCCCTTTCCTCCTTCTCTTTTGTTCTCAGCTCCTACATATGCAGTAAAAGCCAGAAAGTATCTCATATGGAATTGATAATGAACCTACTGGAATACAAATATTTACCACAGGGGAATCAGTCATGCAGTGCTTTTTCCTGCAGGCGATCATATATTCCCAGCAGAGATAACATTTCACATATAAACAAGGTCACAGAGCATTTCTGCTTCTACTCTGAAACTATCAAACTTTCAACTGGAGCAGCTCTAGGAACAAAATATACTCACAGTGCACATGCACAAGTTGGAGCTTCAAGAGACAATTCACATGCTTAAAGTCATGCTTGTGCAGTAATACCAGCAGATTTAAAGTCTCCTTCAGTACTAGTTAAATCCCAAGATACTGCCACCTATAAGCACTGGGGCTGAAAGGACAATTTCTATTAGTTTCGGTTCTAACCAAGCCACTGCAGGAAAATATCCCACTTGTTTGTACCACTTCATGATCTCAATCAGGTACCTAAACGCATTTATTGTTCACCCCATTGCAGCATAAGGTGTCCTGCTATGCCAGCACACTTTGGTCCTTACAGGGGGCAATGACATCGCAGTGACTATTTCTTTCAGCATGGAGCAAGCAATACTGAAAAGCAGAAAGCAATTTAATTTAACTGAAGGGATTCACATCATGGCACATAGTTGTCCATTAACAGAACAAACCCCTGCCTCCCTCCCTTTCTCCAGTTGGCAATTGCAGCAAATCTTCCATGAAAATACATTTCCTGTAATGTTCTGGTCATGGTCGGCAAGAACTGCAACTCATTTCCATAAAGCCACCATGTGGAAAATTGCCTTGGCTGTTAAAATGGGTTAATGCAAAGGAATTTTTTTTTTTTAATGACAAAGCATCAATCCTTTTTTTTTTTTTTTAAAAAAATATATTTCCACAATATTAACAGGTCACCTAACAGCCATCAGGCAGAGCCCTCAAACTAGAAAGAGAGCAAACCAAAGAGCTTTAAAGAAAATAAGAAGAAAACCACTTCATCCAGGGGCTGATTGAAGTCCATAATGCTTGCTAAAACCTCTCAAACTCCTTTCCTGCACTGTGTCTCCATATAGGAGCAAAACAGATCTCTCTTGCACATTTCCCTCCCTCCAATTCTCAGCTGTGCTGTCCAAGGAGAAGAAAGACAAATCTTATACACAAGGTGAGGACCTGGTTGGAGTCTCTTGTCCATCAGTTCCCATGATAGAGCTGAAGGAGCTTTGCACTCTGACTCTGGAAAATCCCTTGAAGATGGAAGTGTTCTTAACACTCAAAGCTGACAAATGAGATTGCCTGATCTGGAGAAATTCACAAGTAAATTTTATGTGAGATAAGTCAGAAGGCACCTCTTCTTGGAAAGGGGAGCCCCACAATGTGCAGGCAGGACTCCAGTGGCACTGACTGATCCCAAACCAGTTTCTAAACTGGTAATTTAAAACTTGAGGGCAGAGCCCTGCACTGGCACCTGGGTCTGTTTTACAAGTTACACAACCAAATGATCTGCAAAAAGTGAAACCCTTGGCAGGAGTATTTTCACACATCAAAACCAACAAAACATTATCATTGGGTAAAGTTATTTTAAAAGTATCTCACAAAGGTTATGCTGAGGGGCTCAAAGTGCAGGGCAGATAGGATCAGTAGTACCACATCTGCAAAACTGAATATTTAGAGAAAATTTAACAAAAACATTCATTTCTATATAACAAAACTGAAAAAACCTGCTGGAGGCTTGGGAATTTCTCAAAATCAAGCCAAAGGTGTCTCAAATTTGCCACTATAATACAGATATAATAAAAATAAGAACGGTTTTGAAGATATAAGGCTTCTGTAAGAAGGCCAAAGCTTCACAAAACTAAAACAGATCAGGAAATAAAAATCTTTAATCCCCATATCCCAGGTCAATTTTTGATTACTCTACAAGAAGGAAAGGTAAAGATCATAACCTTATGAAAGGGTCATCACACCAAGAGAAGGAAAGTAATTTCAATATCTATGATTAAATGCCAGAGCATAGAAAAATACAAGTTTGTGAACACATAAGTTCTCTGAAATATAAACATTTTTGTGATACATTCCTTGATGACTAAATTCTCGTGGCTCTGGTTCCAGGCTGAAAGCTGTGTTTAAGGCAATAGATCTAGGATTACTAAAATGAGCTTTCCAAGTTTGTCCTTGCTTGCCCAGGTAAGACTTTTTAGGATGTCAGGTATTAATAGGATATGGGGGAATGGATTCAAACCAGGAGGGGAGATTCAGATTAGATATTAGGAAGAAGTTCTTCCCCATGAGGGTGGTGAGACCCTGGAACAGGTTGCCCAAAGAGGTGGTGGAAGCCCCATCCATCCCTGGAAGTTTTTAAGGCCAAGCTGGACAGGGCTCTGAGCAACCTGAGCTGGTGGGAGGTGTCCCTGCCCATGGCAGGGGGTTGGAACTGGATGATATTAAAGGTCCCTTCCAACCCTGGAAATTCCATGATAAAATTAAGAGGTATCTCAACTATATGAACAAAAAAACTACTTCATTATGTTCCCGTGTCTCTTTAAACTTCATTGGTTTCTTTTCTGGAAAGACAATTCCATCATATTACAACCTTTTTTTTGTTTTCATTTCTGAGAGGCAGCAAGGAAAAGAAATAGCCAAGAAAGAACCTGTGTGCAGGTGCACTGCACACACAATCAGAAGGGTGTAGTGGTTTGGGACTGTATGTGGTTAACATATGCTGATGTATTTCATAGCATAGAAAATGCTGTTAGAAGGGTGCAGGAGAAAATGTACAAAATATTTCTGTATAATCTTGTTTTCTATTCATCATCCTATGAAAAAATTTAGCATGTGCAGGGGCAGTGAGCAGCTAAAGTATCTTTAAAGAGAGAAGTCTAACCTTTCCTCCTCATCTGTGCTTCCTGTAACCACTCTCTTAGCTGTCTCCCTGATTTATGACTCCTGGGCTGCCTCTATGATTAAAAGCATGGCAGTTTGTCTTTGCAGTTCTACTTGGGCTGATTATATTTTGCCTTTCCTCCAGCTTGAGACAAAATCCTGCAGATGACAGGTCCAAGGGCTCGACACTCATTTCCAAAAGAATGTACCCTGAACAGGAAGCTGCCCTTTGCTAAGAGGTCTACTCATCTCCCCCCTTCATTTCCACAGTACTACAAAGCTGAAAGATCATTGTCTAAGAGTTTCAGCACACTGTATAATTGTCTAAGAGTTTAAGCACAAACCACTGGGTTTTACTATGACTACAAGTAAGCTAGATTCAAATTCTTTTCTTCCCAAACTTGAAATTCTCAAGTCTTCAGGAATAATTCAACCAAAATCAGAAGGCATTTTTTGATTCACGTTGTCTATAGACCCCAAGGCAGAAAGAGTCATGGGTTTTGCCTGAGTGACAAAGTAACTTCTAGGTAAAGATTGCCTCCCAGTCATGCTGGCAACTTTGGTGGGGCAGAGAAGCAATTTACTGTGCTCAGCATCACAGTGATAGAAGAAAAAGACACCACAGTTTAATGGCAATGAGGTCCCATGGTGTCTGCAAAAAGGAGAAACACCACAGGAACAATAAAGCTCAACCTGAAAAATAATACTCATATAATGCAAGAAAGAGCTAGCTAAAAAATCTACATGCATCTCAACAAGCAAGCAACACAATCAACTGAGTGATGTGAAAACAGCAAACTGGCAGCTGGGTTTCATGACCATGGCAAGCATTTCTCCCCTCATTTATTTTTATTTGTCCTAGGCAGGACAATTTTTTTTTCCTCTAGAAAAATCAGCCCACTGCTCAGCATCTGTCCCCTCCTGGGCTTAGCAGGGTCCTAAAGAGCTGTAGAGACTTCTGGTTGAAAAGAAGGCTTCAGTTGTGGAACTTAAAAACTTTTAAACTCTGTAAAAACAGCCTCCAGCTCAGAAGGCATCAGAAGACTGGTATTTAAAGCAGCTTTGCTAACAGTCTGTGCTATATTCCACAAACCTGTGACTTCAAGATTGTCTCTAGTTTACCCTCCAATGCTCATAAATACCCAAAAAAGTCATGGGAGCACGTTAAAGCTATATTACATTACAACAGTTGAAGAATTTAAGTCACTTCTTGCCTCCAGTTATGCACACACACTTTTATATGCTTTTACAAACCTGCTGAACTTCTCTCCAAACCCAAAGCATTTTGCAAGAAAGCCTTCGAAATAAGACATTACTTGGCCAACAAAAGTGGCTGTTAAAAAAAAAAGCCAAAAAATCCAGCACATGATATACAGTTTCACTGCAACTTTCTAACACAGCCCAAAACTCAGGCAGGAGTAATTTCAGTTTGCTCTGAGATAAATCCAGGTTGGATAGCAGAGATTACTGTTTCTTAAGAAGCTACTCAAAGTTTTTATTCCATTTAGGAAAATATTTACTGTGCAGAATACATTAAGATAATTAGGTGCTTGGGTTCATGTCTTTCCTGCTCACCCCTGGTGAATCTTTGGAAGCTCTGCAGTTATTGAAGATGAACCTCATTCCCCAGGAGGCTGACAGAATATGCTAAACTTACTACCTGCTGGTTGTTATTTTGTTCTGAACTGCCCTGGAGTTCTGTCAGAGTTTGTCTGTTAGTCCATCACTGGAAAATGCCCCTGTTTCTAAGCAGGAAGCTAAGTAAGTGATGCAGCTCACCTCAAGCAAACTGCATTTTCCAGGCTGTAGGTTCAGAATGAAGATGTTTGCACATTAGTTAGAAATACTTGCAAGGCTATAAAGACACGTCTGTATGCAAAGTGCACCCATTTTTGGAGAGTCAAAAAAAGAAACCACCATGCACGAAAAATTAATACAAGCCTGACTTCATCTTGGCAAATTTTTCTAATGCAGACTGACACAGTGTAATGCACACTTTCTTGTTCAGACGTGTCTACTAGCTCATGGCTATGAACTGGCTTTAAATCATCTGCTCAAGATAACAAGAAAAACGTGTTGATGGGGTTTTGGTAGTAGTTTGGGTAAAACAGTGAAGTTACTTACTCCTTCATACACTATGGAATCATGGAAATCTTCCTTTCAAAGTGGTAGCCAGTGTTGGTAACTTTGCACAGATGTGGTTTTTTAGTAGGAAGCCTTGGCCATTTCCACTGTGTCCACTGTGCTTCATCACCTTATTGTTCAAACCCAGTTTTGCTCCTCTTCCCTCCTGGTCCATCCCCCAGACAACAGGCAGTAGACAGGATTTTCCTTTCATTTCACATTTTTTTTGTTCAAAACCAAAACTGACAACAATCGTTTGTCATGATATGCCAAAACAATGAGACATCTCTTCCCATGACAACTGTTTTTCTTTCCTGTAACTGGATTATTACTGGGTAGCACACTAAGTGTTAAAAAACCCCACCATATTTCAAGTTTGCCAGGTTCCATGATTGTTATTCTCCACACATTAAAAGATTATTATGAAGTTTAGCTTGTCCTGCAGTAGTAATTTTTTTCAGTAATAGAATTCAAAAGTATTTACAGTTCATGCCATTTAATGAACTTATGTTATCTTCTGTATTACTTTCTAAAGCAAAATACATTAATTTCAGCAGAAATAGGAATTTCATTACATTTGACTGACAAATTCAGGTCATGTAACTGATTTAATATGTACAAGGCATGCTTCCTTTTCTTTTAAGAATCTCCCCTATAGTTATTTTTTTCTGCAGAAGCAGAGTGCATTTTGATAGCTCTACTTCTATTTTTCCCCCACTAATTCTAATTTGAAACCTTCATATAGTACATCTGTTGTTGCAAGAATAAATGAAAGCTACTGTGATTGTGCTGTAGTAACAGACTTTACAGCAGTCTAATACCGCTCCCAAAAAATCAACCCTTCCCAGACAGGATATTTGACAAACACCAACACCTCTGAAAGGTACTGACAATTAGAATAACACTATTTTCTATACTGGCCTGCCCAAAATCATGCCATCTCTTACATTTTATTTCAGAGTAACTGCCAGAAAGAGACTATTATGGTGTCTTTTTTTCAGCTGTCAGTAAATTATTTCAGCTACGTATTTTTTGGTTACATGATTTCATTTTAGACCTTCTTTTTCAATAAAGAACCCATAACTAACCAAAGCAAAGGATCCCTGACTTAGTTCTAACCCCAAATACCTGGTCTCTTACTTCTGTAATCATTTCAAAGTCTGTTTTAAAAGAAAAAAACAAAAACACTAAAAAGACAAAACCAAAAAACACACACACACACAAAAAAAAATACAACAAACCACACAACACAAAAAACCCCACTTAAAACTGTAACAAATTTAACTATAGGAAACACACAACAGTAGGGCAATAAGTTACAGTAGGATCCCTTTAAAACAGCCATTTTACAGTGCCAATTACATCACACAACCTTCCATGGAAACAACAGCTTGGAAAGGAAGCTGACACAACAGCCAAGGACTGAAAAGTCAGAAAAAGCCAACATGAAATTTTCACTTCCTCTATGTGTGCTTTCAGCTTGGAAAGGACAGAATCAACACATAACATACACTGGGCTCCCTTCTGCTTCTGTTTTTTCATGTACCAACCTGAATATCCTCAAAACAGTGGCTACCAATGTTTCAGGGATGAAAAAATTAGGAACTCTGGGGTGAGGAAACACAGGCAGTAGGAAAAAGCTTTACTAAACAACACTGGACTAGGCTATTACCTTAGTAAGCTGTTTCTCTTATTACTGTTCAATTAAAAACAAACAAATTAATCACTGAGGTCTTCTTTCTTAATACAGCTCATATTTTGCTAGTTTTCTAGATAATGAATCAGTGGGGAATAGGGAACATCTCCCTTACATGCGTCAGCTCTTGCTTCACTATTGCTCCCTGACTCCCTTAGAAATAACCACAGATAAGTGTCCTGACCAGAGAAATACCCATTTCTGGTCACATACACACACTTCATCCATTTCTTTAGAACACTTTGCTTTAGGCTGGGTACAAAGATTCCCTCAGTAACCATTGATACAGAGGGGAAATCAGACAGAAGCAGCTTCCATGACTGATACAGATAGGCCAGCTTCTGGTGATGAGCTGCAAGGTACCCACTTTCAGTTATTACATTTTTTCTGCCAGCCTTTTTTTTCTTGATCTCCTTCTGTTTCTTACCCCAACTCATTCCATATTTAATTCTTGAAACTCTTATTTTAAAAGGACCACACTGATAGCTTATACTCAGCCTCCCTTCCACTGATCATCACTGCATTTTAAATACCAAGTGATAAAGCAGATCTTTAAAGGACCATTCAACAAAACAAACATCTTCTTGGCACCTACAAGGCCAAGATCATGGAATTGCACAGAAGTGAAGTTTCACTGTAAAGAATAACAACTGTTCTCTCCCATAAACTAATGCATCTGTCTGGCCAGTAAGCTTATACAAAATAAAACAAAATTCCCTTTCAAATCCACTTCCAGCTCAAACACTTTGTTAACAAAGGCAGTGAAATCAGTGACCTAATTAAAGAGAGGCACTTACACCTACCTCTTCTCCCCATCTTTCCCACTGCAGTGTGGCAACTCCAATGAAAAAGCTAGAAAGCACCTTTCTCCTTGATCTTTTAGTTGTAGAATATCAAATGTCTTAAGAACAAAGTCCTGTAGATGATGTGACAGGCAAGGAAGAATCACCTGTGAGTTCTCTATCCTGTCCTTTCATAGAAGAGCTTTCCCAATTTTCCTATTAACACTGCTCACTACAATAGGAAGGGACATGTCAAAAAGCTCAAGGGCTAGCCCAGGGCTTTACTGGAACAGGGAAAACATTTGTCTGTTCCCTTCCAAGTCACCTACATAAAAATAAGCAGTATTTTACACTTTCATACATAAAATTGATTGACAAAAGACAAGACCAGACAATAAAAAGTAGCAACTCCACAGAGCAAAAAGGAAAAGAAAATTAAAACAAGGAAAGGGAACAAAAAAATGATGTCTCCAGAATTTTCAATTACTAAGGGCTTGGCCTCGTGAGATATTCTGCAGTCTTCCAAGGCAGGAAAAAACATGAGCTTACAGTCATTTCAGTCCAAACCTATTCTCAGTAGAAATGCTGCATGAAAACATAACACCAAGTTAAACTGCATATTTTATTATAGTCTGTGAATAACAAGAAAACTGTAGTAAAAATAAAAATTAAATCATTCCTTGCAGATCATTACTGAAGCATCTGTTACCAAACTGCAAATACTCCAGAATGCCACTTGAAAGTAAGGACAGGAGCAGCTTAGGACAACTGTAACCCATTGTTCTCAACCATTAACTTGAAAAAAGTGCCCACTTTAAGCCCTTCTTATATCTCTTTTTTTTTTTTTTAAATTGTCACTTTATTGGCATTACAAAATCGTACTTCTTAGCTCTACCAATTTCTTTTACATTGGACTTGTAACTTTCTAAGAAATTATGATTAATTTTTATTATTATTTGCAAATATAATAAGAAAGTGAAAGAGGCCCAAACTTAATCTCTGTAAAACTAAATATCCATCACAGCCTCTGCCACTAGAATTTTTTGTCATACCATATTTGTTGTACCACACAATAAAAAGATAATTTTGACCTAATTAACAATCCATAAATTGCCATAATGTCTTTGAGACATCAGGTCCATTTCTGACAGGGAATTTTGCCTTTCGTTCCTCTTCACAAACAAAATGCCACTGCTCACAATATCACAAATTAATCCCCAAGCCTTGGGGATGTTTTTACTCCAGGAGCCTTGCTTCCCTGCTTTCAAGAGCAGACAAATGGAGCTCAGAAGCCCAGAGGACCAGGACCCAGCATACAGTCTCAGGATGCTTTGTGAGCAACCACCTTGACTCAGATTTTCCAAATGAGACAGAAAACACACAATTATTAAATTTTGCTCACTATTGCCTTGTTTTAATAGGTGGAGAAAGGAAGCACACAATGCTTAGTAAAATAAGGAAAAGACACTGTTTAAAAGGGAAGCATTGACTGTTTAAAAGATTATCACTGACACAGGCTTGAAAAATACTTGCTCCCAGCCAAAGCCCAGATTCTGCCTACAAATAGTAGGAAAAACTTCCCACTGGATCATACAGAAGGTGACAACATCCACAGGAGAAAATTTAATCCTATTTACCACTCTTGGGTCAATCTCACCAAAGCATTCATGGCCTGGATCATCTCCTGCACAATTTGTTCAAGACTGAATGAGGCTTTCTGCTTCTGTTCTTTCCAGGAGTGAACTTGTAGATGTTTTAACTCATTTCATAGTCTGCATATATTCACTCATTTGGTTATCAAAATATTAGCCCAGGGCAATATGATAATTTGGTTCCACTGACAACAAATGAGCAGATTACTTTTAAAACAAGACATGGTTGCAGGCACAAAAGGCTGCTGCTTCTACTACGAAAGCTCTTCCTACTGCTCCCTCCTTGCTTTTTTCAGGACCTTTTTGTCTTTTACAGGCAAAGAGTGAACAGCACACAAGGAAAGATGAGAAAAGCTGCTTGTTCCTCATTTAAACACAATTTTATATATATCTACATGCACAGCCTATAATGCACCTGTTTTGCTTTTTATGACTGAGAAATAAAAATAAATGTAGTGGGTTTTTACTGTGTACTTGCATTGATCACTGGATGTCATAAAACATTTTGTTAGGCACAGCTTTGGAAAAATCAGTGACTAGGCAGGAGCAAGCTGTGCAGCTCCATGGTGCCAGGCAATGGTGCTTCCTATTGCATCCTGAACTAGAGGAGCAGAAAAGGATGGCTCCAGAATTGAAATCCTTGAAACTTACACTGGGCCAAACAGATTTTAGTGTGAAAATTAACCCCTTAACACATGTCTAGAGGGAAAAACAGTGTAGGGATCAGGTTTGCTCTACAGTAATGTCCCACACAAGCCCTGTAGAATGACTTTTTTATGAGGGTGATGTTACAACCAGCAGCAATAGGAATATCTGAAAGCAGGAGAGTAGCAGTGAAAAATCAAAGTGTGTAATGCAGGAAAGGACAGAAACAAGTTTCAAGAGAAGATAGGCAGCAACTCTTGATTCTCAGCTGGCAGATTACCCATAGAAAAGACACCAAGGCCTCTAGATATGTAGGAAGGAATTAGACATTGGAACAAATTATTCTATTTATCCTGATAGGTTTATCTGTAGTCCTCACATGTAAGATTCAAACAGCACTTAAACAGGCCCTGTATTTTGGTCACAACAGCCCCAGCCAACACTACAGGCCTGGGTAAGAGTGGCTGGGATGCCTACCAGTTGAAAAGGACATGAGGGTGCTGCTCAACAGGAGCCAAATAGGAGCACACGTGTGCCCAGGTGGCAAAGAACACCAACAGCATCCTGGCTGCATCAGGAACAGGGTGGGCAGCAGGACCAGGGCAGGGATTGTGCACTGTACTCTGCACTGCTGAGGCCACACTTCAAGTACAGTGCCCAGTTCACTAAAAGAGCTTCTGGAGTTTGTCCAGAGAAGGTTGTAGTGAGGGGGGTGTTGGCCTATTTTCACCAACAGGTAAGTAATCATCAACAGGACTAGAGGAAATGGCCTGAAGTTATACCATGAGAGGTTAATATTAATATTAAGAATTTGTTGACTGAAAGAATAACCAGGCACTGGAACAGGCAGCCCAGGGAGGTGGAGTCACCATACCTGGAGGTATTAAAAAAACCATGTAGATATGGCACTTCCAGACATGCTTTAGTGGGTATGGGAGTGTTTTTTCTGGGTTGATAGTTGAAGGTGTTTTTCCAGCCATAGGATTCTGTAAATCCCAAGTCTGCATTTCCTGTTAACAACCGCGTAACAATGGAGATAAATATATATTACTGAGAAGTAGTCAAGTCCAGATTCAAATTTATAGGATTCCTGCCAATTTAATTTGAGATACCTCTGAAGATGTTTGTACCCTTGGGTTCTGAAAGGCCAACAGACACCAGGAGAACAGCAGTAGAATATGAATGTTATCACAGCACTGGTGAGGCCTTCTATGCATAGTTCGAACCTCTTACAGATGGAAGCATGGAGAAAAGCATCAGAACAATACAAGTCATTACATGCAGATCTATAAAAAAACCAAAAAAACCCTCACACAGTGGACACTATAATCAATGTTGCAAATACTTTAGTTCAGTCCAGTACATGGCACAGGACATCCAAATCCCTGTGGAAAAAGGAGATCCCTGCATGTCCAAGTAGACTGTGCTGGAGCTGAAAATGGTGCTCTATTTTGTTTCCACATCCATGCTCTCATTCTGCAAATGCTGACTGTTCTCTTGAAATGTCAGTGCATGGGGCAAGAGGCAACAATCAGCAAGCATACAGATCTGCTGTCACCACTCAAGTTCCTTGCCAACATAATTAAATTGGGCCATTATAGATTCTTTGGACAAAGTTTCTAATAAAGCACTTCCTGCCTCATTTCCTGCCAAAATTTAGACATGCAAGTGAACATTCTGCAGTAATTCCTAAGTGCTTTGGGGCATGGCATAAAACTTTTCATTCTTTTTTTTTTTTGCATCACTGGTGTTGGTTAAGTCAAGGGAAGTGTTTAGCTCTGGAACGACAAACATAACTCCAACATCTGTTCTTTTGAAGGAGAGGAAAATGAAACAGAAGAATAAACTACATTCTTTTACTGTATCCCTACAAATTCCTCAACTAAATAGAAAAGCAAGAATCTTTCTTGCTGCTGAGAGCACTGAACTCCTCAAGTCCACAAGACATCCTTGTTGTTTCCTGCCAAGGACTGCCTGAACACAAAAATAGATAGAGCTACTGAACCTGATCACACTATATTTTATGCCTATATACCAGATTACAGTAGGGCTAGAAAGCTTACAAATTGGGCAGTGGTCTGCTCAAGTACAGCAGTTCTCAAAGATCACCCAGGGACAAGAAGGATTTTCCTAAGAATCACCAAATATGCTTTTTCAGAATCTCTAGCACATACATGGTGCCTGTCAAACTTCCCACAATCTTTATCTCCCACATCCCTCTCTTCGTGGAAGCAGAAAGTGGGATGTGGACTAGTCAAACCCAAGAAATAACCTGTCTGAGACTGCATTTTACAAATTAACTGAATTACAGTGCAACCTAATTCAAAGCCATGTGAGATTAAGCCAGAAAAATCCTGAAGGCAAATAGAGTCTTGGCCAGTGAACTAAGTTATCTTTCAGTATCCTTCTACTGCTTTCCTTTTCTACCAGGCTGCCACACAAGGACATAAAAATATTTAATTGCACTGGATCTTGTCTTGTTGCCAGTGAAACCAACTGCTCTGAGCTACAAGTCTGCATGAACAGTCCAACCCTTATTCCTGTCAGCAACACGAGTCCCTGCCCACTCCAGATGAGATCAATGCTGCAAGAACACTCTTGGCCATGACACCTGATCTCTTGACAGCTGGATGAGCCACAGAACTGGAAACCAAGCCCAGCAGCATACCTCTCCCAAGACTGTGAACCACAACTGTTACCCATACTTGAATTTCACTACTGAATCGTTGAAACTAAACCCAGACTTTTCTCCTAAGTGGCTAAGAATCCTATGACAGGTTCACTTTGTTCTCTGGCTGCCAGCCAAATAAACCGATTCCATTTTTCTCAGATTGAGTTATCTAAGTGCCCGCATTTACAGTTTTTTCCTGATAGAGAGGAACAAAGAAGAAAAGGAAAGTGGCACCAAATGGTTAATACAAAAAAAAAAAATTAAAAATTCAAAGGATGTTTCTTCCAGTGTGTGAGAAAACCGAGTTTTCTTGGACCACTTGCATGTGGGCTCTGTACAACATTTGTACTCAATGGCACCGTTTCTGCCTCTGGTAAAAACTGCTGTACCCAGGAAAAGAAACAGGAAATAGTTTTGTGCCAAGAATATAGCAGAAACATTCACTAACCTTCCCCTCTGTGGCAAGCAACCAGCTGCAGCATTGTAGTTCCTTTCAATCAAAACACAACAGGTTTCACATCATATCTGAAGGTGCTAATGTAAAATGTAAATTTACAGCATGCCATGTATGCCATAAAACCCGTGGGGGGCCTGAAGTCACTTACCCACTTCCACTGAGGCTAAAACACTGCACCTTGCCAAGCATCAGACAGGCTGAGCAGAGCAAAGACCTCCAGGAACCCACACCCTCACCTTGGACTGACTTGCTGCTGGACAGCCCATACTGCAGAGGGCACCCCCCTTCTCCCAAACAAGGGAGAGATATAAACAGGATCTAAATTAGATATAAACAGGAATCAAAAATACAGAACTACACAAAAGCTAAGAAAGCTAAATTCCATATTTAAAGCCCAGGATTCTGTTTAGTTCTGGTTCTAATTCAGTGTCTCTCTCCTTCCTCCCAAGTGACCTCAGAAAGTGGCTCCTGTCTCCTGGGCCTCCTTGTAAGTAACCCTTTGTATAAAAACTTCTTTAGAGCTGTATAGTGAGTGACATTACAAAGGAAAGGAAAAATAAGAGCACCCAGTATCATTCCAAGCTACTGAAGTGATTCTTGCTGTGACTATGTCCAAAAGTCTCATTCCTAAGGCCAGACTTCTACTCTCCCATTTTCTGTGCCTTTTAGGCAACTTTTCTAACGTAAGTTAGACATTTTTGTTCCTTGTGTCCGGGGATCACTTGGATACAAGTCTGGATACTCCTGGTTTCACAGAATTAAAGTGAGATGATGCACGGGGGTCAGGATTTCAGTTTTGAGGCTGTCTGTCAGATATTCTCCAGCAGCCATAACGTAGTCTGTACCTGTGTCCTGTTCTACCACTGTTATTTTACTTACAAGAGAGCAGAAGAGAACTCTGGCATGACAGAGAGGCTAGGTATTAAAATCAGAAATCCTCTCGGGAAGTCACAAGTCATCATCAATGGTTCAGCCATTCACATAGCTCAGTTCCTCCGCTTAACTAAATCTTACAGGCTCAGCCAAGACTGCCAAAAAAAGAGGTCTGTTTAGGGCTATATAGAGAGTTGCATTTGAGCCTCATCATTTTAGCCATGGAAGAGCTACAAGGAAAGTAATGACTGGATGGATATGAGCTTTGAGCACATTAAGCATGTTCTGCATTGACCTAGTGACTTGGGGGCAAAAACTTCCAGATCCCTCTTTACATAACCTCATAACGCATTGGTCTCACTTCTGGTCTCACTTCATCTCTAACCAAGCACACAGCACTTAAAAGTGCCATTCTCATGCTTGTACTGCTCCCTTATCCTGTAAGAACTGAGCCATGTTCTGAACAAAATGAAGAACTCATTTCTTAAAACTTGCCTGCTGCTTTCCCATACAGGCTTGGAGGTGTGATTTAAAAGCACAGCTCAGAAGCATAGAACTTTTATAGAGTTTTAAATGGAGCTTAAACAACTAGGCCTTTGTTTCATCAAGCAGGGTACAAAAAAATGTGACATGTATTGTAGTTAGTTCTAGCTTCAGCCATTAGCCACTTTTAAATTAGATGTAAGTAGGAAGGGGGAGGAAAGGCCAATAAACAGAGTAAATTGTTATAACCAGCTCCTACTCTGAGTTCCCTCACCACTATAAACACCTGCTTAATTATTTTTGAGAGCATGAGACTCCTATTCTTAATTACAGAAACCCTCTAAGATTCAGAGCTCCTCCTTACACCCAGTAACTGGGTTTGTTTGAAAGGAGGATTACTCTGATTTATCCTGTGGGAAGTTGTTAATGCCCACTCATTTCCCCCTTGTATTCTCTCCTCATTGACCTCAGAGTAACCACTTCACATGGAACCCAGTGTTGCTTTTCAAAACAGGGATATTCCAACAGTATCCACTATGTGTAAATCCTGGAGTGTCTAAGAATGTAATAACTGACACTTCTGGAAATCACTAGCTCTGTGTCATCTATAATAGGGGTTTATTTGCACCAATTACAAAATTTTAAGAATAATTTGAGATGTCCCAGCTCATACAGATAAAGAAACCTGCTTGAGTTTAATCCACCTATTTTAACTTGATTTGGTTTCAACTTTCACAAACATCCCAACACAAACACATGTTCCCATGAAAAGACACAGCAAAGAGCCATATAAATTCTTTGCTATATAAGTAATTCTGTTGATTTAAGAGAAAACTGTTCTCAGATCCTTTCTGGACAAGGCAAGAGCCTCTAAATCCCACTTAACAACAATAGTATAGTTGACAAATATAAATGTTCTTTGTGTTCTCATGAACAGTTATTCCAGTTTTGAGACTGGCCAGGCTTCAATCCAGAAAACAGACTTTTCATGACAATCCTCAAATAATTTGAAGAATATCCTAGTTAGGAAATGGGTGGGTTCATCCTGCCTGAAGTATTTGGCAGACCAGCCATCCCACACACCCCAAATGTTCCAAGAATCCATCCTTCAATTTCTTCAACATTTCCAGCTGGGTGTTACACTAACAACCAGTGTTTTACCACAGCCAGCTTGTATCCATGCAGCAGACAGGAGAAACTATTGATCACCCAGCAATGTTTATAAACTGCAGCTGCACCCTTCCTATTGTGATTTATATTGTAATTATAGTCCAACTACACCTCAAGTGTCAAGTCCTCATCCTCCAACACTCGCTAGAAGCACAAGGAAGAAATCATTCTCATCAAAAAAGCCTTGCAAGAGAAAGCCTCAGGGGGAAGTTATTTCCAAATGGAAGTAGCCATGCTGTGGGATAGTCTACAGGAAGATTTATTTCTGCATTTGTTTCATGATTTTAGAACACAGCATCTGATTGAGTGACAGGAGACGTCACAGTTACCTTTATGACCCAGGCCAAGCCAAGCTCACCCCTTCCACAGATGCTAAAACAGGAAAGACAACACTGAATAATCTCCCCTGTGGCAAGGCATGAGCTACTAGTGTAAGTACAAGGATAAGCACTCAACAAACACATTTTGTGACCATAAATTCAATGTCTTAGCATGTCCCATGGCAAGCAGAATAACCTGTAGCAAGACGAACCTCTTTTAGGGTACAGCGCTTCAAGGTCCAACCAGGTGTTCCAGCAGAGACTCACGAACAGCGCTCCGAGCCTACAGCCCACAGGGTTGACTAGCCTGGATCGGTGCTGTTGCTCTGAGAGCAACTGATCTCTCTGCTGGCTAGCTCAGGAGTGAGCCCCACCTGTGTCTCAGGCCTCACCTTTTATTGGCCCCCTGGTCCTGCTCATGCGCAGTGGGGGCCCACCCTAATTGGGAACAGGTGGGCTTGACACAAGCTCATGCTCACTCCCTGGCAATTAGGGGCACCTGGTTGCCTTGTTACACTACAATAACCTTTGCCTCTGTTTCCATCTTTATAAAAAGAACACACAATATTCCAGCTCAGCATGGCATTGGGATTAACTGTAGGGGAAATTTAGGAAGCCCAGCTTGTACACATACACATCCCATGTATATGCTCCTGAAGAGCAACAGCCCTTAGATACCTTCGCTAGGTAATAACTTTCTCATCTGTGGTTTCAAGACTGGGAAACTAATGTGATGCAGACACTCGTCCATTTTTGTGTGATCTATTTCAAAAGAGCTCCAAGGGCATGATACAGCGTACAGATAAAACCACCAGTGTTAAAATACTTAAAAAATGTTAAAATAATACTTTAAAAATGTTAAAATAAAAAGTAGCACTTTCCCTGGATATGACAAGCAGGCAAAGTTCTCTGCAACCTGTTAGAGACAATGCCTGGCTAGTCATAAATACAAACTGGTACTGAGGTTTAGCAAGTACCTTCCCTTTTTTAGGCAATAAAGAAATTTGCTGCTTGGTGCTGCTGCCTTCCACTGCTGTCCTGGGCCAGTCACAAAGAAGTTCTTTTAAGGGCTTTGGTGTCAGAGGGTGGTTCCCCCAGGCCCCAGGAGAGAATCAACCCTTGCCCCTGGGAGCCCAACTGTTTGGAAGGAACATAAAACCTGGGCTGAACAGTTACAAAAGCCAGCACCCCACCACAGGCATGGATCATCTTACAGCTTAGCAACATAAAAGCTGGCTGTGCAAATAGTGTGCATAACCTCGGCTCAGCACTGTCAAACAGAGAGAGAAACCTGCCTGAGCAAGCTAGGACAGACAGCCAAGTTCAGAACAGTTTCTACTGGCTTCCCTGAAGTACCTAATAATATGGGCAACAATCCAGTTTTTATAACACACAACTTCCACGCCCTTGGCTGAGCCTTTCAGTTGGTTGGAAATGGGATGGACAATTTCCTCCTGTTTCCCATCCGGTGAAATCCTATTAAACAAAACTGTTTTCATCAACCAATTTCAAAGGTTTAGCCAGAACAAGTGTACTTCTCCAGCTAACAATTCCTATTACTATAAGCACCGTGGAAACACTTCAGGTAACCACAGAATATTTCTTCCCAGGAACTGCTGGGTTAATACTTAGACAAGAACTGGCGGTGTGAGCAGAATCCAGGGAAACCTTCAGCAATGTTTCTGAGAAAGGTTTTAGGAAGACCTGAGAGATACAAACACCTGACCAACAGGCCTACAAAAGTGACATGACTTCAATCTTTGCTTAAGGACATTAAAGGACATGCAAAGCCATCTCCAGGCAGCAAGGATGTGTCATTCTTTGCCTTCATGCAACAAACGCCACGTTTGGCCACACTGATCCACTCATCAGGCTGCCAGCTTATCACACAGGAACCTGCTTCCTGAACTGAGAACACTGAAAGGGCTGTGAAAAACTTCTCTATCATAGTCACCTCATGGGAAGCCATTTCAAAGCATTAATTCTGATTTTTTTTTTTTGCTTCCTGTCTTGAGCTTTGATGGGGCTTTCAGGGTTTACATCTTCCTTTAATGCATTGCTACATGACAGAAGCTGCTATAAGCAGCATGTTGCAGCATAGAAAACCTTCAGAGCAGCTGAAGGCAACCTTTTCAGTTGTCTCAAGGCAGCCACAACACCAAGGAAAAAGTGAAAAAACCACACAGAACTTGCCAATTTTTCTTCCAAGGAGATGTCTAAATCATGTTATAAAAATATATTCTTAGCAGTTGCCAGTTCAAGTTCTAAATATGTTTTACAAGCCAGGGGCAAATGCCTTTAAATTTACTAAACTGCTTGTCTCACATACTGAATTTATTCACATTACACTTCTTAAAAGATTTTTCTTGCGTATCATAGTCTAATATTATTCTCTCCATCCCTGAATGTGTTTAAAAATTGTCTGGATGTGACACCTGGGGACATGGTTTAGTGATGGGTCATGAGAAATAGGGTAAGAGTGTTAGAACAAGGCTGAATTCAATGATTTTGAAGGTCTTTTCCAGACTGAGCAGTTCTATGATTACTCCTTTCAACAATCATAGTTTCAGCATTCCTACAAAAGTCCCAAGGCAAAGAAATTGGGGGAACAAAAGGCAAGAAATTAAAACTATATCTTCACTAAGACCAAAGACTTGATGGTTACTTAAAAGAAAGCTTTACTGCTAACTAAGAAGCCATCTAATACCTGAAAATCCTCATTTCCTCATGATTAACTATGGACTGATTATCTCATTTTTCTTTCCATCCCCATCATCAGATGCTCCTTTTACAATCAGAAATGAAGTACAACTCCTCCTGCCTTTTACAACCAGAGCTACAACTCCTGTCACTGAACAACTTCCTGATACTCCTTGTAAAATGAGTCCTCATGACATAGGAGAGAACCCAAATTCATACTGAGAGTATTGTGAGGGCTTCTTGACACACCCAAGTCACAAGAGATCACCTATAGTTAAGCTCTCTCTTAGTAGAAACAGTCACTGGCAGTGCTATATTTTTAAATCAAAAGTCATGTATTGTTTGGTGATTTTTATAATTTCAATATTTGAAGGTGGAATTTTCATACAAAAAAGAAAATTATGCTCTCATATAAATTGCTAGTCTCATATAAGCTTCTAGTGCACTTGTCTGCTTTTAGCCTGTCTGAATTCCAAACACTCAGGGTTGGAAATTGGTATTAAATATACTATTAAAGTACAACTGCTGAAAACAGTAATAGGCTAATTATGATTTTCCACAGGGGGATGGCAAATAAAGGTTGTGCAGATACTGTTAAAAAATAATACAAAGTCTGTTTGCAAAGTACAAGGAAAAAAAATCCTGGAACAATATTGAATCATTAGTGTTGAGCATAATACGACCTTTCAAAATCAAAGCAACAGCAGGAATCCTGACACATGTAACAATATGGCTGTTAAAAATACAGGACAATAATGGTGAAATTAATGGTGAAGTCTTTGGACAGGTCTAAGGCTCTACAGGCTATGTACACCAACAGAAAGATGCCATAATTCTTAAATGTTTATGGAAATCTGGTCAAATAAATCAAAGGAAAACTCCAGGGCAAATAAAGGCTCAAGATGATGTATTTTGGATGTGTTGCAAGTAAGAAGACAAACCACAACAGTATAATCAGTAACAGCAACTCCACTTAGATGCTTGAAACGAGAAGTTCCAGTTTTGTCCCCCTATAAAAGATGCAAGGCATTTCCTTACTGAAAGGGTTCCCCATGCATATATACTGGCTTTCCTGTGCAGTATAAAAGGGATGAAGTATTTCCCTTAATGAGGCTTTTCATCTAAATGACCCCTACTGTACTTGCTTCAGCAGGCAGGATAGATAAATCTGTGCAATCTTGCTCCTTGCAGAACTACCCAAGTCCCATCTGTCTTTTCCATTCCAAAGACAAAAAAAAAGGTAGAGGTGGCAAGAAATAGAAGAGAAAGAGGCAAAGAAGAGAAAAACGTAATCCATTCTTTTATGGTTTAAGGCATACTAACAGAAGGGATGGTCGATCAATTATGAGTATATTTTATGATTCTCATGCTCCTTATTCTTTCCCCATCTCCAGTAGAAAAGCAAAGCCTGCCAGAAAACCCCTGAGTCAGAATGCTGCTTCTTTTTGTCTTAGCTATGAGGCACTGATTTTTTTCTCCCAGAGCTTTGATACAGGGTCACAGGTATCCCAACTAAAATCACTACTGAGGGCAAGGGGGTCACAATAGGAAGAGCTGTTAGTTTAAACCAAATCAATCCCGGTTTTGCAGTATTTGTTTGGACAATTACATTTTCTGAGAGATCAGAGAGAAAAAAATACATTAGAATATTTTTTACTTTAGGCTGTTTAAGATTCTCTTAAACAATGCATGCTCTTCACAAAATCTTCTCTCAAAAGCCCCTGACTATTTCCCAGTAATCAGATATCTTATCCACATCTATGCCTAAGTAACACAAGAACCAAAGCTAAAATATAGATTAATTCCAATATGTGGTAGGAGTTTTTAGAAGGAAAGACATCTACTTAAGCATTTGTCCACAAACCAGGCCTCTTTCAACATCCCTGAAATTAGACAGTGAAAACTCAGCAGGCATTTTGAAACTCTAAGTAATGCTATTTGGCTAGAAAACCCATAAATCTACAAGATCAACATTAACCAAAAAGGAAACTTGGTGTATTTTAAAAATAAAAATGCAAAAGTGACTCAGGAAGCTCGGAGCCCTCCCCCCTCACACAGAAGAGCTCCATAAAAGGAACAGTAATATTTCAATCTGTGGTGAGTTGTAATCAAAGAATTCCTACTTAATAGGCTGGAGATTAGTTATGAAGCAAAATACAGGGTTAGATCATAAAAAGTTAATTGCAAATCACGGTTTTCTTGTTTAAATTGGCAGGAAATTGTGGAATATTTCCTCCATGAAAACACAGGTTAGGTATTATGTAGAATTTACCATTAAAGGGTGGAGGGAAGGGAAGCACAGATCAAAACAGTAATAACATGCTAAGAAACCAGTTACTTCTGAAAGAGACAAAATAAGTGGGCAGGAAAGGTCTGTACATTAACACAGAACTCTGAAATTTATGGCCAGCTTTTAGATGGACCATTTAATAGTTGGTTTAGGTTGTGAATTAGTATAACACCAGGTGCTATCCTTTCTGGGAGGACAATCAGAACAGAGAAGCTCCAGACTTTCATACCCTTAGCTCTACTCAGCAGTTTGTAGGGATGAAGCAACACGTATTTCCGAGGCTAGGAACAGAAATGAGAACAGATGTATCTGTTTAATACAAGTCCAAACTCCTGGACTCTATTAGGTAAACTCTACTAAGTAAACTCTAAACTCTTCTTCATTTGATGACCTCTCTCTGCATGGATCTTCTCTGAAATCACTTCTTCCAGTTATGAGATGTCTCTGGCTCCAACAGCCACACATCTTTTGGTAGTAATACACAAGAAAATCCACAGCAATCTCTTAAGCTCTGAAATTTGACACAGTGGTTGGTGTCAGACACCTACAGAGGTGTATAAGGCTCCCTGTGTCAGCAGGGTACTTTGTTAGAGAAGCAGAAGGGTGAAAAAAATATATCAAACAGCAATGATAGAAACTGTGTTGTCTTGAATCTATGCTAGAAGTTATGTTTTCTTCATACATTCTTACTTTAATTCCCTTTGAAAAAGTAGAGATTTTTTAATTTGTTTTTAAAACCAACTATTGTTTTGGAAACAAGAGAATCTGTCCCAGACTACTTCAGCTGTGCTTCTCCACGCCAGCACTAACGTCTTTCTTCAGGAAGATGTTTGCTTCTGATATTTAATCATCATTCCCTTCCACCCACATATCAAGTAAGACTTGAACAAAAAATCTTAACTCAACAGCTATTATAATTGTGATCATTAGGAATTAAAGTCCATGCTTAATCCTTGCTCAACAAAGCACAATTTCAGTTCAAAATTGAACATTTTCTCTGCTCTAATACTTCCTGGAGACACAGACATAAACCAGGATAAACTTTGCAGAGTTAAGACTACATCACTTTCGGGATTTCTTTAGCAAGCTCAAGTGTTCACTAAGAAAATACTGCCTCTTTAAAAGTATTACTACCACAGATTTTGTAAAGTGGAAATTTTAAATAGCCACAAAGCAGTGGCCTTGGTTCTATGACTGCCTGAAGACAGTTACCCATTTTTTGAGACATAGGAAAGCCAAAACCCATAAAAGACAGCTAGAAGACACAGAACATGTACAATACATTGAATAACCCAGACGTTAATAACTGAATTTAAAATCAGGAGTGTTCTATCTGTACAGTCACTCTTCACTTCTAGGTCAAAGTAACTAGAATACCCCAGCCAAAACCCCTCTGGCCAATCTCTGTCATGATTCTTCTGTGGCTCTGCTTGTCACTGTTGTGACTGACATTTGGGCTAGGAATATGTTGGCAGAGTAGGATTCTGGTGAGAGCAGGAAGTGTGGGCAGTGGGTACAAACATGACTCAGATAAGGCACAACAGCATTTTCACCTATGAAACAATCTTACAAAGAAGTTTTCCTAAATAACTGGGCCTGAATGACTTTCTAGAGAACAGGTTGCAGTTTACAGTCCTCCAATTTCTACCACAGAAAGTCAAAAGGTTCTGGTGACTGCTGAAGAAACCCGTGAAGTCCAACCCTGCAAATCAATTAATGAAGAGGCCACAAGAAGAGGCTGATCTCTTCTTCCTAGAAAAAAACCAAGACATCCTAGAGGGAAGGCAGTATCGTAATAATCTCTGTATAAAACAATCTCCTCTGGTAGTGATTTTTTAAAAGGTAATATGACAACTCACAACCTCATACCCAACTAAAGACCTTCACCGGTTTCCTGCTGGGAAGAAGCTTCCATACACATACTCCAGAATGTCCCACCCAGTCTCACCAGGTAAATCTGCAGGTAATCTACCAAGCAACATCCAATTCACATACTTGCAGATCACATATTATTTTTCACCTCAAGCCCCTACAGCACCAATGAATTCTAATTTTCTTCGAAAACACCAATTATCTTAAATCACAGATACTAGTCAAGAAGAGGCATGAAGTTCACAAGGTGCCACGACTCAAAAATCACATTAGTTTTCAAGAGATATATGCACATTAGAAATGCTCAGAAAAACAGGCTCTCTGTCCAGCACTTCAAACTAACAAAACAGGACCATTAAGCAGAGCCTTGAAAATGGAGCCAAAATGTTACACACTGCAATTTTTAAATAACAAACCTTAAAAAATTCATATGCACCAGTGTGGTGGAATACATCAGCTGTGCACTTACAGTGGAGCATTCCTTAATGATTGCTCTTACACTGTGTACACAAAAACATTCAGTTCAGTTTGACTGATAAAACTCAAGCCAACTCTTTTGAAGTATTTCTGAATTTTTTTAAGTGATCATCAAAAGGTTTTAACCAGCATATATTTTTATTTGTAAAGTGGGCAAGGTAAAGGGTAAAAAAGCAAAATCTGAGGTCTAGGTAATGAGTCTCTGCAAACTTCTAAGCAAAACCCCAAAATTACTACGTTATGATGCAACTTTTGTTTAAAGACTAATGAAAAACAGTCAAATGCATAGTTTTGCAAAATCAGGTTAGTCTAAGTATACCCTCAGGCAGGAGCATATCTAAGGACACATCCTTTTGCTTTGCCAACAAGAGGTGAAAAAATAGCAAGAGTAATTAAACCTGGTATACTAGCCAAAAGCCTTAGGCTCAGATAAATGCAGTACTTCAAATCGAAAGGCAGATATTTGAAGAGTTCCAACTTTCAGCTCCTTTTAGTTATCCTGTAAAATTAAAATATTTTCATGACAAAAATATCCAGCCAGTCAGTATTTTTTGGCTCTAAAAGACCAACCAACTTTACAGGTGAGCAGAACCAGCTGCAAAAGGTTTTGTGGGGTTTAATATGCTCCACATGCTAAAGATTAGATACAAGAATCAGAATACTGAAAATAGCTTTATACTGATATTTCCCCACCAGTCTCTAAGAGAAACCAGTCTGAATTGAGCTGCTGAGTGGAAAAAATGCCCCTTGCTCGCTGCAGATAGGTATTTCACAACTCCCAGCACGCAGGGATCTGCAAGAGTGATAAGCCAAAGAGCTCAAAAAGTGCTAACATTTTAAAAATTATTTGATAAAGCTTTCCATTCTCAAACAGTTGGTCTCTTGACAAGGTGTCTCTGCAGTTCCTATGCACACATGTAATAAAAACCTCATCCAGAACAGATCCCTGCTAAGGGACAGATACGTGGTCGGAAGCTGTGAAAGTTCACACTTCAGAAAAATCAAAATCTCTAAAAAGCTTACTGTAACAATATTGGAGGGGGGAAAAAAGGGCAGAAAAACCTCAGGATAAAGGGAATAATTCTCAGTCCTTGGCAGCGTAGGGTTTCTAATCAGTAAGTCTAACACAGAAGAGCAGAACAATAAAGAGAAACTGCACTGCAAATTTATGTACCATGCACAGGTTATGGAATGTAGTGCAACAGGGCATTGTTCAGTGATAAAACTGCATTCCTTACAAAGTTAACAGCTTTAAACTCATGATTTGTACATGTGAGCAATCCTGAATGACCTTCACGCTTTCCAACATTCACTAGAAGGCAGATTTATACATAATCACAAGTCAGCTGTTTTGTTTTGAGGGATAAACACACAGTCAGAAGAACAAAGGTTTAAACTTCCCATGAACTTGTGAATGCAGAGGCCAATACATGAGGTCTAAATGCTAAATTTGAAGACTCCTCAAAAACAAAGAGTAGATAATATTAGAATCTGAGTGAACTGTGCTGGAGTGGTTGTTTGGTGCTTTTTCTTTTTTTCCTTTTGAAAGACAAAGATATTTTCATAGTCCATTTCCATCACTAAACAGCCTCTTTAGCATATGCCTTATCCTGTTTCAACGTGAGATCCAACCTTCACAAGGGAGAAGGTACATTGCTCTTAGTGCAACAGACATGACAAAAAGCTATGCTTTTCTTAATAAAGAAAATTAATCAAATTTAAAAGAGCATTGTCTCTTGCTGAAAAATTTCTTACATGTGAAATAAATAACAGTTTGAAGAAACTGACTACTAAACTGGATTAGGACAGCATTATTAAAAAAAAATACAGTAGCTGTTCATTTCACCAAAACCATCCTCAGAATAAAATGAACAGTAAATTCTGCATCTAGTTTAACAGACCAAGGAGATAAATCTTAGGCTATCAAAAACTTCCACACCATAGTTATAACAAGGTAAGGCAAGAGATCACATTAAGGAGAAATATTTCAGGCTACGCAGAGACAAGAAGGAACAAGACAGGATTATTATTTTTTTTTTTTTTTGCACATCCAAAATCAACAGTTAATCATATAGAAGCATATAGCTCCAGATGTTCCAAAACAAATGGCATAAAAAAAGATTTTATTTATAAGCATCTGATATGAGGCAATATGCTTCTGGTTTTCAACTTTCTTTGAGTTGCAGTAATGAATTTAAGTGCTACTCTACAACCTGAAATGTCCTGTTCTCAGGTACCCATAAAAAAGCCCCAAAAAAACAACCAAACAGAAAACCCCAAAACAAAAAAAAAAAACCACCAAGAAAACAACAACAACAAAAAAACCATACCACACAACAAAACTGCTAAGTAGGATGACTGTATAGGCTTCAGAGTAAAACTGCCAACAGAGGCACACAAGGCTCTGAGACAATTCCTAAAACCACACAGGTCTTGATCTGAGGTTAATGTTTTGCCAGCCAAGTGCCAAGGTTCACAGAACAGGCAATTTTTTGTTTCTTTTTAAATTCAGATTTGAACTTCGTGCATTTTTCCTTAAAACACTTCACTAAAATCTCAACAGCAACCAGACTGGCTAAGGTTCATTTATTTACAGGTGTGTTCAACCACCTTATTAACAGAATAGGAAACCACAGGAAAGCCCAGATACTCAGTACTTTAGATAAATACTTCAGTTTGCTGCTCCTGAGTCAAGCAACATGACAGCAATCTAAGCACAGTACTTGGATGACTTACACTGAAACGGGTTGAAACCAGTAGCAAGCTTGTCAGAGACAATAAAGAGCCCCAGAGACTGCACATATCTCCAATGAAAGAAAAATTATTCAAAATTACTTATTAAAACAGAGAGAAAACAATAGTTATGATGCTGAAAAACATTTTCTTAAAGGCCACTTTTCACTATAGGTATTATATATGGTATCAACCAAATGTATATAAGTAAATATGTCATAAGAAAATGTTAGGATAAGATCTTGAACACCTTTAAGAATGAAGATTCACAGCCAAGAGCTTACAAAGTGTAACAAAAATACTGGTATATCAAGGAGGGTGTGTGTTGCGTTAGAGAGTCACCAATTTAAAAACTGTCTCCTGAAATAAGAGGCAGAAAGGCATACTGAGCTAAAAGAACAAAATCTTTGGAGATCTTAACGTAAGCCACTGTCTCTACCAGAGCACTTGAAACAGAAAATTCTTCTGAAGCTTGTAATTTGCAAAGAGACTCAAGTAGACATATAATGGAATAAAAGACCAGAAGCACATTGGGGAAGCATCGAGGGGTGCTTTAGGATCACTCTCCCTCTTCCGTGATGTACAGATGAGGGAGACACAAAGAACATGTTCATTTCTCCTTTCCCTAAAAGACTTCAGCCCAGGTCTCCCATCAAAATAATCCACAAGGAAAACACGAAAGTGTCTAAAGGACTTTTTCTGCAATGTGCTTTCAAAACTACCAGGCTGACAAAGGAATGTAAGACACCGGGGTAAGCGTGAGGACTGACGAGCTCGTGTGCAGCTCCCTGGAGCACTGTTTCAGTGGGAGGAAAAGGGGTGCACAGATCGGGGCAAAGCTGATTACACAGGTAAGCTTGAGGCTGGGGTTCGGTGCAACGAGAAAAGCGAGTAAGTGGCACAAATACAGAAGCTTGCTAAGGTGCCCACGGAGGGTCCTAAAGCATAACACTGAGTGTGCAACGTACTAGGTACGTGGGAGGTAAAAAGCCTTGTATTTGCTTGGGAATGCAGAAGGAAGGTGCAGGGCACAGCCTGGAGGGCGGGAGGGGAGGACAGGTGAACCGGCTAGAGAAAGATTCCGGGCAGGTCGAGGCACAGCACGTTAACACCATCCTCCCTCCCTCCCACCGGGGTAAGGGGGGGAGCTCAGCGGTGGGAGGGCTGGGGAGAGCGGCTGCAGGGGTGCTCGGCCCGAGGGACGGCGGGGAAGGGGGTTTGGCGGCGGGCCGGTACCTGGGCGTCTTAGCAGAGGCGCTCTCCCGGCGGTCCAGCACTCCGGGCACGCAGTTGGTGAGCTCGGTCCAGTCGGCGTGCAGCCCGCAGCTCCAGCCCGTGGAAAAGCGGGAGAAGAGCCACGTCTCCCGGCGATTGGGGCGGTAGCAGGTGCACTTCTTCTGCCCGGGACGGCAGTCGCAAGGCACCTCCAGCCGCACGTTTTGCACCAAGTGGCGACCGAAGGTGGTGCCGCCGGTCTTCTGGATGTGCAAGAAGACTATCACGTCTTCGCCCTTCATATCGAAGGCGAGCTCCCGCTCCAGCTCCCGCACGGGGAAGTAGTACTTCTTCACGTAGTGCGGGTCCGGCGTGGGGAAGAGGTCCAGCTCCTCCGAGTAGGAGCGGCCGCTGGGGGAACCCAGGTTCAGCCCCGGCCCCACGTACTGGTACAGGATAAGCATAAAGCACACCGAGACGGCCACGATCAGCAAGAACTTGCTGGTCCTCTCAACCATGGTCCTTCCCGCACGCTTCATGTGTCACCATCTCCCGGGGCTTCCAGCGCTGAGCAGACGGCGGCGGTGCCGAGGGGCGGGCGGTAGAACCAGGCGCCTGTGCCAGTCGCCTCCCCCCGCTGCTCCCCGGAGGCAGCGGGCCGCTCCCTGGCTCGCCTCGGCTCCCCGCCCGCCCCGCCGCGGGCAGCGCCGGGAGCGGGACGGGGGCAGCCCGCAGCCAGCCGCTCCGGAGGAACAACTTCGGAGAGAGGGACAAGACGAAGGCGGAGAAGACCGAAATGCTAAACCGAGCCCCCTCCCTCCTCCCTCTTTTCCTTGCGCTTCAGGAAGCCAACCCCATCCCGCCGCTGCCTCCGCCGCCGCACTCCGCCGTGCCCAGTCCCAGCGGCACCGGCACGGCAGTGCCCGCCCCCTCCGCCGGCTGCTCCTGGGCTGGGCTCGGCCGGCAGCGAGCGCTTCCTGCCCGCACCGCCCCGCGCCCGGCATGCACAGCGCAGACACCGCCCCGGTCCCGGGCACACAGGGAGCGGCCGCGTTCAGCTCTCAGGTTGGAAGCTCCGCCCGCAGCCTTTCCCCGGCCCGACTGCCCGAGCCCCGCGGGAGGTCTCCGTTCGGTCGCGATAGCCCGTTTCCCGCAGGGTCATGGCTCAAAGCACTCGCATGGCACAGCCGGTGGGGCTCCGAGGAGGCACGCGACTCGTGGGCTTCAGGGGCGGTCTCAGTCTGCCACCTAAATCCCAAACAGGCACACCTCGGGCTCTGTGTTTCTTCTCCCTTCTTGAAACAATTGTTAAGAACGAGAAAAGAGGCGTGAAAATGGGAGCAGGCTTCCCCAGGTGTTTACAACTCCCGCTGTGTCTGCCACATCGGCACACCACAAGCCTTTTATCCCCAGCTCGCAGCTGGATGCAATGTAAAAGCTCTCTGGTGGCACTGAAGAGGGTGATGTCTGCGGGCACAGACACCTGGACACCTCCAGCCTGCTAATTTGGAAAGAGCACGTGAAGTGGAGGCAAAAATCCACAGAGCGTGGGGTTTGGTTTTTTTTTTTTTACAGCAAACTTAGCCAGCCAAATGCTTTGTGCTGATCTATCAGGCAGCCTTCCATATCCATCCTGCGATAAAGTCTCACAAATGAAGCAAAATACTGGAATACCTGGAAACCGCCTGGTTTCCAGCAATATCCTCTGCGGGGCAGCGGTCACCCGAGGGGCTGTTGCCCTTAATTCTAGTCTGAATCACTTTACCCCAGTAGGATTCTCCCAGGAAGGTGCGAGGGTCTCCCAGGTTTCTGTCAGTCCGGCACAGACAGACAGACGGGATTCGCTGCCACAAATTGTCCCCAGAAGCCACTGCCAGTCCCCGGTGAAAGAGCCCATGTCAAAGAGCACAGAGAGGCACAGAAGTAAAGGCAGTGGTGCCAGCACATCGGATAAACCTGAGTGACTGTGCAGGATCAATAATATAAAAAATTGTTAATTTCTAGCAAAAAATCCCTAACTGAAATATGGTATCACCAGTAATTACTATTGGTAAAAGTTTTCTTAAATTTCCAACTCTTTAAAACAGAAGTTGTGACATTTTAGTGCTCCAGCACTAATTCTGCCTACAGATTGCACTCCCTAATCCCAGCTGTGTCATGTAACAAGTGTAGCCAAGCTGATGCTGATGAGCCATTGTTAAAGGGAGAGTCACATTTTTAAGTATTTAGTAGAAAATGAGATACCAGACTGATAAATCTGCTAGATTTTGAGATGGCTGTACTTGTGAGTTCTTCCCAAACAAGTAACAATAAAATGTTTATAACACCCCAAAGCATGATGTATTTGTGTTCAACCCATTTATTTTGTTTCATATTTTCCTCTTAAAAGTCTGCTTTTGATTTCCCTCCTCTTATGTACACTAATAACTCCAGAAAACTATGATGTCATTCTTAAATATGACGTTCAGCTACAACCAGAAGCATAGTGTAAGCCCAATTTAAAGCTTTGAAATTTATATTATGGTTTGGGAAACAGCAGCCATGAAAGTGAGGTTTATATACATGGTTGGACTATATGCTGCAGTATAGAAAAAGCAGAGCAGATTTTAGGGTTACAATTGTGTTTGCCTGAACTTATAAACCTCTAAATATTTACAAAGAGCAGAACTCTGATGAAGTCACCCCTTAAGTTAATTCCAGTTGCATGAGCTATTTATTGTTAAGGAGCTGTTTTAACTGTAAGATATAAAATCTTTTGGCTTTTTTCTTAGGTATACAGATGAAGATATTCCAGTGGATTTCGTCACCGATTTATATTTGTGACAAGCATAGTTCCTCTTAGTTTGCAAAAGAATGCACTGAAATGCAATCCATGAAACATAAACAGACCACAGAGGAAAATACTGTTATGGCTGAAAATCTGCTGTTTTCTTTACTGAATGTCCTGCTTTGGGCCAGGACTGTGACACTGAGATACCTTCCATCTAGAAATGGGGGATGAAAAGCGTTCTGGAAGTGCAGGGATTACCTTTGCCATTCTGATCTATACACACCCATGGAAATACACCACATCCTGCCTAGGAGACACTGCAAAACCAAAGCTCAGGGATCAACACTTTTATTCTTACTGACATGCTGTGGAACCCTTCCCTGCTAATTCTCTATGCTGCTTTGAAGTGGTATATCAAAGGTGCTTACAGGTATGGCTCGCTTAAGATGATCACTTAGGCAAATGCTTAAATCAGTCCCTATTTATATATAGTCAAGGTAAAATTCCCCTGAAAACAGTGATAAAGTAGTTCATTGCTGCATGGGGATTAAGTACTGCATCAGTGCTAGTTTAGATCAGCATATTTCTTAGATCAGAGAAGATCTGTGTGGAGTGAAAATAGCAAGAGCTACACATTCCCTGGACCTTCCATTGGGAGCAACAGTGGGAAGAGAGGAACAGTCCAAAAAATACAACTGCCACCTTCTGTTTCTGCCTGCCTTACTCTGGGAATTCACCAAGACTGCCATCTTTCCAAGTCCAGGAGCAGAACTCTCTTTCCTGGGAGGCAGTCAGAATGACAATTTGCAGCCATCAAGTTGCCTAAAACCAAGATGTTTACATAGAGCAAAAAACATTTTAGAGGGGGAAAAAACCCACCCCATAGGTATTTTCATCTCTAACTTGCCAGCTAGGAGAGTTGCTGATTTGTTCTCCCTGCATTTTTCTAGGCAAATGCAAATGCACCACCCCTACCTCCACCACTTACCCCACTGAAAAAGTTCTTAGACACTTTGGTGTCTATCACATCCTTTCCACACTCCTTGGGAAAATAAATGTTGCAATCCATTCCTGGCATAAATCCTACCCTCTTTTGCCTGTTGGCGTAACGTGCAGTCATCCCAGTGTACATTAGGATCCACTGTCTCTCCTCTACAAAGCCCCCAGTAAGTGACATGGAAATTCTCATAGTGCATCCTGACAAACATCCTTGTTCCACAAACAAGCATCAGACAGCAATGCTCCATCTCTGAATTTGTAACATTTTACATCACTTTCACATCCAGCAGAAAGGAGGTTCCATCAGCCACACAGTTAACCATCACAAGCAGCTTGGGTATCCATTTAAAAATCATACCAAATGGTGCAGCAACTCCAAAATCAACTGACTGAAAGCCAAGAATATGCTAACTAAACCTGATCTACATTCAACCTCTTTCCTACTGAAGAAAAACCTATACAGGTAAGCCAGCACTCATGGTTTATTTATGTTAAGACATTGCTAGGCGAGAGATACAAGGATTAAAGATATTATTACAGATAACAAGAAATAAACAAAAATTTTGCAAATGCACTTGAAAAGTATTTTAACATTCCTTGCTGCTGGCTACTGGAAGTCTAAATATTTACTTTAGGATCTAATGAAATATTCTGCTTCATATCTTATAGGGTCCATGTCTTCCCTGCAGAGAAGCTGAGAGCAGTGACTTTGTTTTGACATGGAAGTTGTCCTATTACAAAGTCCTACTGGAATACAGCAAGGTGCAGTACTCCCTGTTCATCTGGGATTTCTGAGGGCCTTTTCTTGATTCCCAGCACACAACCTCTCCCTTTCCTGGTCTTTCCAAGTACTTGCTAAGTGCAGGGACCAAACCTTAAGGACAGTTGAGCTTGCATCCACAATGCTGAATAGCAGGGAGAGCAAGCAGCACTTAGACTGATGTCCTAGACCTGTGTGATGGGATGGGTGCACTATCCTTGGGTGTAAATTACTAACACACACCCTGAGCTCAAGTTTTATATATTTGCAGTCAGAAATTAGATAAGAGAAACATCTGAGCTAACACTGAATTGCACAAACTGAGATATAGTGAGAGTACTGCTTATCACAGAAAGCCTTTTACAGGAAAACAGCAGTAACACACATGTTAAACTTGCCACCTCTGCTACCAAAACTTCATTGCAATATTTAGCTTAAAGCCTAATAAATAGTGGCAAGGGAAGTATAAAGGCTTTTTGGCACAAACATTAGACTGGTTTAACTTAGTGAACCAAAGCAGTTAAAAAACCCCCCATAATATCTCAATAAAAGCATCTTAAATAAAGTTTTACTACACACAATTAAGGAGTCAATTTACTTTGTTTCCTTTAGACAAGCTCCCTAACAGGTTGGAACAAACCACTCCCCTTGCTTATTCCAATCTAGATTTATTTTTTGCTGCTTCTTTAGAAATAATGGGCATGCAATACTTAGATATGCTTTGGTAAAATCTATGTGTGTGTAACCATGTGAAGTGTGAGGAGTCACAAATGGCAGGATTTAGCAGCTGGCCTGTAATATCAATGCTCAGATCTATAGAGCAGAGGTTTTCAAACTTATTTTGCTCATCCACTGCTGTTGCTTTAGTAGCAGTTCTTAGTCATACACATTTGCTCAGAGTGGCAGCTCTCACACACCATTTTCCTATTATACTCCTGTTGGAAAACCATTTTGGAAGCCCTGGTATAAAGACTCTGGGCCTTCAGGACCAGTGCTGTGTGTCGGCCACAGCACCACAGAGCTCTCACAGCCAGATAAATCACTGCTCCCTGAGTACATCCCAGTTCCTGGTCAGTCAGGGATGCAGGTACTGAAGAAGCCAAAATCTATCAGACCTGGGTTCTGCTTTCAGGCTCTTGCATATTTTTTTTAGGGCCAGTGGAATGGTTTGATGTCTCAAAGTCACCAAAGACAGTTTTCAAAAACTTGGCAGGAATCAAAAGAGTGAAGTCACCAACAGCTGTCCCAAACAAAGGGAAATCCAACTTCAGCAGTAGATCAAATCCAAATTTTAAAACTACCTTCATAGACCGTATGGTTATATCACCCCACTCACTCTTCTCCTGTGGATTCTGTGGAACTAAACATCCATGCCTTAGCAGGAGGTCTGCCAGAATGTGACTATTTATCTAATGCTTGTCTATTGTCTTACAGAGGGAAGGGGGATGAACTAGATCTACACCATGAGCCTCCATTTGCAGCTCACTGCCACAAGACCTTCTGTGGCCAGAACCAAGCAAAAATTGAGCTTCCCAAAGCTGCACTTATTTGCTGCTAAATAATAATTGCAGATGGCAGACCCAAGTATCTGTCAGGGTCTTAAAACATTGGAAAGGCCTTAGCTGATCTCCCAAAGTATCTAAGTATATATGGCCCTGTACTCAGCCCTGGTGAGGCCACAGCTTGAGTCCTGTGTCCAGTTCTGGGCCCCTCAGTTCAGGAAGGAGATTGAGGTGCTGGAGCAGGTCCAAAGGAGGCAACTGGGTTGGTGAAGGGGCTGGAGCACAGATCCTATGAGGAGAGGCTGAGAGAGCTGGGGCTGTTCAGCATGGAGGAGGCTCAGGGGAGACCTCATCACTCTCTACAACTCCCTGAAAGGAGGTTGGAGCCAGGGGGGGGTCGGTCTCTTTTCCCAGGCAACTCTCAGCAAGACAAGAGGGCAGGGTCTCAAGTTGTGCCAGGGGAGATTTAGGCTGGAGATTAGAAAGAATTTCTTCCTGGAGAGGGTGATCAGACATTGGAATGGGCTGCCCAGGGAAGTAGTGGATTCTCTGTGTCTGGAGATCTTTCCAAAGAGCCTGGATGTGGCACTGAGTGCCATGGGCTGGGAACCACGGGGGGAGTGGATCAAGGGTTGGACTTGATGATCTCTGAGGTCCCTTCCAACCCAGCCAATTCTGTGATTCTATTCTATGAGAAGTGCCTCCAGGTTTGTGCAGAGAGCTGGGTCTGCAGCTGAAGCCTATCTAGTTTCAAAGGGGAGGATTCTGTGGATCCACAGAGAAGGCACAAGGTACCAGCTGCTCCTTAGTCAGGCTCTTCTTTTTTCCTACTTGCACTGCAACAGCTGCAAGATGATGCTATCTGGGCTCAATGGAAAGGACAGGCTTATTTGTTGGTGGCATACTACTAGCATTATTACCCATTCATACATGGGGATTAAAAAAAACATAAGGGGAGCTTGTATTCTACAAGATTTCACTTCCCCTTGACTCTCTCTCATGGAGCAGCTGTCCACTGTGAGATGCCTGTTGGCAGGAAACAAGTGTAACCCTTTTAGCCTTGCCCTGTGAAACCCCTCAGAACACAAATGGTACAAAACCACCTCGTTTCTGTTTGGGGCAGCAGTGTGACAGGTATAAAGAAACACCAAGATGATGCTCTCATTGTTGAAGGACGTCAGTACAGCTGGCAAAGTTTCTTTATGTTGGCTCTATCCATGCCTATAACATGTATGTAGACAGAAAACTGTGCTGGAATACTTTCTGTATGAAGAGCTTAGTAAATTTCTGTAGTGACCTGAAACTAAAATTGGATTACGGGCAGCCTTGCTGGCATGGTTTTTGTGTGTCATACTTATTTTAATTTTTACACTCTTCAGCAAATGGTAAAATGCATGAGGAAGGTCCTTGTCTCTGCCATTGGGACTTACTCAACCATATAAATGTCCTGTTAATGCATACACTGCTTCTTTATGTTTTAAATCATTGCTTCCTTGATCTTCATTAAAAAACCTGACAGCTCAGTTTGGAAATTGCATTCTAAAGTAAATGCATGTACAGGATTTCCACTTGAGATCTCTGTGTGATCCTCCAGGGAAAGAACTAATTAGAACAGAGTCATCCTTCATTGCTGATGTCAGAACATAAATGGTGAACAGACAAGGCAGGGATGCTGAAGTTCATGAGAACCAAGATACATGCACAAAAGTAACTATAATCACTTTCCCCTTGAAGCCCCAAATTAAGAACCTATGTAACTAAGTGTATAGGCTGATAGCTATAAAAATAACTGGCTATAATAGCAATGACATGCTATTTCCATGACTGGAAATGTGCACAATTCAGCTCTGTGAAGGCTTTTAGACAGAAGTCAATCACCTGGAAAGTAAGGGATTTGAAGTGTACTGCTTAATGGATTTTAAAAGTGACATTGCCTGGAAAAGCCAAGCTGTGGATAATCACAGCCTCTGTCTTGTGTCCATAGAATCAGACCTTTCAATGATGCTACTTCTACAAGCATGGTGGCAGAAGAGACAGACTTGACCAACAGAACTATGAATATTTGGTGAAGAAATAAAAGCTGCTGGTTTAAAAATCTCTTAATGTGAAAAAAAAGGAAAAAATACTGCAGTGCAGAAAACAGCCACTGTGCTTGGCCCAGACTGGGCTCCAGGAACTGGAGTTCTGTTTCCACTGCTAACTGAAAGGGTTTTCTGCAGTTGGTTTTATCACACTGATCATTAGCCTCTTATCAAAACAGTCTTTATAAAAGATACCAAGTCAACACTTAAAAGCACAGGGAAAAGAAATGCCATGAAGACTACAAGACCAAAATTACATCCCTAACTTCTATAATTAAAGCTACTCTAAAAGGAGCATGAAACATTTTCAAGCCACAGCACCAAGAAAATGGGGAGAAAAAGCTGAAATACCACCAGGCAAATAGTTCTTGATTAAAATGAAAATGGGGAGGGAATATGCAGTGTGCTAGGACTGATGTGTGAGGTTGCTTTGACAGACTCAATTTCAAGTTTACTTTTCTGGGGTGCTCAGTCCTTGGTGGCATTTGGCAGGGGGTGAGTTCCCAGAGAGGTCAGACCAATGACCTACTCAAACAGACACTGTACTGATGGTATCTACTGAAAAGTTGCATCAGATGAAGGAGTGAGAAGCTCCAGAGTGGAAGACAGACACATGGGTGAAGTAAGCAGACTCAGAACCCCTCCTCTCTGGAGTGAGGGGAGTGAGTCTCTGGTTTTTCAAGCTTGATCTACTTAAGGCATTATACATACTGTATCAGTCTCTTACTGCTTTTTATTTCATTTGCACACTGAGCAGCAGTGATATCTGGTGGCAGTGTTTTCAGAATCTTCAAATTTGTGTATAAATAAGTCCTAGAAAGCTTAATACATAATTAATACATACAGATGCAGTATGCACTGGTATTACAGTTACTTGATACAAAGGACTCAAAAATAACAAGAGGAAAAGCAAAAGAAAATTGAGCCTACTAGTCTGTGCATAGCAGAAATAGAGAACTAAACTTTAAAACACCATAAATACGTATTATTTTTAGTGGAAGCACAGAAGCTCCAACTTCCCTTTCACAGAGTCTCACAAGTCAAGTAAGCATAAAACTCTGTAGTGTTAAAAAAGAGAACAGACCTAGGCTGAACTTGTGCTGAATTTTGTCCTAGATTTGACTATTAGACTTCAACAATTTCAATGAACTTATTCCTCCCTCTGCCATTACAGTTCCTCCAGCCCTGTACTTCCATTTAAAAATATTTACTGCAATGAAAAAAATTCTGCTTCATTTTCCTTCTCAAGGAGGAAGAAAGGTTACAAGCAATAACTGTTCTCAGCTAGGATTACCATAAAAAATTCCACAGCATTCCCTGAGAGAATGCAGTAGCACCTTTATTGTGTCACTTGCTACCTACTGGATGATGCTGGATGGAAACAAGAGAAACTCCAAAATTTATTCCTCCCTGACAGTAAAATGGGGTGTAAGCAAGACCAGCTAGTTCTAGTACTGTGTGCTTGCTTTAGAGAAAAATACAGGGCATTTCCACTCAGCTGGAGGGAGCCAATCAATATATTTCCTCTAAAATATCTATCTCAGAAAAGGAAACTAAATGCAGAGGTAGGAACTTCCTATTAATTTCATACTTTTTAAAATCTGATACATTTATTGTAGAGTTCTTAAAAAATGAAGTTTTGCTATGACTTTTAATTAGGCTTTTTATGTCTTTTTAATGGTTTTCCTCCAAGTTGCTAAAGTTTTAGTTATCACCAATTAACTTCCTTACTTACACTGCAGAAAGGATTAAAATATTTCTAACAGAGGGAATCTTGCCAAAGCTTTATTATAGACAATGCAATAGATCTGTAGCAGTGGTATGAGCTTCTGCACACTGCTAAAATACAAAATGCTGCCATTTTCTCAGACAGAAAAAATGTGCTCTGTGATGAAACCCAACCCTAACGTTGCTTTCCTTAATGAAGAGTAATACTTTTTAGTGAAAGGAAATGCCTTCTAGCTTGGGAAAGTGTTGCAGGAATACACTTAGAAATCAATAGGGCTGAATTTATGAAAATGTGGAACATAATTTTCAAGAGCAATTTACTATCTCAAGCTTAGCTTCTTAGATTTTGAGAATTTTCATGAAAAGGCTACTGAAATTAGAGGCAAGAGAGCATTTTCTCTAACTGACTGAAAGAGATCGAAGTCTGTTTCACTGACACAGTTGTGTCTTCCATAGGAGCAAGAGAAGGCAGGGTTTAAGCACTTCTAAACAGCACGTAAGATTCTGTTGTGGACCACATTACAGAATCAATCACAGAATTGTTGTGGTTGGACAAGACCTTTATGATCATCGAGTCCACCCATTAACCTAACTCCACCAAATCCAGTGCTAAACCATGTCCCTAAGCACCAAATCTCCACATCTTTGAAATGCCTCCAGGCATGATGGTTCAATCATCTCCCTGGCCAGCCTGTCTGCATGTTTGATAACCCTTTTTGTGAAGAATATTCTTCTAACATCCCATCTAAACCTCCTCTGGTGCAACTTGAGGCCATTTCCCTTCATCTTACCCCTTGTAATCTGAGAGAAGAGACGGACTGCCACCTCGGAGAGTGAGAAGGTCTCAGCCTCCTTTCCTCCAGACTCAACAACTCAATGACCCAACTTTTGCCTGGAGTCACCTGGACATCTCTCCTCAGCCTCTTTTCCTCCAGACTTAACAACCCAATAACCCAACTTTTGCCTGGAGTCACCTGGATGTTTCTCTGGAGGATCAGTCCCAACCTTCACCGCAACTACAGTCCTTTGACCAACTGTGGTGCATGAACCGAGATTCCACGGATCCACTCCCAGCCTTGCAGTGGTGTTTGCAGTAAGAGGGAGGGAAGGCAGCTGAGGAAGAGCCAGGGCTGCTGTGGCTGAAGTGCTGTGAGGCGGCTACCGGTGCCAGGCAGTGCGGGGCACTGAGGGGACGGCGCTTTCCCCTCTGAGGAGAGGAGAGACAGCGCCCTCCTTTTGGCGGGAACTGAAGCTTAAGGAAAAGATACACTGTGTAAGAAATTAAAGAAGAAAAATATATCTTTCCATCCAGTATAGTAAAGCTTTCCAGGTATCTGTCATTTTGGTAACCTCTTGGAAAACAGTTTTTGAGAATGTTGAGATAAGAATCCCTGAACAGAAGCAGGCTAACAGCAATAGAAACAGCCTTGAATAAAAGGAGTTCACACAGGCTAAGTATTGCTTAAAAGTATTATCCTTTCTAGTTTGTGCTTGGCAGTATAGTGAAATCTATTGTAATAGTTCCCAGTGTGTACACTTGTGTTCTAAAAATTGCTTTGTAATAATGAGTTTGTTTCAAATGCAGAGCAGCTTGTTTTGGTATAAACCATCATTTCCCCTGCCCCTTCCACACCCAACCCCCCCTGAGCTACTTTTCTAGAGCTATGTCCATACAGAAAACTAAACAGGAATTCTTACTGTGGTTATTTACTGCCTATATAGACATGCTGGTAACTTATTTAGGAATGGGAAGATCTTACAGACTTGCTCCATTTTGAGCAAGAACCACTTTATGAGCGACCCGATTTCTGTTTTAAGAAGTATAGTCCAGAGTCTGAGGCTTTCTAGAAATTTTAATCTATTGCATCCGGTCAGAAAAGAGACTGACAGTTGGCTAGATATTGACATTATTAAACACCAAAATGCAAAACAACAGGCAAAATTAGGGCTGTTGAAAAGCAAAAGCCAAGTAGGTTAATTGCAATGCACTGAAGCACTGTAATTCAGAGTTTCCTCTGCTCCTGCTGCTTGTTTGCCAGGTTAACCTTTTCCTGATGAAACAGGAAGTTTAAACTTTGTCCATGATAGAGAAACAGAAACTGGAAAAATAAGTTGTATTGAAGCAAAGGCTGTAACAACGCAGTACAAGTGAACTCATCCATGGCTCCCCTAGAAGAATCTATGAATCTTGCAGATAACTACTCTTGCCACCTATGAAAAGAATCCGAATGTCCTCAGTGAAGCAGAAAACTAAAGAGGTTGTGACTACTTCAGTCCTGTTACTCAGACACTCTATCAAAACATACTATAAAAAATTCCACATCATTCCTGGACATAAATGCTGGAGAGGGTTTTGTATTGGTTTTGCAGGAACTTGAGTAAATTGTGGTTAGCTATTTACTCTTCATGGCTTCAAGGAACAAGTGCCTGCTGATAAGGTCAAGCCTCTGTACAATGTTTTTTTGCCACTGAACTGGCAAGAACTCCTTTAGGTAACTTCAAGAGAGCCAACAATTCTGTGTCCGAAATTCTAAACATCAAGTGAGAAATGAAGATCCACCAAGCTAGTCATTAGACTGCTTCGGGTTGGATGTACAACAAATTCTGATCAGCAGAGAATGAAAACTGTGTTGGTGTTTTGCCACCACCACTTCTTATGTAGTGGCAAAAACCAGGTAAAGTAACTGTCCTGGGTTGGGCCAGGATAAAGGGGATTCTCTGTCTTGTGCTTTTGCTTTCAGCTCAGTCTCTTGGAAGCAGCTGCACTTGCTGAAATGAACAGCAAGTTTCTCAGGCAGTGTCTGCTGCTGGGACTGATCCCACTCCATGGTTAGAGTTACAGCAGAACCAAGGACACTGCTCAGCTCTGAGCAACAGTTTGCCCTCCAGAAGGAGAAAAGGAGTCAAGAGGTCACCCCTGGAACCCTCCTGTGGGGAGGAAGGGACAAGAGAGATGCCAGAAGTGACCAAACAGAGGATTCCATCCCATCCACCTCATCCTCAGGAGAAATGGGAGGGATCACCAGGCTCAAACCCCTTCCTGCTTCCCCTTCTTCTCCTCTCCCTCTTTGCTTCAGCATCCTGGGAGGATTCCATCCCTTCCTCTGCCTCTGCTCCTGATCCATTCCAGCCTGAATCTGGGTGTTCCTGCCTCCAGCTCCCAACTGCTGGTGACTCCAGGATTCCAGCCTGGACTTTCCCAGGGCTGCCCTGCAGCCTCTGTGGGGATGTGAGAGTTATTGGGGGAGAGGGACCTGGGATCAATTTTCCTGTCTATTTGTATAGATTGAGTCATTTTTCCTATTTATCATCACTGTTTCATTCAAGCTGTGTAGTTCAGTTCCCAACCCATCAGTCTCTCGACCTTATTCTCTCTCCTTTCTTTATTGGGGAGGAGAGGGGCATTAATAGATAACATGTGTTATTCAGTTTAATTGTTGGGGCAGTGTTAAACCCTGACAGTAACTTAGTGCAGTCCGCCCTCCTGTTGTCTGCATGAAGCATGCAGGGTCACAGTTAGCAGCAAAAGTGGCCCCAGCAGCCTCAGCAGCAGCTGTAAGCCCTGGACTGAGAGTGCCTGATGTCTTTTGCTAATACACTCTCTGACAAAAGCTCAGCTCTAAAAAAAGTAGCTAAAGTGCAAGAGACAAACAACAGCAACTGGAAAGCAATGAAGAAGATGAACTCTGCCAAGAATATTGGTTATATGGCAAACATTCCACCTTTACCAGGATGCAGTGGGAGCCCAGAGCAGATGAGCAGCTCTGACTTGACAGCAATGCCCATCTGGCACAGCAGCAGTCAGAAAGAGGACAGCAGATGTGCATAGGGACCAGCAACGTTTCCTGGCAGGAGCCACAGGAGGAATCATAGAATCGGCTGGGTTGGAAGGGACCTCAGAGATCATCAAGTCCAACCCTTGATCCACTCCCCCCGTGGTTCCCAGCCCATGGCACTCAGTGCCACATCCAGGCTCTTTGGAAAGATCTCCAGACACGGAGAATCCACTACTTCCCTGGGCAGCCCATTCCAATGTCTGATCACCCTCTCCAGAAAGAAATTCTTTCCAATATCCAACCTAAACCTCCCCTGGCACAACTTGAGACTGTGCCCTCTTGTCTTGCTGAGAGTTGCCTGGGAAAAGAGACCAACCCCCCCCTGGCTCCAACCTCCTTTCAGGGAGTTGGAGAGAGTGATGAGGTCTCCCCTGAGCCTCCTCTTCTCCAGCCTCAACACCCCCAGCTCCCTCAGCCTCTCCTCATAGGGTCTGTGCTTGAGTCCCTTCACCAACCCAGTTGCCTCCTTTGGACCCGCTCCAGGACCTCGATATCCTTCCTGAACTGAGGGGCCCAGAACTGGACACAGGACTCGAGGTGTGGCCTCACCAGGGCTGAAGATGGACTATATCCTGGTACCCTTATGCTACTGAACTGCAAACTTCTGTGAAGAGGAAGGTCAAAATGGAAAAAGCAAAATACTCCCCCATTATCTCCCCTCTGAGGTCCCTCAAGGCTATTTTCTAGAAATCGCTCATTCTGGGAAAGGGTCTGTTGCAAGAAGGACTCATAACTGATGGGTAGGAATAGCTGTTATGGTTTCCATATGCAGCTGCCTATCTCTGGTTCCTTAGATTTTTAAGTGGTATCAGCTGCACCATAGGAAGTTACAGAATGGTAAACTGGCATTAATTTCTCTGCTATACCAGCTATAATTTGCAGTGGTTTGGCTCTTCAAATAACTGAGCCTTCCTGCACTGGGGTGGAGCAGGAACCTCTGTGAAAAAGATGTCAGACCTCTCTCTAGGTCCCTCCAAAGAATTGTAACTCCAAGAGACAAAACTAAAAAGTAGTCATTTGTCTCTATGGGAAAAGAATTGAGATGGAATTTTTGTGGTATGCTGGAGGAAAGAAGCGGGAAGGAAAACAAGCACCTTCCTACCCCTTCAGATAATCTGTGGGGGAGAAGAAACAGGATCTTGGTCCCAAACACAAGCCTTCATCAGAACAACTTGTGACAGCTTTATCTCACTCTCTCCCTGACCAAGATGAAGATACTGATGTTTTGCAACACATTTCCCTTCTCAGAGTGCTGCTGAGGCAGATAGCTATACATTAAACCATAAAAAGGTCTTTATTATAGGTTTACATACTCAAAATTCTCAGCAGCAACTTCATATGCTTTTTTAAAAATACAGTTTGAGTAATGTGCATATAGCAGCATTATAAATGTGTTGATATGAGAGTGCACAACCACTAATAAGTGATCAAAATCCTGTTTTCTGAAATGGGTATGGAAAAAGAATTGCAATGTGAAATGAAATCTATTATCTCTGGCTTATGACCTTGGCTAAACTGATTATCATAGCTAACAGACAGGGAAGTTTCAAGAAAGTATGATATTCAGGAAAATATCTGAACTAAAGCCATACCACAGTGTACTGACATATCCTGTATGACTTTTTTTCTATCTCTTGTTGAATAATCACTGGGCCTTGTGCTCTAAGTTTACCAATTCAAAGTAAATTTTAAGAACTTCAGGCCACGAGGCATGATCTTTGCCTACAATTTTTAGACTGAACAGCTGCCTAAGTGCCAGAATTTGTGGCATCTTGCTCTAGTCCTCTGCAAAGCACAAGCCCTTGCTCCCTTTGCTATAGCAGCTGTGTGGATGGAAGATGCAGGCTGAGCTCTAGATACTAGAGCCTACAGTTTTGACCAGGTTTTACTTTCATTTCCTTCTTTCTGCTTTCAGGGACTATAATGGGGATAATAAAGGTAAATTTAGTACTTAAGGCTTTCCTGCAAACTACTATGTCTAAACAAAAAAAGCTATTACTGTAGTAAAAAAAAAATTAAGACTATCCAAGTCTATCCACTCAAGTTAGAGCTTATTTTTTGGACTTGGCAACTGATGTAACTCACTGAAGAGAGACAGTGGAAGATTCCCAGGATTTGCTTGAGAAGAATTAGCTCCACTGAAAACAGAGCTGTATCTGTGCCAAAGCTGAAACAGAACACACATGAAATTCAGGCTCTTGAGTTTTATAAACTGCCCTGATCTTTGCACCATGGGAACTAAACCAATGCTCTTGTTCTGGCATTCTTGCAAATAACTTTATTTTTCCTGTGTCTAATTGAGATACAACAAGCTTGCTTGCCTTTTTGCCTGTTCAGCTTTTAGTATTATCATGCCAACCATCTTTTTTTCTGAAAAAGAAAATGAAGTTACCCCGAATTAACAGATCTTTGAGAATAAATAAATAAAAAAACCCCTGCAACATATTTTTAAGTAATTGGCAATCATACAGTTTCAGCAAATTCATTTTTTAGTGTTCTTGCTTCACTCCTTAAGAGCTCAATCTTTTATCTTCTTCTAAATTATCTTTAACTCCACCTCTTAAAGGAACAAAGTTCTTTTATTATCTACTATTTTGTATCACTGCTCATTTTTATCAGTGCATTCTGCTAGTATATTAAACTTAGATCACTCATCTGTTACATTTTTATCTATTAGCATTTTCTTAGCAGATCATCTGACTTCAGACAGTCAAAGTCACTGATACCAAGTTTTTATATATTGCTTCTTTTTAATGTGTTTTGACCTCAAATAAAGATGCTATACTCACACTGGGAGTAACTGCATTTAATTGTTCTAGAATATTATGTATTGTTGGGAAGGGTGAAGAGTTAAATTACTGCATCAGGCATCCCTGAGCCCTCAAGCTTCCTCAGGTACTACAAGTTTTGTCACCATTTTGTTAAAATGTTAAGCACCCTGCTCATCTCTTGTTTGCTTTGATAGGGAATCAGTCTGTGGCTGCCCTTTTAGCAGGGTTTTGATGAATGGAATGAGTTCCATTTCACACTTAATGTAATTTAGGAGGCAGCAGTTTGAGACACTATAAAACTTGGCAATAAAATGCCAATTAGCTGTGACTTAACACAGTGTATAAACACACTTTGAAATACCCAGTATTCTCCTGCTATTCCCTCTTATTGAATTGTACCTGTTTAGTCCCATTATGCCCCCTTCATAAAGAGATTATGCAGTCTTTTCCTTGCCTGTCTACTCAAATGGGATTTCACAGGCTCTTCTGAGCTCCACAGTGCTGCTCTGATAGCAAAACTACCTAATTTAAAGCAAATTTTGGTATATCTGTATTGTAGGCTTACTGTAGCACAACAGCTATGAATGGAGAGGCATAGCTACTGATGAAAGAGTTGCCACAAAGAAAATTCCTATTGTATACTATAAAAAAATTGACATGGTGTAGTATTAGAAAAGGCTCATGGCTGTGGAATCTCCAACCCTAGAGGCATGGAAAACTTGACTGAACTGCCCTGAACAAACAGATCTAACTTTCAGGGCAGGAGGTGGAGCCAGATGCCCTCCAGAGATCCCTTGCAGCCTGAATTACATGATTCTGTTAAAATACTACAAACCCACCATGCAGACAGTTGTATGACTTGTTTTTTTCTTATTTACCTGTCTTTTAGAAACACTTTCAACTGAAATACACAGGAGTAGGACAGATTTAGTGTAACCAGACATCCTCTTTGGGCATGCTGCAGTTTCTATTTGAACTGTATCATCAACTTAGGTGTCTGAACATGGATGCTGCCAACTGCTGCCAAGATGCATCAGCAGCCTAAAGCAGATGGCTAAAGCACTCTGCCTTTCCCCCACAATTAGCAGTCATATTTCAGACTACATCTGAAACACCATCAATTTCAAATTGTACCTGAAATTATCATAGTCTGAAGTCCACCGATGGCTGAGCTCCTCTTCATGGAATATGGACAAGAGCCTTTGGGAGGTACAAGACACTTGAAGGCATGGCCATGATATTCCTAAGTAGTGACTAAAATAAAATCTTTGTTTCTCCTTTTCTATACATTTCCACAGATAAAACAGTCAATGCAAAACAACAAACTCTTTGGCTGTAGTAACCCCACTTCTATGGGCTGCCTTATCCCTAAAGAGCAGTTCACACAACACCAAGATATTTGACTGTTAATAAATCCATACATTTCATTTCTTGTCATTCCCTTCTCCTATTCTTCTCCTCCTCTAAATCACCCTATTGCTCAAACTGCTCTTGAATATGTTTTGCAGCAATCTTTCCCACTTAGTCTTACCATAATAGTACCATTTAAAGGTAAAGAAAATAGATGGATATGTAGGTACTGGCACAGTGTGCTTCCAGACCTTCAGGAAAAAAAGCACAAAGCAAGTGGTAGTTGTACTCCCTACCTAAGGAACCAAAGCCCAGCAATAAGTTCCTTCCAGAAAGGACACCCTGCTTTTATCATCCCATTTTTCAAACCCTCCTGCATCCTCCACTCCCCCTTTTTTTTTTTTCTGTTTCCTATTCCCAAAAGATACTTCTGCTAAAAATGAAAGTTAGAAAAGAGAACTTCTTGTTTAGAGGCTGAAACCTCTCCTTCATACCTGTAACAGCCTTAAATACTCAATATTGCTGCTGCAAAGAACAGGGTAAGATTCCTCATTTATGGGAGTTCTGTTGATTTAGTGGCAGTTTTAAAAATACAGAACTTCCTCATCCTTAAGTCATGGTTTGCACACAAAGTCTCTTCATCAGCCCTGCCTCAATAGCTTATTTCTAGTTTAAATCTAAGCCGTTTTTTTGTACATATAAGCCAGAGCTCTGGGAAGTGCTTTAGGTGAGCATATATAACTTAATTGGGTTCTAGTGCCAAGCTAGCTGTTTGGCAGCAGCTGCTGTATGCATCGTTTGGACCACCTCACAGCACAGCGATTCCCTACAGTGCATTTTAGCTCTTGGGATTTGGAGTTTTCCTATTGATTGCTAATACCTTAAAAGACAATTTAAAAAAATGGAAGTTTGGTGGAAGACAAGAAAGAAGGCCATGATACCTGTGAATAGTTTGCTATCATGCAGGGAAAAACACACGTTTTTTCTTATGATAATTTAATGAATTTTGATTAAGAGCTCCCTGGAGTTTTAGGCAGTGTCTTTCCTAACACATGGAAAATCCTTCAGTGAAGGAAAATATTTTCCACTTGAAGAAGGGTCTTTGTAGCAAGCAAACATCTTAAAATCCAGGTTGCCTTTTAATTTCTCAGAGTTTACAGTGGATTCTGGCTTGGTAAATCTGTGCTGTGAATGTCAGTATTTACACACTAAGAAAAGATTTGCTTTTAAATTTTATCACCAGGAACTGGTGTTTAGTGCCATTCCACTCACAGTTTGTATATGCCAACGGGATGAGGTTCAAGAAGGCCAAGTGCCGGGTCCTGCACTTTGGCCACAACAACCCCATGGGGAGCTCCAGGCTGGGCACAGAGTGGCTGAGAGCAGCCAAGCAGAAAGGGAGCTGGGAGTCTGGATTGCCAGGAAGCTGAACAGGAGGCAGCAGTGTGCCCAGGTGGCCAAGAAGGCCAATGGCATCCTGGGCTGGCTCAGGAGCAGCGTGGCCAGCAGGTCCAGGGAAGGGATTCTGCCCCTGTGCTCAGCGCTGGTGAGGCCACAGCTTGAGTCCTGTGTCCAGTTCTGGGCCCCTCAGGAAGTTCAGGAAGGAGATAGAGGTGCTGGAGCAGGTCCAAAGGAGGGCATTCAGGCTGGTGAAGGGATCCAGCGCAAGTGCTGTGAGGTGAGGCTGAGGGAGCTGGGGGTGTTGAGGCTGGAGAAGAGGAGGCTCAGGGGAGACCTCATCACTCTCTACAACTCCCTGAAAGGAGGTTGGAGCCAGGGGGGGGGGGTCGGTCTCTTTTCCCAGGCAACTCTCAGCAAGACAAGAGGGCACGGTCTCAAGTTGTGCCAGGGGAGGTTTAGGTTGGAGATTAGAAAGAATTTCTTTCTGGAGAGGGTGATCAGTCATTGGAATGGGCTGCCCAGGGAAGTAGTGGATTCTCCGTGTCTGGAGATATTTCAAAAGAGCCTGGATGTGGCACTGAGTGCCATGGGCTGGGAACCACGGGGGGAGTGGATCAAGGGTTGGACTTGATGATCTCTGAGGTCCCTTCCAACCCAGCCAATTCTATGATACTCCTATGCTCCATGAACAATTTCTGTGGACAAATAACACCCTTTGGTTCTGTGAACAGCAGAACTTCCAGAACCAGGTTTTGTACAGATTTGTGCATTATGGTCCTGAATTCACCCCCTGCTCCATATAACTCTCTTGCCCTCCTCACATTCTGTATCAGCAGTTGCACAATATTTAAGCTCTATCAGCAATGGCTCATCATCTCCACTATATATATCAAAAAAGATAAGAATGTAGGTGTATATCTATATATAACTTACATGTCTGAATATTTAATATTCTATTTTAGAATCTGCATATATGAGAATAGTAGAATTTAAACTACCTAGCTTTCTCACAGAAATTCTGTCTTTCCTATAGATATATATATATAGCTATATATAGCTAAAGATTTTTCACAAAACTTGTAGGTTTTGGAAATACTACTCATCTCTAGAATTTATTTAAAATTATAAGGAAGGCAAAAAGAGGTAAAAGGGATCAGCAATGTTAAAAAACGTGGCAAAGGAACAAACCTAACCAGCTGGTTTATTCTGCTTTTCTGACTCAAAACAGACAGAATCCCAGACAAACCAGTCTGATACAAGACAGTGTTGCAGTTGCTACTTATCACTAGGCCACAAGTGCCATTTGCCATTACCAGGATGCTTGTCACCAAAATTTAATATGAAGTAGTATTGCATGAAATTGCAATCCTTAGGTTGCTACCTGGAGGAGCTACTTGCAGCTCTCTCAATCCTTTTCCTTCCTTGGTTAGTCAACATATAGACATTATTTCATTAGAGATGTCCTGCAAGGATGGCTCAATAGTTCTCAGAGACTAAAGGGTAAGTTTAGAGGACTAGTATGATGGGTAATTCTGCCTCTCTAAGCCAGAATAATTAAAAAAAGAAATTAAACCATTATTTATCATGCTAAGAGGGTGTTTCTTCAGGAGGCACAAGAATCAAAAGATCTTAAAGAGTCCACTACTTTGTAATTTGATTATGAGAATTAAAACAAACAAACAAAGAAAAACCCCAAACCATCTTACAGCTTACAGATTTAATCTCCAAATATCTGTTCCATCAGCATTCTGCTTGTCATGATTCACCATTTTGCCCTGTATTTTTTCCATAAGATAAGAATTACTTTCAGATATTATGATAAGCTGGTAGTTTTTTCCTAGTTAATACTTCAAATTGTTACCCTCAAAAAGCTGGACTCACATGCTCAGCTGCCCTCCCCATGTTATAAATTGGCCAACACAAGGAGGAAAGAAGGCTCTTAAATTTCAAGTTTGGCAATGTATTTTTAAACTAAAAATCATTATTATTATTACTACCTGGTAGAGCTTTTATGTACCACTAATGTTTATGCTGCAATGAAAGATCTTTGATTTGATTGAGGAAACTTTTGCTGCATGGGTTTGTGAGGCCCTCAGTTTCTTTACTCTCTCTCACCCTCCTAAGTTTTGGCAGTGATAAAAAGTGCATCACTGCCACTGAGCAACCTTGAGCAACTGTGAAGACACAGTAATGGCTTGTGATTATAGACAAGGATCCTTATTCATTTCACCCTTTTTACCTAGAATTTATTGCTGTATGTCATATACCTGTGAAGCTAACAACTTATGCTTTCTAGACCACCTCCCTATGTATGCCACTGGGGTTTGAATTTTTTTTTTCCTTCTCATTTTGAGTTTCTAAAACAAGTATCTCCAAAACACTTTCTGGATCACTACTGAGAGTCACTCATAGCACAAAGTTGAGTTACACCACGAAATTTTCTTCATCACTTTTTTTCTTACGTAGAAGTAAGACAACATTAATTTCAAAACATACTTAAGAATATTTGCAGATGAGAGACCAAGATGTCTTGAAGTTACAGTACTCTAAGCCACTACTGGCAAACATTCATTGAAAATGGTTTTCTGATTCTTCTTCACAGGCACACAGCCCTTAAAAACAGGGAAAGAACATGGCCAAGAAAAAAATAACACTCTGGCAAAAAAACCTAGGATGGAAGCTCACAGAAACTGAAGGAGTAAAAGCACAGTAGGAAGAATGAGAGATGGGAAACATGAACATTTTTACCATCTAGGTGGATTAGTCCATTACCTGGAAGATTTAAATTTTCCACTGATCATGGAGAAAAATTGAAGCTATTGTGACTGGAAGAAAACACAGTCACATAATGAAGTGGTACTTAAGCTTGATGGTAGTACTGCAATGTGTGTTCCATAAATAAAGTATTCTCCACTTAAAGACATTTCATTTGTCCTTCCAGCAAACACATAACAGAAAGACACAAAAATATTGCTTCATCTTCTAAACTAGACCTAGATCTAAAGTGTATATGTAAACTAAAACCTTAATCAACATAATAATCACAAAATGCTGACAAAGAACACTGGCATGGAAAACTTATCTTGGCCTTTTAGGTTGTCCAAATTTTAAGGCACGAGATGACACTTTCCTTCATTTTAAACCAGTAGCAGTTTGCTTGAATTATTTTAAACATGCATGGAAATATTCCTCTGTCCTTGTCCTAAATTGCAAGACAAACACTGGGTGGTGATTGTGAATATTTAAACATAAAAGCAGGAGGCAAAACCAGAAGAATCTTGCCATCTTAACTGTTACTTCTACAGGGGGAGTTCAGACAGGCAGACAACTTTCAAACTCAGTTATGGGGTGGCTCTTCTGGACTTTGTATTTTACAAAAATATGACTGTCAAAAGGCAAAGCAGTATAAAAGCATTTCTGGGGTACTTTTAAAATACTAGTTATGAAAAGTCAAGCTTTAATTATTTCTCAGCTTAAATACTTTTTCCTTTTGCTTCATCTATGAGAATATCACCTATTTGTGATGTATCACTTAGTCATCCTATGCTCTTTTCATCCAGCTTTCCAGAATGTAAAAGGTGTTGCTTGTTGAAAAGATTTTAACCAGAACTGAAAATGCAGCCCTAGGTGAACACTTGAAACATTTTAGTATGTTAACTTTGCTGCAGTATAGCTTCAGCCACTTGTGGAGAAGCTCAAGAGGCTTAACAGTGACTGTGGCCTCTGAAGTAAAGATTTCATTGAAGGTACTGAACTTGTGATGCTCTTAGGTATCAGTGTAAAAGCACATCATCACTATTAAAATGGTTTTATATTAGATTTCCATGTTGAAACAGGAATAGCATTACTCCTTTGGATGTTTCTTGGAAATGGAAGAGCAACAGCAGAGTACAGAAGTGGTAATAATTTTATAAGCATGTGAAAGAAAAAAAGGAGGCAGAAGTTTCAATAACCTATGTCCCTGCTTTCAAATGTTTGTGTATCCTGCAATTTTGTTAAATTTCACTTGTTTCTTAAGTTTTATTTACTAACAAGAGAGAAATTCAGATCTGAATGATTTACAAGGAACTTCTTAATATACCACAAACTACAGCTCATTTTGGTTAACCTACATGGCCTTCCACTTGGTGGATGATCAAGTAGTCTAGACTGCTGACTGTTCATCTACTACATCTTCAAATTTTATGAATGCAGTAGAAAAATTTAAAGTTCCTTTATGGAAAAGGAAATAAATATCAAAACCCAAACAAAAAACATAGCAGCTAGAGCAAATAGAGTTTAACATCATTATGCCAAACCCTCACAGTAACAGAACTGTCATTCTACAGGTTCTGAGAGATACTTGCCAGGCAGAAAGGGACCTGGGAGTCTGGATTGACAGGAAGCTGAACATGAGCCAGCAGTGTGCCCAGGTGGCCAAGAAGGCCAATGGCATCCTGGCCTGTATCCGGAACAGCGTCGCCAGCAGGTCCAGGGAAGTGATTCTGCCCCTATACTCAGCCCTGGTGAGGCCACACCTCGAGTACTGTGTCCAGTTCTGGGCCCCCCAGTTCAGGAAGGATATTGAGGTGCTGGAGCAGGTCCAAAGGAGGGCAACCAGGCTGGTGAAGGGACTCGAGCACAGACCCTATGAGGAGAGGCTGAGAGAGCTGGGGCTGTTCAGCCTGGAGAAGAGGAGGCTCAGGGGAGACCTCATCGTTGTCTACAACTCCCTGAAAGGAGGTTGTAACCGGGTGGACGTTGGTCCCTTTTGACAGATGACTTTCAACAAGACAAGAGGGCATGGTCTTAAGTTGTGCCAGGGGAAATTTAGGTTAGATATTAGAAAGAATTTCTTTACGGAGAGAGTGATCAAGCATTGGAATGGGCTGCCCAGGGAAGTAGTGGATTCTCCATCCCTGGAGATATTTAAAAAGAGACTGGATGTGGCACTCAGTGCCATAGTCTAGCAACCGCAACGGTGGTAAAAGGGTTGGACTCGATGATCTGAGGTCCCTTCCAACCCAGCCAATTCTATGATTCCATGATTCTATGAAGTTTATAATTTTGCTTGTGTTATTCTTGGGAAAATTCTTTCAGTTTGTTACAGGGCTTGGTTTTAGGAGATCCGGTATGAGCTTTGCCTCAGTGGGCTGCTATAAGGTACCAGACTGAAGAGATTAGATGTACATACAGAATAAGTGTTCTTCTCCTAGTTCTGCAGCCTTGAACCTCCAGTGACAGCCTCTCAGGAACAGTACTTGCTTTCTTGTGGGGAAGATCTGGTCTTTTAGGCTCTTGAGTGTATTTTCACCTGAGATTGCCTCCCTGCTAAGTTTTGAGGCTTTCTGGGGTAGACAGAGCACTGAGCTATAGCCACAGATCTACTTCTGTGCTAATACTGGAATTACCTTCTGTAGCTAAAGGCATAAAGCCAACATTAAGTATTTGTTCCCATTCTCTGTCTCCAAAGCACACAGCTTCTTTGTTGGCAATTCTGTACATGTCTGATCCCCACAGACACATGGAAGAAGCATTTGTGAATCCCAGTATGGGATTTAGCATTAAGAGACAAATAGCTTTGTGTGTACAGAGCAGTGAAAATTGGCAGCAGGTGACATCTGAGGAGCCAAGAAAATAAATGTTTCATAGCTACCTATTCTTCCCCTCCTCCTTATCTTAAAGACTTTCAGGGACATAGGATGCTCTGCAGTGGAAGTGATTAGCTAAAGTCCCAAATCCATCAGACAAGAAGAAAAACACTCAAATTACTCACATACTTTCTCATCACTCTAGCAGCTTGCATGCTTTTTCATCACTCAAATAGCTCTTGAATTTGCTGTAGAGTCTGAATGGTCCTCACCAAATCATATAAACTCAACTAGATGACCATACATGACACATGACAAGATGTTTGAAGCCCCCTGCTAGCTGCCAGACTTTGTGTCTTATGCAACCTCTTTAAATCAACTGCAACTACCCTGTCAGTATCTAAGTAGAGACAGAAATTCATAAACTGCTCTAGCCTTTCAGAATCATAGCTTAGGTTAATAAAACTCAAATCTGCTTTCTTACTATAAAACTATAGTTCCTTTCTGGGTAACTGTACCTGTTTCCTGCCCACTAGCTACTCTGAGCACTTTTAAAATCTTGAGGGCAAACAGACACTGGCAATAGCAAAGTGTTGAAAATCCTAATGGAACCTAGAGGAAGTAGTGTTGGCATTTTGAACTTATGCTTTTCCTCTCTTTGTTCAGCTGCATCCCTGCTAGGATGAGATTTGTGGTTATGGAAATTACCATAAGGTAACCAGAAGATGCCATAATGTTATAAGCAAATTACAGCCTGGGAGATGTAACTGGGGCTCTTCCAATTTTCTTCCCACAGCTCAACGTAACCATATTACTTTCCCTGTTCCATGATAATTACAGAATCATGGAATGGTTAGGGTTGGAAGGGATCTTAAAAAATGATGCATAGCTAGAACTCACTATCCCATCCCCAGGCAGCTTTTTTTAAGACTGACTTTTCCAAAGTGACCTTGTGAGGGTGCACACAAGGTTTGCCAGCTGTGCTGATTCAAGGATCACAGATACTATGTCCAAATTCACCTAATTCTGTTTACTTTCAAAATAGTAAGCTAGAAAGACACAATAGGCTGCTTTGATACTGCCACAGACAAGTCCATCATTATTGGTTATCATCTCAGGAGGGAAGAGTCTACATTTATCCTACTTTTCCAACATGATCTTTGCTTTTTAGTGTTCTCAGAAACTCCTCACTACCCTCATCTTAGCTGAGAAATACAGGACAACTGAACTGTGACTCTGGAAAATACGTAGCAATTCCAGCCTCCTCCTCAGCACTCTTGACCACTCAGCCAAGTCTTCTTTGGCCATGCTGTTTAGTGTGAGTGATAGGGCTGCTAGCTGAAGCAGGAAAACTGCCTGAAACATCTGAGCAGCCTGGAGGCCTGTTCATCCATTTTCCTCTTGGCTGAAGGCAGATTTTTGCTTTTGTGTGGTTTTGACAGGTCTTTGATATGTACAAATCACACTGGGGAGATTGCTTTCTGGCTGTTCTACTGCACCTAGTCTGATGCACTGTGCTATCTCTATGTATGACCTTGGGCTGAAAGGAATAGCTGCTCTCTCTCTGTACCAAGAGAGCACTGTGAGTGGGAAACGCACACGCAGGGAACTGCTCTCTATCCTCAATACATGCACCTACCCCAGCAAACTGCACAGCCATCCCTGCTTCTTCTGGCTCTATAAAAGTCCGGAGTGAAGGTGCCTGGGGCATTTAGGGAGCCTGTTCTGTTAGCTCCTCCCTGTGGTCAAAAGGAGAATTTTCAAACAAGAGAAACTTCTCAAGAGAAACTTTTAAACCCTGCATTTTACTCTGCCAGCATCTACTCTCTCCAAGCTTTTCTAGGCAGTCTAACACCTGAGCTGCCCCTTCACCTGGTAGCCTCAGACTAGAGAACGAGATGCTCAAGACAGGGCTTGTACAACCTCAAATCACAGATTCATAAAATGGCACAGGTTAGAAAAGACCTGGAAGATCATCCAGCCTGACCTTTAACCTGACTCTACTGAACTAGTTCCACCAGCTCACTGCTAAACCATGTCCCCGAGTACCATTACTATAGGATTTTTATACATATACATTCAGAGATGGTGATTCAGCCACTTTTCTGCATAGCCTGTTCCAATGTTGATAACCCTCTCTATAAAGAAGTTTTTCCTAACATCCAACATAAACCTCCTCTGGTCCAGCTTGAAGCCATTTCCCCTCATTCTGTAGCTGCTTACTAGTGAGGAGAGCCCAGTCCCAAGGGATGGAGTGATATTGGGGTGGCCCCAATGTACTGAGCCTTGGGGAATTCCATTTGTGACCAGCCACCAACTGGACTGAACTTCACCCACCACCACTCTTTGGACCTCAGCACTCAAACAGTGTTTCACCCAGCAGAGTGTCAAAGCCTTGGACAACCATTTTTTTCATGGGGATGTTGTGGGGAGCAGTGTCAAAGTTATTTATTGAAACCCAGCTAGACCACAACCACAGTCTTTCTTTCCTCCAACAGAAGGCTCACCTTGTCATAGATGATCAAGTTGGTCAAGCAGGACTAACATGGGTCCTTTCATGAACCCATGCTGACTGGACCTGACCACCTGTTTTTCTTTCATGTGCCACAGGATGACACTGAATATGGCCTGCTCCATCACCTTTCCTGGCAGCAAGGTGATGCTGACAGGCCTGTAGTCTCCTGGATTTTCCTTCCCACCCTTCTTGTAGATGTGGGTCACATTTGCCAACCTCCAATCTACTGAGATTTCTCCATTTAGCTGGGACTGCTGATTAATGGTGGTGAGAGGCTTGGTGAGCACATCCACTGACTGCCTTAGCACTCTAGGGTATAACCCATCCAGCCCTATAGACTTGTGTATCTACGTGATGGAACCATTCAATAACCATCATGGTTCAATAACCATTTTCTTTTGGATTATGGAGATCTTATCCTGCTCCCCCCATCTTCCAGCTCAGGGGCTGGCTACACAGGAAACTACTGTTAAAGTATAAGGTATATAAAGTGTAATAAATATATTATGCATATAAGAAGTATAATATTGTTAAAGTATAACGTTGAGGTTTAAGAGTCCTGCTGCTCAGGTGAAGAGGGCATTTTCCTCATGCTTGGTCACTGTTTTCCTTGTGTTCAGTAATGATGAAGAATGTCTCCCTAGGCCTCCTTTGGTTTTTAATATATTTGTAGAGCCATTTTCTGTTATCTTTCACATTAGTGGCCAAGTTGAGTTCTACTTGGGTTTTGGCCACTGCAAGCAGAATCTTTGCAGCAGCAAATTTAGCAGCAATGAAGTGACTGCACTGTTCTGTGGCTTGTGTTCCCCCTTGCCCCCCTATGTTCCAATGCAACATCATCCTTTACACTTCTACAAAGAGCAGTTTTGCTCCAAGCCTTTCCAGCTCCTACTGCTGCAGTGCAAAAGGGAAATTACTATGGAATGGAAGAGTTAGATGAGTTATGTATGAGAGGTTTTTCCATGAAAAAAAACAGTAATCCAATTAAAAAGACCAGTGATGGATGTGTGGTTAAATATATTCCCAAACTAAGTGTCCTTTGACTTCTCTTGGCTACCACATTTGGCAGTTAAACAACAAAAACAAACCCTTCATCCAGACTAATGACTTCATTGGTCAAAAGCTAAAGAAAATCCAGCACCTTCTCTGTGGGATTCTAACTCCCAGCACAGACCACAAAGGAGTGTTCAGCCCAGCCTCCTTGCTGGTTTGCAACCCCAGACCTCAGAGGCTGAAAGAGACCTTGGCACAGGGGAATGTTGCAATTAGCAATAAAACACTTATTAGAGATGATGACTCTTAGGATATTTCACATAAAAATTAGAAATTGCTCTGATTTGAAACCAATGTCAGCTTCCTCTGCAGTACCAAAAACATGAGAGCACCACCCACTTCTGCCTTGACCTGTCTGTAACCCAGCATTTGAATTTGTTAGGAACTGACATCATCCAGTCCCCAAAGAACTGACCTTAAGCTGGGGTTATAAGTTTAGGAGAGGAGGAATTTTTTTTTCCTTCCTATTTCCCTCAGCCTTGCCTACTAGGGAAATGAGCACTATGAGTTATTTCCTAGTGTGCATTAGTGCAGCTTTACTGAAATTTTGAGTGCTGCATCACTTCAAGGAACTAATCCCTTCAGTTTTGAGATGTTTACTTCAACAGTTCACTAAGGATGCTGGGGCATGCACTCAACCTTCTTAGTGCTTCATGAAGACCAAATAGAGGAAGAAAATAAATGAGAAATAGAATGAGGTGATGTAAGCAAGAAAGAGCCAGGAATGGATCTTTACTGTGATGCTGTATTTACAATGAATAGATTGTCCTTAAGCTTGATTTGTAGTTTTGCTTTACCTCCTCCCTCCTCCACCTAAATGCATCTAAACTTGCCAGCTAATCAAAGCTGGGGACAATTCTTTCAACCAAATTGTTCTCAAAAGAGAAAAGGGCAGTTGTAGCAATAGTTGCAGACAACACAGACATTGTGTGAAGGCTCTGTTCTTGCTCACAGAGAGCAGCATCTTACCACTTCTTGCTGTTTCTGAGACAATGCCATAAGTTCTGGTGGTATCATGCACTGTAGCACTTTGCTCAGCAGAGAAACAAGCAGGCCTTTCAAGCCATCAGAGGCATGCTGGATTTCCACAAGGATGTGGGGAAAATGGATTTCAAGTCAAGTATTTAAGAGCCTGGAAAAGACTGAGGTTTGTAAAATACTTTGAGAAGCATCCTGTTCCATTCACTACAGTAGAGAGAGATTTCACAGCAAGTCTGGAGAGCTCTTCTGAGGGAGTTATTGTGTCTGTGGGGCAATGGACACTGAAAACCTTGTGAGAGCCAAGCAAAACATAACATTTGCAACAGCTTCACAAAACACCAGAGACACTGAACGTTGGATGTAGAGAGACAAGAACACCACAGTTTAAGCAGTAAGGAGGTGGAAGGGTGTGTTTTTCCTTCAGACCTTTCCTATAACCTTTATCTGTTTTTCAGTGTTTTTGCTATACAGGCAATTAATAGGGTTAATATGACCCTGTTTAGCATTTCTGTATTCACCTCTGACTCATTGAGGGAATAATTTCCTGCAATTTTCTTGAGGAGGGGGAGGCAGCAAGTCACCATCAGCATTCCCTCCAGTGTTAATTTAATCTAATGGAGGAAAAACACAACAGGGAGGGGCCTCTGAGTTATGTTGCTCTAAAAGGACCAGTTTTCAGTGGTCCTTTTCCTTTGTTCAGCAGTGGAAACAGTACCAGCCTGTGGTAGGATCAGGTGTTACTTGATCTCTTTTGATGGCAATGCAAGCTGCCAGTACTTCTGCCTCAGTTTCCCTCTTGCTCAGTTCAGGCTCCAAACAATTAAGCTGACTAAATCCTCCACTGAAGTAAGAGACTATCATTTTAAGAAGATGATACTAAAGCCCCAAAATAAGGACCAAGACAAGTATATTCTTCCCATCCTGGGTTCTGACCTCGCCAGACACTTTTAACCTCCCTAGAACTACAAAATATTATACAAGGACATGGAACCTGTTGCCAGCAAGGCTAAAGTAGTTGTTGGCCATCCAACCAGTCAATAACTTTGACAGCCCTATCAGGGCAGAGGAGGTGAAACTTCAGGAAAAGTAGGTTTGCTTGGCCCTAAGTCTTGCTTGTCTTGCTGTTCTCCCCTAGTCAGAGCTGAAGAGCTCTGAGCAGCTCCCAGGTGAGAAAAACTTTCCTTCCCTAGAAAGTATCAAGTGCTGATCCCAAGAGGCAGCCAGTCTCAGCTGCTACACTCATCCTTTTATGCCTGTGCTCTAATTCAGCATGTGACAAGTTTAATTGTTATTCAATCAAGCCTAGCAGGACCAGATTACACCCTTACTAAAGTGAGGAGAAGAAAAAACAATATATTTATAATAGGAAGCTGATGTGAAAGCAAAGCACCCTCAGGGTAATAATGAAAGAAATAGGTGACAGGTTGGACAGGTAAGACCAGGAGTGTATCACAACTGCTTCTTGCTAGGACAAGGCAAGTGGGGCAGAAACATTTTGTTTTAGCAAAGTGGCAAGTTACCTTCACCATTTGAGCAACACCTTCTGGTAAACTGGAAATACTGAAAGGTTTGTGAACAACTTGATGTGTATTCCTTGTGCTGAGAGTGAGCAGATAAAGTAAGGAAAACTGCAAAAGAAAACAAATTTCCTGAAATCAGATGGCATAATGCCCTTGGTAAAACCTTTTACTTGCTCCCAGTAATAAGTGGCTGAACACGTGTTGGAGGAGACTTAAAAATTTTTGGTAAGGCAGTGAAAACACTTCTAATTGGGCCCATTTTATACCTCACATCAGAGTGTTTCCTGAGGCTCTTGCTAGCCTTTCCTTTATGTCACTTCTTCAATCAATAAATCATCACAAATCTCATTTCCATTTGTAAGTCCATTACTGCAGCTCCTGACTCTCAGCTGAGCTGAAGGTCTGAGATATTAAATTTTATCTACTACTACATTTCTACTAATACTGTGCCTCTTTATTAGAAACAAATTGCCACTTGGTTTTAAAAACATATGCCTGGAAATTGGAAGTCTGGCTTCCTTAACAGCATGCCAGTTCGTGGTGTTCTGGCAGGGGTGTTTGGTAAAGAAATAGCTTCCCTTCACTAAGTAGGCTACAGCAAATTTATATGCCAACAAGAAAGGAAAAAAAATAAAGAAAGAAAAATAAAGAGAAGGAAAGAGGAAAAAAATATGAGAGAAAATTACAGCTGGTAGGGGAAAAATTATTGCATATTCCAAATGCGGGCTATACATTGCCATGAAAAAAACTTTAAATTCAAAGTCAGTGTTCCAAAGATTAAGGCAGAAAGTTACAAGTAGGACTTGTTCATTATCCTTTATCATCAGCCAACCTTATTGTACTAATCACATTCTCATCTAAGGTTCTCTGAGCACTGATTCATTATAATCCAGTGACTACTGAACTCCCAAATTCAGTGACTTGATGGTCCAGCCCGTCTTCAGGTCTAAAACTTCCCAATGGCAATGATCAGAACTCCCTCCAGAAATGCAATTGTTTACTTCTAATATCATCCTACAGTTAGCACTCTAAGCTTTACTGAGTAAGAAAATATTATAATATATTCGGAAGATTTCCTGGTACAAGAGTATCACCTCCAGGTCTTATGCCTACAGAACGTAGCTTTAAACTTAATTACTTGTTGGGCAAAACTTGCTTGAACTTCAGAAGCAAAGTTAGGTTCACATGTGCCACTAAAAAGCCCGACTCTTCCCTCAGCAATCAAGTACAGCAAAATAAAATAATAGTATTGATTCTTGTGCTGACTTTTCTTTCTTCTTGCCTTACCAAACACAACAATTTTGGGGAACCTGAAACTAAGCACAAAATGTGACCAGGGTATTCCTTTGTTTTCAATTGCTGCTGAATCATCTCGACTGGAAAAAAAACTAATATCTTTGGATCCAGCTGTAAACCTAACACTGCCAAGTCCACCACTACACCATGTCCCTGAGCACCAGGTCTACACATTTTTTAGGGATGTTGAGTCCCCCAGTTCCGAGGAGCCTGTTACAATGCTTGATAATGCTTTCAATGAAGACTTTTTTCCTAGTATCCCGACTAAAATACACCTGCTGTAACTTGAAGCTGTCTACTCCCATCACTTGTTACCTGGGAGATGTGACTGACCCCCACCTTTCTATAATCTTCTTTCCTGTCATTGCTGAGAGTAAGAAGGTTTCCCCTCAGCCTCCTTTTCTCCTGACTACACATGTCCTGTTCCTTCCAGCTGCTAACAGGACTTCTTCTCTAGGCCCTTCACCAAAATGGATCTGATGCTCTTCTATGATTCTACACCATTAAAAAACAAAATAAAACAAAACCCAAAACATTTTCAGGAAACTGATAACTGAGCTACTGAAAACCTCAGGCCTTTATACCAAAATGCAAGCCATTAGGTTTTATATACTCCACATTCCTCCACCAAGAACAGGGCAATGCTGTCTTCTTCATGGGACAAGTTGCTGCTGAATTAATGCATGGCTAAGATTAAAGAGACTCAGAATTTTACAAAAATGCACTGAGAACCAACACACAGTGGGGAACTTCTGCTATTTCATCTGATCTCCTCCCTTAGCAACAGAACATGCAACAAATATGTTTTAATTCACGAGTTCGTTTGCCACTTCCAACTGTTTTGTTATTTCTGAATTCCAGTTCTATCAGCTCGTATGATTTCCATATCCCAAGTTTAACACATAAGCTGTAACAGAAGGACTTTTGAAAGAGTACTTTGGTACAATGCTATGCTATAATTGAGATTTACAACCTCTGTGTCACAAAACACATTACTAAAATTACAAAGAACATTTAATTATGCATACCAAATTATGGCCAGAACCATTTCTGTGACAAGTGTCTCAAAGGAACACAGGAAGAGACACACAAGAAGCAAAATGTGTGTTCAAGTACAGTAAAATTCACAAGTATGCTTTATACAAGTACAGTGAACTTTCTCTCACAGGTAGGTTGTGCTAGGGTAGTACTCCCAAATACCTAATCAAAGACTCTTGACTAGAAATTACTAAAATATTCTTTATGCCTTGCTAAAAGGACAAATATTGCTGTTCCAGGTCTTTTGTGCTAGCACTGCTTGCTCCACGTCAGCCAGTTAATTCTTATTTTAAAGATAAGACTCAACCAGGAGACCAGAACTATCACTTCTTTTAACTAACAGATTGAAAGTCATCCCAATCTTTCACCACACTTAATGAAGAGTGAAGGAACCACAGGTAAGCTCAGCTTCTCAGAAAGACTCTAACTGATCATTTCTCCCACCCAGTCTCTCTGTCCATATCTGCTTCTTGTTCCACAGCTGCTGGACACCCACATTCATTTTACATTATGGTTCTCATGCTGACTGACATTCCTCATTCCTTACTATTGACCTCTTTCTCATAGCAGTCTTTTGCTGTTGTTTTTCTGTCTTGGTCAATATTAGCAGTACAGAGGACTCAAATCTCTGGGAACTGTATTTGAAGAAGGGTGGGGGGAAGGAAGTGATTCTGGCTTCTTTCCCAATAGCACAGAAAACATAATATCTATCAGTACCCACAGTAATGCTGGTTCTACTTCTAGTAAAAAAGCTTCTACTGCTAGTTCAGTATGTGAATGTAAATAAAGCATTTCAAGTTACACTTTGCATATTATTGGGTAAGCTGGGTAAATATGAAAACAAAATATGTATATTGTATAATGCACATAATATTGGATAATGCATATGTTGTATATAATTCCTCACTATTCTTGGAAGTCTTTTGTCCATTTCCACACATGCTCCAGGGATTTTACTGGGTGTACTCCACTTAGGATTTGCTGCCAGCATTACCCTCAGTCCCCTCACCTGAGGTGCCAGCAAGCAGGGATGACTCCAGGCTCTGGAAATGCTGCACCTTCTGCTCTGTCCCTCACCACATCATCTCCTTGTGCTACGCATAGCTACAGATACAAAATGAGGGGAAATTACACTTCCAGCAGTGCTGCAGCAGGGTAATTTTTAAGAATAATGGAAAACTGCTTAAGTTCATGTGGTTTTTTTGGTGTGGGCACATTAAAACAGCTTCGTTGGTTATTGTCTCTCTGTAAGGATAGCAATAAATCAGTCTCTCCACTCCAATTCTCTAAGATTACCAAGACCGCTTAAACACCAGCGGTGCGTTCCGCTGTGCCAAGCGATGGCAGCAGAGAGCCCCTGCGGGGGACGGCCCACAAAAAACCCAAGCTTGGAGCTCCTCGGCTCCCTGCTGCCTTCAGATCGGTCTGAGATCCAGATGCACTGTAAATTTAAAGCTAATAGGGGAGTAACCTAAAAGCAAACTGAAAAAAAAATCTCACTTCAGTAACTGGCTTGTAGGGACACCAGCACTTCTCCATGGAAGGATCCCAAGCCCCCTCTCATTCCTTAATTTTTTATCTGGCATGAGAGGAATAATTAGAACAACCAGGACTTGCTCCTTCAGTGAACAGAAAGTCCTGGAACAGGGAATTGCACAAACAGCAGCCACCCAGCTGATAAGTGATGCCCCAGTGCCACAGCAAGCTCCACCAGCACTGTCAGCACCACACACAGGGGTTCAAGTGCACTACGCAAGTTCCACATTCCCCTGTTTTGGCTCCTCAGTACGCTTCTGGTCCTGCTATTTATTTTTCCTTGAGACAACAGTTCAATGCCCTGCTCTGATAAGGATGTCATGACTTCTTCCTCTATTTAGTTGTTCAGCTCCTAGTACCTGTCACACCAAATCATCTATTTCAGGTGGTGGCTCTCTCTGAACCATTTTCACTGTCAGAGGAGCAAATGGGATCCCTCTTGGGATCTTCTGGCTGCAAGGCTAGAGGTGCACTGCCTGCTTGGGGTTTAAAAGGTGCTTACAGAACTTGGGGAACAAATTCTCTTATTTCAATAGCATAAACCAAGGACACAAATATGGAAGAACTAGGAGGCATCTTTGCATGACCAGCCTCCAAATTCCTGAATAAACAAGTTTATGAGAAATCTGCTTTTCTTGCATCAGCTTTGGCAGCAGTTGATATAATGGCAAGATACCATAAAGGATATAAATTACATTAGGATCTGGAATGTTGCTGCTGTTAAATTAGTATTTTCTTACACAGCATTTTCCATTTATGCTCTGCATTAAAGAGAATGGTATCTCTGCCAGTAGCATGACCTTTTACTGCTCTAATAGCTGTAGTAATGAAAAACTTCATTTACTATTTAATGTAACAGGTGAAGAAAGAAGCTGCTGGTGAAAAAGATACTGCTCTGTAGGGTGAGCCCTACTCTGTGTTTCTGTACCACTTCACACAATGAGTTCCCAACATGGTTAACTGCTAGAATTGACTTCCAGTGGGCAAAATTTCTCAGGAGTAATTTGCGGAATTGTCAGGGAAGGGCTTGATTCATTTACAGTTTCCTAGACTGACCATCCCCAGTGGACGTAACACAGGGTAAAGAATGGGGACCAACCTAAGTTAGAGCCCATGGCTCCTGATCCTAAAGAATGGTAGAGCTGGGACTTGGAGAACTTGTAGCTTTACTAAAGGACAAGCAAGATGAACTTTAATCCAAAAAGTTGTATAAAGCTATCAGATCTCTACCAATTCCCTCCTGTCTTGTCAAAACTTTGATATTGCAGGATGTTTTCTAATTTATACACAAAAAAAGTATTTCAAATTCTGTTAGTTTTCACTTCTGACTTGGGTAAGGTAAGGTGAATATTGCTAGTTATCCCTGCATGAAATGAATATCTTCTTTCTCTACAGAGCTGAATTTCTACGAGACAACAGAAGATGCAAAAAAAACATTTGGGTTTTTTGTTTCCAGACCACTGAACCCATTTTTCATTTTGATTTCATTTTGTGAGGCCTACACACCCTCACATACATGCATACACAATGGCTCTCTCTTTTTTCTATCCAGCTGTCACAATCCAGTGTTGCAAGTCACTGACCTTCCATTGTATCCGAGATCTGCTCTTGGAAGTTGCATATTTGTTGATCTGCCATCACTGTCTTCATAAATTCTCTTCATTCAAGAAGACCCAAAATCAAGGGGCTAATTCTGTCATGCATTGTTCTGGTGGATCAGTATTAGTGAGGCTTGTGCATGACAGGCTCCAGAGGTTTCTGCAAGACACAGATGAGGTGAATATTCCAGTTAAGATAGTGCCACATATATCCTTTTCTCACAAGTCTCTCCTTGGAAACTACAACCCCACATAGACAACATCAAGTATGAGACTTTGAAATCTTGCAAAACATTAACCTGAAAATAATATCTCAAAAGTCATAGATGCAAAGTAATACCAAGTTAAGAGATGCAAAGCCTTCAGAAATCAAGCTACTATAATGCCAGGATCAATCCTTTCTGCAGATCTTTAAATGCATTACCTAGCAGGTGTTTCTTATTTTTTATTATTACCATCTTCATGTCCCTGACTTGATCGTAAATACCAAATAAAAGAGCTGCTTGATTTATAGGGATTAACAATATCCCTATTAATGGTATTTCATGGGTTTCACAATAAATGTAACATGTTCTGCAGGAATAAAAAACAGACCCTCATTCACACTACCAGGTGAGCATTACAGTCACTTTTCAACCACCAGACTGGACAAAGTGATACACCTTTAATAAACAGGTAAATCAGGGGTCAAACTAATTAGCAGATAAGCTTTTAAATAAAAGAGAGGTTTAAAGGCTCTTGTGAAAGGGAAGGTAAAGTTTTTCCTGGCAGTCTATTTGAGAGAGGTTTCAGCAACAGGAATACTGCACTGAGTCTAGGTGAAAACCTTCTAGGGGTGGAAACTGCAAGGTGAAACTGTCAGTTCCTACCCCTACTAACACAACAAAGGATTTGTTCCTCCATGTAACCCTACCAGGCCACTCACCAAACCCCTAAAGTGACTGGGTGTTACTGGAGCTTAGGATCCTGGTATCTGGACAAAGAAAGACTGAGTGACACAGTGATCTTTGGAAACTTAGAGTCAACACGAGTGTGGACACAAATACAAAACTGTTGTTTATATAAAAGCACAAACCCTAAGACCAGTAAGATATTCACTGTACACATATAATCCAATTCATGCTTCCTATCTGGGAGAGAGTTATTGAGAATGGTATAAGGACAAGAACTGCAAAAGATTCTGCAGATGCATCTTACAGTTTCCCACAGCATATTTTAATGTCCTCTTAAGTCCATGTGATCTAGCTCATTACTTCCTAGTGGATGTGCTTTGTTTCCTTTAATTACTTCCACCAATAGTCAAAACATGAAATTTACTTTTCTAGATTAGTTTCACAGCATCACTGAATCATTGGAGTTGGAAGGGACCTCAAGATCATCTAATCCAACTCCCCTGATAAAGCAGGGGTTGCCCAGAGCACACAACACAGGATTGCATCCAGCTGAGTTTTGAATGTCTCCGGAGAAGGAGACTCCACAGCTTCTCCGGACAGCGTGTTCCAGTGCTTTGTCACTCACACAATAAGAGAATTTTTTTCTCATGTTTAAGTTGAATTTGCTGTATTCCACTTTGTGCCACTTTCCAACCTCCTTACAATTGCCCTTTAGATATTTAAAGCCATTATTAAGGTCTTCTCTCAGTCTTCTCCTCTCCCATGCTAAACAGTTCCAGCTCTCTCAATCTTTCCTTCTCAGAAAGATGCTCCAGTTCCCCAATCATCTTTCTTGCCCTCTTCTAGACTCTCTCCAGAAGCTTCCAGTCTTGAACTGGGGAAAATTTAACATAGCAGTGATACCATCGACCTTCTGGGACAAGGGCACAGTGCTGGCTAATGTTTAACCTACTGTCTACCAGGACTTCAAGATCCTTCTCCTCAGGGCTGCTTTCTAACAGGTCAGCCCCTAACCTCACACTGTTGCATGGGGCTTCTTCCATCCCAACATCCATGCTTCTTGAACCTGGTTATGTTCCTCTGCCCAACCCTCCAGCCTGTCCAGGTCACACTGGGTGCCAGCACAGCTCTCTGGGGTGTCAGTCTCACCTCATGGCGTCTCCCCTCATCTGCAGCTCTGAAAAATGTCCAACAAGAGCAGACCCAATGCTGACTCCTGGTGAACACCACTGGCTACAAGCCTCCTACACAGCCCTGTACCATTGATCACAACCCTCTGATCTGTCACTCAGTCACCCCTCAGTTGACCCCACTGCCCACTCACCAAGCCCACACTTAGGGGAGACATTTTGGGAAGACCCCTGTCCTGTGGGCCATTCAGTTCAGCCAGGTGGAGAGAGGACCAGGAGTGCTGGGTGCCATGAACCTTACCTGACCGTCGGGCCTGCTTCAGGGAGGCTCAGTCCCGGCACCAATGTTCTGCCTCATTCTTACGCTCTCTGATGTTCCTCAGCCCTCTCCTCCCTTCCTAGAGCTCAGTCACGAAGTGGAGAAGTTCCTCTACTCGGGGACACCTCCCACGGGTGTCCTCAGGTTTCCTCACCGCCATCTCCTGATGCTCACCACAGCAGGGCTCTTCCTGACACCTGGGTGGGAGTGTTGTGCCACTAGAGCTCTCTGTGGGAGGCTACATCAATCCTGGTGGGTGCAGAGCTTCTGGATTCCATTGCTCCCTGGACAAGCATCAGCCCCCTCCAGGCAAGAACCACCTGAGGGAGCCACCTGCACAAAATGCTGGGCTGGGCCCTCTTCACCTGCTCTCCCTGGGGTCGCCTCAGCAGCCCTCCTGTCCCCCGCTGGGCTCCTGGCACAGCACAACCAGTTCCCTGGCTTCAAAAATTAACTTAAGGGCTTTCTGCTGCCTCTGTCTGCCACAAACCCCTTCCTCAGTGTGGACTTGGCAACACTGAAGCTGGACTCTTTGATACTTCAGGTTAGTCAAAGCTTGTCTCTAAAATCAATTACAGCGATTATGTCCTGGGTTGGGCCAGGCTAAAGGGGATTTTCTGTCTTGTGCTTTTGCTTTCAGCTCAGTCTCTTGGAAGCAGCTGCACTTGCTGAAATGAACAAGTTTCTCAGGCAGTGTCTGCTGCTGGGACTGATCCCACTCCATGGTTAGAGTTACAGCAGAACCAAGGACACTGCTCAGCTCTGAGGAACAGTTTGCCCTCCAGAAGAAGAAAAGGAGCCAAGAGGTCACCCCTGGAACCCTCCTTTGGGCAGGAAGGGACAAGAGAGATGCCAGAAGTGACCAAACAGAGGATTCCATCCCATCCACCTCATCCTCAGGAGAAATTGAAGGGATCACCAGGCTCAAGCCCCTTCCTGCTTCCCCTTCTTCTCCTCTCCCTCTTTGCTTCAGCATCCTGGGAGGATTCCATCCCTTCCTCTGCCTCTGCTCCTGATCCATTCCAGCCTGAATCTGGGTGTTCCTGCCTCCAGCTCCCAACTGCTGGTGACTCCAGGATTCCAGCCTGGACTTTCCCAGGGCTGCCCTGCAGCCTCTGTGGGGATGTGAGAGTTATTGGGGGAGAGGGGGGAGGAACCTGGGATCAATTTTCCTGTCTATTTGTATAGATTGAGTCATTTTTCCTATTTATCATTCCTGTTTCATTCAAGCTGTGTAGTTCAGTTCCCAACCCATCAGTCTCTTGCCCTTATTCTCTCTCCTTTCTTTATCGGGGAGGAGAGGGACATTAATAGAGAAGATCTGTTATTCAGTTTAATTGCTGGGGCAGTGTTAAACCCTGACAGCTTTTTACCAAAAACCCACAAAGAACCAAAAACCACACCCAAGATAGTATATTTAATTATAAACTAAAACTTTAGTTCAGCTTAAGGCTGCATATGTTTATGTTCTGTTCCACCAACAAATGGTGCACTGAAAAGCAGTAATGCTGCTTTTCACAATTTTACATTTGCATTGTCCAGAAATGAAAGTGAATATAAGGCCATTTGCACACAGGAAGGGCCAAGAGAAGTACCAGAAACAACAGAGAAATAAAAAAAAAGCAGAAATAGCATGTGTGAATCAGCGCCACCAGGAACAAGTAGAAGAAATAACTTCTGTGTAATGTGACTTGAGATTTCACAGCAGATATCAACAATTCAGTCATAGAGACTCCAAGATGCATCTAACTTTGGTCTCCTTAAGCAAGATTTTCTTGAAAGGTATTAAAAAGCTAATGATGTAGTGATCCATTACAACAGGAATATTCATCAACAGCTCTTCTACAGCCTAGGTTGCATTAAAGCCAAGTAACTACTTATTACTTCGGTGCAAAACTTTCTTTCTTGGGTTTTCTGCCCTAATCATGATACTTGGGATTATTGATATTGATTCCTGAAAAAGAAGGAGGTACCACTAAGGTTTTCTAATAAAATACTTCAGCCAGTAATTCTGAAAGGCAGTACAAGACTAATGATTGTTCTCTCAGCAATTACACCTGCCAAGAGAGGTATATTAACAAAAGTGTCAAAAGGCATGTATCATTTGCTAGACCCCTGTGTTCTCATCCTGCTCCAACTCCCATTAACCACAAAGAGACTGACAAATTACAGCTACTTCTGCTGTCTGCCTTCACATTCACATTTAGAAACCAGTTTCACAAGTTGTTAATAAAACCTGGTGCAAATTTGCAATAGCTGTAATAATAACCTACTTTCTTAGCATGTCTTTGTTCCTTATGCTTGAAATCTACAGAGTATTTTTCTTATCAAAGTATAAAAAACAAATTACAAAAAAAGGAATAATTTGTTTTCACTGAATCTCTATTCTATTCTCACTAGTTGTTTTTGCTTAACTGCCAACTGTTATAAATAATACATTATTGTATTGTATCCTGCTTTTCTTTTGTCTTCTATTTTACTTGTGCCTAAGTATCCCTAACTCCCAATCAGAAACTCATTATTTAATCAAGTCATACTAATGTCAGTGAGCTTCAGATCAAACTTCCAGTATTAACAAAGCCATTAGAGAACTAATGTTTTTGGCCCACTTAAGTTAAATGGAAAATAATTTTTAGTTGATTTTAAAATAGAAGTGTTCAGCTAGTGCTATGGGCTCCATTCTCTTCTTTTTAAGAACCTATAAAAACATGCTTTTCAAGAAAAAACCCACATTGAGACCCCTACACAAACTCCATAGACTTCAGTGAAAACATTCACACTGACTTAAATAGACTTTGGGCAAAGGCCCTAGTGTCAGGAGATATGTTACAAATGGTTCTGCCTGGGGCTATCTGCCAATATAATTCAGATTTGAAAGAAGTTGCAGCTTGAGAAAACTACCCTCACTCATTGGCAAAGCTTGAGAACTGCCTTAAAGAAAGAAAACAGGAGTGTTTTCTGCCTCTGCCCTTGCTCCTTGCAGAAGAATGAGAAGTACAGCTGGTAAGAGGAAACAGAGTAGCCCACAGCCCACTGATTCCTTTAATTTCTCACATCTTTGATGTACAACTTCAGTGCAGCTTGTTCCTCTCTTTGAAAGGCTCAACATAACAACGTTGATATGCACATATTCCAAAATGCGACTCAAAACTATTTCCTAACTATATGTGGTACCAAATATCAGTAATATGCTTCCAACACCAATAAAAATGTTCAGGTATTTTCTGCTTATCACCAAGCTCAAGTCACACCTACTTGGCATAGCCATGAACTTCAGCGGACACCCAGTTTGCTAGAAATTATGGCTCTGCTGGAAACCTAGAAATGATGTAACTGGAAATACCTTCTGCAATTTTAGTATAGAGGACACCATGGTAGGAGCAGACAGTTTACTCAGATTGCAGATAATTTCCATTTTATCTAGGCCTCTATTCTCTGTCTAATACCTTCAATATCCAGGTTGTTTTCTTTTAAAAATCAAATGGGTGCTTCCTCCCTACCCAGCTTGAAGTCATTGCATTAGATTGATTCTGACCACAGCCTTTCTTAGAGGCATGGGAAATTTTGGGGCACTAGCTAATGATGTGGATAAAATGCAGTATTATCACAGAACACATTTGCTCAGGAGTTCAGTAACTCTGATGACCAAACCATAGGTTTTGTGGCTGCTTGGGAGATGAGTGCTTGAACACTTGTTGCCAAAATTATTTGCAGCTAGAATTCCTGGTGAGTTATATCCCATGAGGTATTTCAGTCTGAACACAAGTCTTCAGTTGAAGAGATGGATATACAATAAGCAAATCACTTAATTGCACTGAAAATAGTTGCATGCCAGTCACTTTATTAGTGCAGTAAGCTGCATTTGTCTTATCAGCCGGGAAATAGTCATTCGAAGTGGGTGAACAGTCACCTGTAAATACTGGGAACTACACATATTTGTATTGTCACTGCCTTCCAGTGTGTTGGGTATGCAATAATTTTTTCTACTTCAGGTACACTATTCAGCCTGGTCTGTTTGACCAAGAAAGACCCTTCCAGCAATGAAGCACTAAACTAGTTCAGGAATTTAAAATAACCTCAGAGAGGTAAGTCTGGGGACCTTTCCAGTCAGTTCTTTTCTAAAGCACAGAACTTGTGGTTAGCTGATGCAGTAAGTTTTCAGGGTGTTCATTTGAGAGCATTTCAGGGTACTCAAATACATTGTTTCTGGGGCTGCCTGCAAGGATACAAAAATAAACTAGGTTTTCACTGAAACAACTGATAAGGCAATCGGTGACTTCAGATTTTATTTCACGAAAAACCCCCAAAAACAGTTACACCCATCACATGTTTTTTTTTAAAGGACCTCTTTCTCACTTTGTACTTGATAGCTACTCATTCCAGAAATTGTAATATGGACAAGAAACTTATCCTCCCTTTCTAGAGAGAGGTTTCCCACATTTTAATCCTAACTTTTCACATTTATCTGTCCACTATACCAGTCTTGCTCACATGGATCAGAAAGTTTTCTTCTTAGTATTAGGGAGCAAAAAATTTGCCCCCCTCCCACACATGGACTCCACTATATTCTCAGGTCCTAAGTGCATAAGCTGTCAAGCTTAAAGATATAAAGCCTCAATAAAAAGACCTAATTGTTTCACTCTGCAATTCATTCAAATATTCACCCCCAATTCTCCCGTGGCACTGCTGACCATAGGTAGGAGCACAGCACAGTTCCCAGTCACTACACAGTCAGCTGTGTCCCTGCTTTATCCTTTTCTTCCCAGTGTGCAGGCCAGAAATATTCTAGGTATGATTTTTTTAAACTTAAGCAAAAATGCTGACTTAGTGAAGTTTTTACCAGCTTTGCCTTGATTGCTAGAATGGGATAACTCGTGATGAAAACCATGAGCCTTATTAATATATAAATAAATTATGATAGCAGCCTTTCCATCTCTAGGAGGCTGGCTCAAAAGCAGCCTGTCATGGCTCGGTGGCATTTACTTTTCTATCTGTCAATATTTGGAGGATTTTATTACTTTGCAGTGCCACATTTAAAATGCCTAATGGAAATATTAAAATGGAATTAATTTAACTAGCTAAACAGAATTTGTTCTCTGTGTTATTCCCTTGGAAGTGACTTACTGTGCTTTTGGAAACAAAGTACAGTGGGATGATGGGTTATATTTAAGTTTATATGCTGTTCATTTACTTTCTCTCAGAAACTTTCTTTTCCAAGCAGAGGAAATGATGCTATGTAACACCTGCACCTCAATTATTTGCACTGTGATATACATCTAAGAGAAAGTCTGTAGTGGTCAGAGGGTTCCCAACTCCACTAATCTACCAAATGTTCTACTTTTTGGAACACAGCAATACTCCAGTGACAACTAAAGGACACTGCAGTAAGTCGATACTACAAAAATTTGCCTGTCCAACAGTGGTGGCCTAACATGAAAATTACACACCCCTCTAGCTGATCCTGCAGAGTCTAACAAAACTCCAGGTGTCAACAGAAGACCTTTGTCAAGAAAAAGGGAACCCTCTTGTCAAGTTTGCTGCCTGCAGTGACATCACAACTTCGTCATCTGTGGAAGGGATGCAATTCCTGTGGGGGACTTCTTGTGGCAAGAGACAAAGTAATTAGGCAGAAAACAAACTCCCTTGCATTCCAGCTAATCCTCAGATACTAGAGGGGGTGGTGGAGCTTAGATTTTGAGAGATATCTCATTTGGTGTTAATAATCTGGTTGCATTCCATACAGACACTGAACTCTCCTCAATTCCACTGCTAATGCTGCACTGTCCATCCAGTCCTGCCAAACACCAACTATCCCAGCCACATGCAGAATTTGGCTGTGTTCAGGGAGAACTCTCATGGCCAGATTAATGAACAGTGGAATTTACTGAAGCAACAGTGTACAAGCTCTTTAGTTTGCCAGTGATAAATTCACTGTCTGCCAAGCCCATGGGTATCCCTAGGTTATAAGTAATGCAGCCTGACTACAAAAGCATTAAATTGTGAAGCAACTCTGTAGAGATTTTTAAGGTTCCCAGGGAAACACTTGGTACAGTTGAATGTTCAAATTTTACCTAAAGGTAAAATGAGGGGAGGGGGAAGAGAGGCTCAGCCCATCAACTGGTTGCAGAGGTCAAGGGTATGGGGTATTCCCTGTCGTGGTATCTTCCCTCACATCCTTTCCCTCTCAAGTTACCTTATTTTACCTTACATGTGGAGCTTCAGTGACCCAGTCATACATACATTACCATAATAGGTGCAAAATTCTCTCACTTCACTTTTAAAGTTATAGACTAGAGAAAATCCAGAGAGCAACTCAGTGAAGGGTGGTTGTACCTTGGAGGTGGGGAGTTTTGGCCACAGATGTGTGAGATTATAATGAGCAAAGTTCACCTAAAGGATGGTATTTTGTCCAAAGATGAGTGACTGCCTGCACTCAGGGTATCAAACATGCAGCTCAGCAGTTCCACAGATCCACCTTCAGATACCATTGTTACCGCACAGCCCAGCTGTGGGGTCTCTCCTCTGCCCCAGTCTCCATGCAATTTGAGCACACCAAGTGGTGTTGCCAACGGAATCACCATGGTGTGAACTCACTGCACATGAGCTGCATTCCACCCTTCTTAAACACTTCACCTTTCCTTGACATCTGAATATAAGTACAATTTCTAAGTCACATCCAGTAATTATTCCACAGGACTACGTAAGCACAGCTAGAATGGTTGTTCAGAGCCATCAGTAGGAGAAATACTTCTATGCAATTTATGAAAGAATCAGAATAAAATAACCTCTGTTTACACTTCTCATTGTACCATTTTTTAAACTTCATAAACTGACTTCTGTCTTTTTCAAGAGTTGAATGAGTTACGTGCAATAAGAAATTACACAGCTGTCTTCATTTCCACTTTAGAAAACAGAATACGTAAGATCCAGGAAATTAAATAAAACTTCAGAAGCATTACAAGAATTGACTCCTGAAAGAGAGCCTAACTGAAGAATCAGCAAAGAACCAGAAGCTGGGAATCACAAAACACAATTTCATCTTCAAAGCAGAAATTATTGCAGCCAAAAAGACAGAGGGAGCTGTGAGAGGTAGGCAGAGAGGCATCAGGTATATGCAACAGATCACACACACACACAGTGGTCCATCTCTAGAGGATCTCTCAGATTCTCTAGATCAGCAGCAAAGTTCTCCTGTAGCTGTTATCACACATCCTTAAGTAGTTTCCAAGGGCAGCATAGGCAGAGACAACATGAACTAATAATGTGCATGGAATATGATGCTAAATGTCCTGGTTTAGGCATCAAAATACACAGTATGTGTGTAAAAAAAGCGAGTGGCAAAACTGGGTGGCCAAATTTTCCCTCAGGTTCACTCATCTTGTTCTTGCACTGCCTTATTCATACAGAAAGTTCCAGTTCCCAGCCACTTCCTACCAATAGATGCCCTGTCAAAAGCATGTCAGCTTTTTCCATTAAACATTCAGGCTCAGTCTTAGTGAAAACACCTCAAGAGAGGGAGCTGTTGTCACTTTGGGTAGATTTGTGACAAGTTCTCCTTCCCTTCCAACAGCATTTATGAAACCTGATGCACATCATTTGATCCTTTAAGATAGCACTACAAGTCTCAACATCTGTTTATTGTCACTGCAGGGAGCCTCCAGCAACTATTCAGATACATTTTTAGGTCACAAGTGATAGACACAACCCATCTATTTCTAATTTAACATTCAGAACCATCCAGGACATCCAAGTCAACTGGAGAGGGAAGTGGATGAGTAAGAAGGGAGTTTATGTGAGCCATGCCCCACCTTCTGGCTTCTTTCCCCATTTATTTTGTCAAATGCTCAAAATTTAAGAGGATTAATAGGAATTGTAACTCCATATAGCTGCAAAGGACAAGTATGCACTTGGCTGCATTTCACAGACTTCCCAGTGCTGGTACTAGAGTCAGGGACAAATTAGAGAGGTGGAATTTTATGTCTCTCTTTTGGTTAAATAACATGCTATTATTCTCATTTCATATGTGAAATTTGGACACCAGTTAACAGGGATTTATCCAAGGTCCTTCATCACTCAGCAGTAAAATTGCCATTAGAACTACTTGTAACTGTCTCTTGTTTTCTGACCACAGAGTCATGTTATCTTCTGTCATCATGGTCTTCAATGGAAACCTTTCCACTCCTCCCCTAAAGTTTTCCCTGAGCACCATGCCATCTGTCACACACACCAAGAGGGATCCATTCCAAAATACATGGCACAAAAATGCCATAACTGACTAACTATGAGATAGCATTTTTTTTAATAGCACCAGCACATTACCTTATATTGAATAAAGCGAAGCCAGTCATCTTTGTTATTGCTTCACAGGCTGAAACAATCCTAAATCATATGGATTTCAAATGGTGGCAAATACCAGCAGTGACTTTGAGAACTGGAGCATGAATGCCTCATCCATTTAACTACAGGAAAAGACTTTGTGAACCTGGATGCAAGAAGTGAAGATGCTCATCCATATCCAAAAGCCTTGAAGCTTTTAATGTTGATTTATAGGATGCAAGGGCAATAACATGACATGATTTCTAGCCTAAGACTGCCTTTTAATTGCTTGCAAAAATATGCAATTCAGAGAACATATTAGCTTTTTAGCCATAAACATTCTTCTGACCAAGTCTCCTGGTCAACAGTATATCATTAGCTGGGGAATCTGCCAGGACTGAGCTTATTAATGCACCATCACTTTTGCTCTTAATTCCAGCTTCTTTTTTTATACCAGGAATTGGTATGCAAAAGATCTCATGTTTGTACTGTTCAAATAAGACTCAACATTCAAATAACACAACTGCTTTGAAGTTAAATAAATACACTTGGCCTCATAATAAAAAAACACCATTGCAGTTAGTTTTTGACAACACTGTCCCCTGTACATTTCCTGGCATCATCAGCTTCCTCTGTCACTCAACTTTCAGGGATATTTGGTTGCCAGTGTACTTACAGAAATACTTCCATAAGCCTCAGCTATAACAGAGGGTTATCTCCAGAATTATACATGTAGCTCAGAGAGTAAAATCATAAATACAGACACTTGTATCTAGGACACTGGACTGACAAGTTGCCAAAAATATAATGGCATATAATGATATGCTATTTGCAATTAAAAGGTATCATATATACAAGAAATAAAAGATTTCAAGCAAGTTACCATTGAGCCATGCTTCCTCCAGTCTGCAGTTACAAAATAAAGAAATTACAGGAGTGTTAAGCCTACAGAAATGTATATACTGGGTGTGGCCTTGTGTTCCAAAATAATTTTCCCCAAACCGACAAAAAATTTGTTTACCATAATTATTCCTAATCCTTCAGTAAGTCATTTTTTCCTATGGACGTTTGGGCTGTAACTTGTTAGTTCTAAATGCTCTGATATTGCATTGAGTTTTGTGGGAATCAGCCTTCCCCATAGCAAAATACCTTAAACATTTAAGTCCCTGCTCTAGGATGAAGTTTGGGGTTGTCAGGTTGTAGAGGATTAACTGAAGCAACTCTTAAGAGTGGCTTTTCTATGTACCAAATAATCTCTTCAGAGCATTATAACACCTGTGGCTTTCTTTGAAAAATAGTCTGTGGAGTACTTTTTCATTTCAGTGGGACAGTACCACTTCTGTTGAATTAATTTAGCACAGTGTGCTGCACTGAACTGTAAATCTTTAAACACATTTCTCTTCATTTTAAGAAAATTCTGATGCTAAAATGAGGGTTATTTTGTACTTAAGCATTAGTTGGCCAGGTAAGAAAAATAATAAAGGTAGGGTCTGTAAAAGCTGGTGAGTTTGCTCATTAAATTTGAAAGATTAGCTGTACTTTCAAAGCCTATACCTGCTGCCTATGGTCCATGAACTCTTTTTCCAGGAACTGTTCCAAACATTTGTTGCTGTTGTTGTTTTTAGCATGCAGGTACCATCGAGGTGATTTCACAGCATTCGTATTTCCAGGGCATTTGACTCTATGGAGCTCATAGCCTAGAACATGTTCTCAAGCTTGTTATGATGATGCTTCACCCCCTCTCTCTCATCCCCATGAAGGAGATGTACAGACAGCAGCTCATTCTCATTCCCATCTGCTTTTCCAATTGTGCTGCTTATGCAGTTCCATTATCAAGCCATCCTTATTCCTCTGATTGCTTTGCCATCAAATCCAGAATCTTGTTGCTGCCACTGATCTCCTTGTTTGCCTGTCCATTCCTTGACAGCTCTAACAGGGCTCCACTTGTTCCTGACAGATTGAGGTGGGGGGGTGGGAGGGGAGAGGAGCAAAATGCCCTTAAGAATTCATCAGTTTTGTTTTCTGTCCATGGGGTTGCAAGCAACACCACTGCCTGCTGTTCCCTTTTCTTACTACTGTGCCATAAAACTTGGACACTTCCATAGAGTTATCATCCTAGCCAAAGAAACTGTGAGTGAACTTCACCTTCCAACTATCCAAATATTTTTTGTCTCCTGGGAAGGAGATGGAGAATCAGTGAGCAGAGGACCAATATGGTGAATAGAGGAATTACTGGGATATGGGACAATAGAGGAACTATTTGGATTCTGTGGCAATCTCTTTCAGGCTGGTGTGGTAATGTGGTTCAGGTATCAGAATCAGATACAGGCAGTCTATTCCAGGCACCTCAAGTGGAATCCTCTGTGCCAAAATCTCTGCCAGCTCCTAAGAAACCAAGTAATGGTAGAAATTAAAAAGAAAAACGGCTAAGGAATGTTTGCTCTGTGAAAATTTCTGGGAATAGTTGAAAATGCTACTGATACTATTTTATAATGGTATTCCCTTTTATACTCTGGAAACAAAAACTATGCTTTAAACAAACAAACAAAAAGTAATTTGCATTAGTTGTAGGATACCTGAAGAAAAAGGGAGTCTGGCATGGCAGTGAATGTCCTGAAGTGCAGTTCCACAACAACTGCCACTGAGACAGGGTTACAGCTTCTTTCTGGAAAAAAAATTTGCTCTTTTGCATTAATTTAAACTATCACTTTTACCCTAGAAAAATTATTTCCTACAAGCCAAAATGTCAATGTTTCATGAAAATGGGTAAAGCTAGAAAGGCTGCCAAGATCATGTGGAAGAAGCAGAGCCAAAAAGCACAGAATAGCATTCAGGAATGTGTTCACCTGGGGTTCTTCCAAGACCATAAGTACAAAGCTGCAACACCTAATTTGCACCAACAAATATTGCAATTCTAAAACCAGTAGAAACCATTAGAGATTCCTGATTAAAATATAAAAATAGAACTAGAAAGAGCTAGGAAGTCTGCCTCATCACATTATTTGTTTCAGTATTTTCAATCATTTAATGCACATTCAGTTCAGAAGGTACCATTACAGACATCACATCATACCAGTTATTTGCACACCTAACCTATACTACCTTGACACAAAATCTAGCTGCCACCTTTGATGAAGATGCTTGGTCTGCTCCTCAGTTCTCCAGTAAGTGGGGTACTAAGACACCTGGACATTCCACTTAGCTGAGATCAGCTCTAAAACACAAACTATATATATTGGACCACATATAGTTTCCCACAGGAGGTAAAAAAACCTCATTATGAGAATGAGGTGTCCTACATGCTCCAAGTTTATTGCCTAGAGTTTTTTATAAAAGGCAGCTAAGGCAGCTGGAGAATCATGAATGCTGTTGAATCATTTTTAGCCATTGTTGTTTACATACTTAAAGTGCTGCTGTTGAAGTCAAGAAGAGCTGAGCATGAAAGACAACTTGAAATTTTGCTAAACACAACTGGGATGTGTGCACTTTGCAGAATGGTTTAATTACTGTACAGCTGGTTGTCATGAGCAATGCTGAAAGCTGGACAACTAAGTTATCAGTTGTGTGTGTCTGCAAGGGTACACTTCAATTAAAGGAAAATAAAATATGGATATAAAAATGCATGACATTCAAAACACCCAGATTACTGAAAACTGAAGTTTCTGAAGCTATTCAGGCAGTAAACTGGTCATAGACAATCAAGACAAACTTGCCATCAATTTCTAAATCACTGGATTTTCTTACATGATTTCATACATGTTCTGGAAGAGTCTTGTAGTAGAATAGCTTACAAGTTTTGTTTGCTTTTCCCTACACCTTTAGACTGGGAAAAAAATTTCAGATTTTCTGATTTACAGTAAATACTAGGGAGGAGGAAAACTACACCTTTTATTGCTGCAAAACTAACATATGAGTATTCAGGAAGGTATTTGCTCATTTCATCAGCTATCTTGTGTACTAATTAAACTGATGGATTATTGCAGAGTAACCTTTAGAACTGTTTTAGGAATGCTGGAGCCACTTGCTGAATGGGAAATACAAACAACTGGATAGTTAACAGGATATAATTAAATGCACAAATGATGTTTCAATATTGCTTGGGGGTTATCACAGAGCCTTCTTCCCCTTTCCACTCCAAAAATTAGGCATATTAATGGCATCACATTAAGCAATTCTTGAACACTTTCACTTCAACATGGAAGCAGCTTATTCATTGGAGAGGCCTATTTAATGCTATTTTTTATTTGCTTAGTGTCTTTTAATTTGAATGAAGTGTTGGCATGACAGCCCAGCTGAGTATTGTTTGCATTTGGAATTACAGGTCAAGTATGTAGTACAATATGCACATAGAAAACAATTATTCTCTCTGCTATTAAAAAATCTGAACTTAAACCTACCCAAAATGTTATTTCTATTCAAATCAGGGTACAAGCAGTCTGACACCATGGTGATAAACATGAAAATATTTAGCAATATCAGAACTCATTTGAAGTATGTGGGAGAATAAAGCCCTCTGTATTCTGGCAAGATGCAACCAATCAGACAATGCAATATTTATCAGTTTACTGAATTCATACTTAAAGGTCACACATTCAGAATATCTGCAAGAAAATAATTTTCACATCTTCAAATTTTCACTATGCTCCAGAGTATACTCAGATTTCAGTGCAGGCCACCACTAAATCAAATGGGCCAGGACACCTTTCATTCATTCCATCCCTGTCCAACAAATAGAACCTCAGGTTCTAGAAGTAATAGCTCTGAATCTATGACTTCAGTCTCATTAACCCAAGGAGAAATAACAAGAAAATTTAACCACTCCGATTTTATTCCCATTTATTCCCACTCTTACACTCATCAGAAAATACCAGAATCCAGCCAAATAGGACAACATTAAGTGAAATTCACTTTCCATTGTGCAGTACACATGGGTAGAAACTGCTAGAGGAGGAAAAAAAGACCAACTGCTTCCAATGTCTGATCAATATTACCTGCTGGGGAGTCCTTGCTACCAGAAAGAAGCCTGCCAGGGTGTTTTTGCTTTAGAAAAAGCAAAGCAAATACTCAGAGAAAAAGCTGGTCTGACTCTATTGGCAATGCCTCCCCATGGAGTCAGAATGGATCTGGCAAAGACAGTACTTTAACAGTATAGTTAAATAGTGATTTATAGACCACTTGCCTAGTCTTACTGCTAAAATTTAACACTGCAAGGGGAAAGATAGATTGCTGCTTTGCTACTGTATTTAAGTTTGCCCGTGCTAGCAGCAGTACACTGTGTGATGAGCCCAGCCTCCATCACAAAAAAAGTCTTCTGCTGGCTGGAGAATGTTTGATTTGTTTGCTTTAAAGCAAGTAGTGATAACATGCTAAAGAATGATGCTGAACTGCTTGAGAAAAAAATTGCATTGCTCTTATTACATTTGTTAGTAAAAACTGGAATTTACACACAGATAGAATCAGCACAGAAGGGCACTGCCATGGGTACTGATTATGGATCCAGGCTCAAGCAGGTATCTTAAAGCTCAATATTCTGAGCCATTTCACAGGTTACAAATCACTGCTGGAGTTTGGTACTGCCACTGATCAGGCAAGGAATAGGTGACAGGCAAAAGGAAGAGCAGGAAAAAAGATCAGGTCTGTTTCTAGTTAGTGTTTAACATTTATAGTATATTTATATATAGTATAGTATATTTAACATATATATTTATAGTATAGTGTTTAGCATTAATCAACAACATTGGTTCACCTTCATTGTCCAGATGAGAACCACTAAAATGAGAGGTCTGGAACACCTCCTCTGTGAAGCCAGGCTGAGGAATTTGGGGTTGTTCAGCCTGGAGAAGAGGAGGCTCCCAGGTGATCTTATAGCAACCTTCCAATACCTGAAGGGGCTACAACAAAGCTGGGGGAGGGATTTTGACACAGGTGTGGAGTGAGAAGACTAGGGGGAATGGTTTCAAAATTGAAGAGGGGAGATTTAGGCTAGACTTTAGGAAGAAATTCTTTAATGTGAGGGTGGACAGACACTGGCACAAGAAGCTGTGGCTGCCCCCTCCCTGGAAGTGTTCAAAGCCAGGTTGGATGGGGCTTGGAGCAACCTGATCCAGTGGAAGATATCCCTGCTCATGCAGGGTTTTTGGAGCTGGCTGATCTTTAAAGGTCTCTTGCAACTCAAACCATTCTATGATTCTATGCTTGATTAAAAATTTATAAAAAATTCTAAAATTTTCACTCAGTTTTGGGAGTACAGTTATTCAATACTTCAATTCATCCAGTCTGATTTAGGTAATTTCCAGGAATAGTTTTTCAGCACCAGTATAGCCTCCACAAAAACACTTCCCCATGTTCTATATACCAACACACTCTAGAAGAAGCTAAGGTGCTCTCTGTTGTAAGTTCAGGATGCCACTAACCTTCTGCCCAGCTTGTTGTAAAAATTACTTTGCTTCCTGCTTTTGTGCCTTAACCTCCAAAAGCATTAATCAATCTTGTAGGTCAATCATGAAGACCTTACCTAAACGCAACTGGAGTGCTGATGCTTTACCAACAGGCTTACAAACAGTGCAAAGTAGAGAAGATACCAGCAGCAGCATTTTAAGTTTCCAGGTGATTTCTCAAATAACACACCAAGAATTAATTTGCTCAAAACTTAGCACTGCAGTGCTATCCTTTTCCTTATGAATTTTAGCCAAACTTTAAACAGTATACCTGAAGTTTTCTAGTTAATTGCCCCATCCCCTCCTTTTGCTAATCTGTTTAACCTGAATTATTTTTCAACTTGTGTTGAGCTATTTTCAAGGCGAGGCTGTCACTGTGTTTCTCTTAAATCTTAATATTACTTAATACTTTATTTTTTCCTATTATTAATTTTTACTTAAGTATTATTACTTCATACTTACTAATATAAATACTTAATACTTAAACATTTTTCTCTAAGAAGGCCACAGAGCTTCTTCATCAGAGAGCAGGATTTCTGACCAAAATGGAATTCTCATTCTGCAAATAGATGCTTTTTGCCCAGACCCTGCTGCCTGAACAGCCTCCTTTATTGTTTTGGGGTTTTTTTGAGCTTACTGAACTCTTATCCAGGAATCAGGCAAGGTGGATACATCATAAATCCATCAAAACACATGTGCCCCTCTTCTTATGTCAGTAGTTAAAACGGGGAGAGTAGTAGGGCTGTTCACCCTTGGCTGGTGTGATTCTTGGAGAGATAATGAAGTCACACAGCCATGGCAGCAGAGAACTAAGAGGCTGCTCTTCACCTGGCTGAAACCTTGCTGGGATGTGGAAATTCCTAAATTTCTAAGCCCTCTAAAGAGCAAAGGTGAGGTGCTGCTCCCTTGCTGGGCTCTTGTGTGGTTGGCCTCCTCCATGACTGCAAAAAGGAACAGGAAAAGGGAAGAGCAGAGGAGCCGGATCAGAATAAATGAGCTTCAGCCAAGAACGTGGAAATAACAGAGAGAAAACAAAGGGCACAAAAGCTTTCACAAGCTTACAACTAGAAGTACCCCACTGTGCTCCTTCTGCGTTCCAGAAGTTTCTGTTCTGTATCAAAAAGTGTAACTTTGCTTCCTACAAAGGGTTCAGCACAGTCTTCAAAAGTCAGGAATTTCATGTCTCCATTTGGCATCACTCAGACATTTCAGGGCCAACTTCACTTGCTGGAATCCAGTCTAACACAGTAAGAAGTCCTCTCCAGCTCTTGATGAGATTATTCCTATTTTAAATGCAACAAACTCTGACTATTTAAGCAAGCTGAAAATATGCACATAGGACGGATATTTTAAAAATCCAATATAATTGCCAGTAGTTTGTAACCTCCAGGGCTAGACCCTTCATTATCAAAAAGTGGGAAGATTGACAGTTCCCCAGCAAGAGGTACTACCCTGTGCTCAACCTTCAAAAAGAGAAAGCAAATGTCCTAAAAGTGATTTAAAACATCTCTTCCAGAAGGGCAAGTGCCATCATTAATATTTCTAGTCCTTAAGCTTACTTTTATTCCTTATTTTTATTCCATCCTAGGACAGATGAACTTAAATGTTCATTTCAGACAGTCTCTGCCTACCCTGCTACACCAGGGCAAGTTACACTGTCTAAGGATCCAACCTCCATCAGCTATTTAGCACCACTGATACAACAGCAAATATGGACTGAAATGCCCTAAAAAGTCTTTACACACATTTCATGTGAGGAACCCAACACAAGTTTAACTTGGTTTTTAGCTTGTTTTTAAGTTGACTAACATCCCAAACGGTTATCAAACCTCTTATACTCAACACAACCAGTGGGAGTTTGCATAAAGCTGCTTTTAAAGTATGAGACTTAGAAAGATTAACTTTTCTTTGTAGGTTTACATCCTTTAAATTTAGCATGTTAGTTAAAATGTTCCTGCCCAAGACTAGCTGTTAACTTCCAAGGCCAGTTTCCTAGACACCCTTTGAAATCCCATTGGATTCTGCTTGCTGGGAAAAGCAGAAGAAAAAAACCCTTAAATTTCAGCAGATTTTTACAGCACAAGAGGATAAAGAGCTGTTCTCTTGAATGATGAGACTTTTACTATGTTAGAAATATATTAAATCTGCTGCTGCCCAGCTAGGATTGTGTTGAAGACTTAAAATAGTGACCAAAACCCTGTATCTTCTCTTGAGAGTGCTTTAATTTTCTTGATTCTGCTTGAATTCTAATTCAGTAAGAAGGTATATCAGAGAAAGGAAGAAACTGAAAAATTCATCTGTAGCCAAACAGCAGGTTGAGGTAGGAAATAAATGTTCACATTCTTCCCTTTTCTCAAACACAGGAAGACTGTAAATGTTATTTGGTTGAACAGAATTGCCCGGAATAGTTCTCTAATGGAGATTCTTTACTTGATAAAAAAAAAGACCTCCACAGTTAGTTCCCCAGGAGAGATGGGTGCAAGTATTTGTTTATTATCTTGGAATCTGTACATAATGCATCATTTCCTATACTCCAGGAAAATGTATCCCATATTAAGAATAGAGCATTCATGCACAGCCTGTGTTTGCTTAGTAACACTACCTTGTTTTTTTCTGCTTGGTTAACCCACTTCTTTTCAAGTACCCAAGCTTGGGTAATCTTTCGATCTTTTGGGAATTGTGCTATGTAGTGAAGTGGCAACCAGCCATTCCATATGGTTTTTATCTAATTCTAAAGAACCTTCTCTGTCCTCTTATGTGAACATCTGAAAGAGCTGATATGAAGATATCAAGTAACCAATAAACATAAAGGAGGGGGGAAAACTTAGTAAAAGCCATACAGCCCATTTGTTTTTATTTAAAGAGTCCATATTTGTTTCTCTTAGGTTCAGTACAAGGCAGTTATGATTATTCAGTGTATTGGTTTTGGTCTGATTAGAGGAGACCCTTGCCAGCCCTCCTGGTTCTCATTTTTCTCTGGGTGGCCTCCCTAGCAAAGTTCTCCAAAACCATGAGTTCATTATAAATATCGAGGCTTTTTCTAGTTGCTTTACAAATACATCCTTCAGTTAGTATAATCCTGTAATACTTTGCAAAAGCATTTAATAGTACCTTCTTGCATATTATGCACCAACTTCTCTAAAGTTGCCTAATTATTCATGAGTAACAGTTACAGATTCAACTTTTTTAGACAGACATAACCCAAGGCAGGACCTACCAGCTTCCTAGCAGGACAATGACCAGAGCTAAAAACAAAAGCCAAACAACAGCCTGCAGCTCCTTCCACTACTTGACCAGATTATGTCTTCCAATCCTAGAATCTATGCTGAAGAAAGGAGAAAAATCTATGCATGTTTGCATGCTGGAAACCCTTAATTTCAGTAGCAATGCTAAAGAATTGGTATCAATGTACTCAGTATTACACAGGCAGCATAATCTTCCTTCTGTGCAAGAGAACTCCTCTACAAGGCACAAATCCAAATTAAACCAGATTAATATATTACTATAAACTTGGCCTGACTCCAAGCAGCAATGCACTATGGTCTCATAGGGACAGAATATTCTTGTTTAGTTTGTTCTGCCAATGTCAGTCCATCTCAGGTTTTGTCATGCTTAAAAATCTATGAAAGTGACTTCTCCAGATGAGAGATGGAAATGGGAGCAGATGAAATTCCTTACTGCTTTATGTAAATTGCTCCCCAGTTGCCCTAACTTCTTGCTGTCATCAGTTTGATAAGGCAGCCTAAGTTGTATGTAAAATGTGACACCCAGATATGATAAGGTTGGGTGCTCCACCCTTCTATGAGTAATATAATTAATAAGCTTTCTAAAATATCTTTCAGGCTGTTAGCAGTCCTTATACCTTGTCATCTACTGGCTCTGGACAGCTAGATAAAGCACATCTTTTCAAAAACCAACTTCTAAAAGCCCGTGCTCCATCCTTCATTCCAAAAGAGTTTCAATTAAGAATTTACTTCCTAACAGAATGCTCAAAACTTTTCCATACCCTGTACTGCTGGGAATGAAATCCAGTCTTCAATAGGGACCTTTCAATCCAAGTGAAGTCACTGGGAAATAGAAGCCCTCTGCACTGAACAGGACATGCCATAACCAAGCTCACATATCTGCTGGTAACACTTTCCTTTGAATGTCTAAGCTGAGTTTTAGGCAGGTTTTTATTTACTAAGAGTCCATTAATTACCTAAGTAAAGCTTTTTCTGGCTATATTATTTGTGGCCCTGTGGCTGAGTACATTGAAGTGAAGGTTCAGCCATTAAAAAGCAGATCCTTCAGGAGAAATCAGGAGTCCTCATTTCCAAGCTCTTAAGGAGAACTTCTAAAAATATAAGTAATTCCTTGTGAGTGCTAGTAGGAAGATTTCCATGACCTTGCTCTTGTCAGCATGTTATTCAGAAATAAAATCCTGATTTGCAAAGTGTCAGATAAACACAGCTGTGCACATGTGCTCTCCTGATTGCAGGCTGTATGCACAGCTTTGTTTACATGGCCCAAATCAGCTTCCAATTGCACTTGCACTTGTGTATCAAATCAGCAGAGGCTTTTTGGGCTCTCTTGTCTAAAAAACTGCCACCACAGACACATGTAGCTTCATTTTTTTTAATTCTAGGAAACCCATACTTGCATTGATGCTATCCAAATGGTATTTAACAGCAAAGATGTAATGCCCAGGAATAAAATTTTTGAATCAAGAGCTACAAAAAGTTACCCTACATGAGGCTGTTGCCTCATTCCCATTGGATGTTATTCGTGGTTTATCCCTGGGTTTCTGCCCCCTTTCTCCTGCCACAAACTGTACAAGACCAGGTTTTTCCTTCCCTCCTTTTAGGATACCCATCTTCTACAAAGGGAGAAAACTCAGCAGTGCAAGTACTATTTTAAAAACTAAGTTTACATACTACTTAACCTTCCTAACAGATGCTGTGAAAATACACCTAAAAGCTCATTCATTGTGACTAAGACAGGAAGATTCTTCACTCTCCAATTACAGTAACAGGCAAACCAGACAGACTTGACTTGGGGAGGAAAAAGATCAATTTATCAGGAGAAAGTGAACACAGATCTTACTACCACCTTCCCCATCTCCTGTGGCCCCACAACTTCCAACCCACCACTGGACTATCCCAAGGAAACAGGCTTGTCTTGTTCAGGATGTTCCTAAATGTTATCTGCAGAAGAAACTCATTCAAGCTGAGAATTTGGTCTGCTGCCTTCTTTAAAGAACTGTGCTAAATGCTCTTGAGCCAGACAGGAATCAGCACAGAGAAATCCACACTCTGCCTCATGTTGGCCTAGATCTACACTGGAAGTAGGCTGCTTTATCATTATTTAAAAGAAATAATTTTTATGACAGAACAGCTTTTTGTACAGAGAAATGTTTTCCAGAAAGGTTGAATTTCACAGAACATATAGTTGTGAGACCAGATGCTACTTGACTAGGTAATTTTCCAGACTATGCCTTGCTCTCTGCAACCATCTGGCAGGTCCCCAAAATAGTGATACCTGAGTAATAAAGTTTGCAAAATGTGGTCATTGTGCTTCAGGCTGTTTTCTGTACTTTAATTTTTCTGTACTATCTGAACTTCCATATTTAAACCCTACATCTTCCATCATCTACATCTGAAGCATCTTCAGAAAAGTTGGTCTATTCTATTGTTTCTTGTCAACCTGTCTTTGTAAGCAACACAAATAAATAGGGTTAGGATAACTTTGGAAAGTGCTGCTTGCCACTTCAAAAATAACTTTTAGTTAAAGAAAATCCATGCTGCTCTCTTATCTGATTCTGGGGCTTAAATATCATGAGATTTCACCTAAAACTCCAGAGCTTGAATTGAACATTCCTAAGGAAAGATGATGATCAATGATGATAAATCTTCTGTCCACCTAAAGAACCTGAAGGTAAACAAGTCCATGGGACCAGAAAATTCTAAGTTGAATTAAGGGTATGGTCTTAAAGAACCATAAAGACAAAAAAGCAGGTGTGTAAGGAATATATATGACCTAATTTACTAGGTGTAGGTCATTTCCTGTGCACCCTTGTTCAGAACTATTTCCAAGACAACCTACTTAGCCATTGCAGTGGAGGAAATCTTAGCTCCTTCATGCAGATGATTATCCAGCCTTGTGTTATTTGCACCAAATCTGGAATTAAATGAAAACAGGTTTTACAGACAAGTACAAATGGTACTGAAACAAGAGTTCATGAATTGCTAAGGAAAATATTGTAGTTGAACCAAAATGATAGGATGTTTCTCCTCAAGGTCTCCAAAGGTCAGGTGTCCACTTAATAATAATCTGCTTGGTAACTCTTAGCCAAAGTTACCAGGCTGTGTTTAAGATAATATGGAAAAAATGATTTTGCACTAACAGCTGCAATCCCCACTTGCCTGTCAGCAAGGCTGCATTCAGCAGCAAAGTGTACACAAAACTGATTCTTGTCTCCATCAACAAGGATGGAGATTAATATTAAATCCGAGTTTTGCATCATACCTACATTCAATAGATTCTCTAAGGCTGTGTCCCTCCATGAACCATTTTGCAGAAGTTACAGCAAAAAGTACAACGCACCATCAAAAGAAAAGTATATTCTTCAAGGTGTTTCTAATGAAAATATAATATGTTCAAATCCTTCTCTTTTTTCACACCCCACCCAGAGCTTGTACTTTGGAAAATTGTTGTACTATAATAACTAGAGTTGCAGTTATTATCTGCAGACCAGCCAGAGAGACTCTTATTTAGAGACTTGATGCTCAGTAAAAATGGATAAAGGTCTTTGCATGTAGATGAAACTTCTACCAAGCTGGGTATGGGATCCCAGCGTATCAAATGTATTGGCTTTCTCTTGAGATAAGGAATCTGAAATTCAAGTATGATATTTTTCTTTTCTTACTCATGAAGCAAATTATAAAAGGATCTCTTCCTTCACTGGCCTACACCAGAATCTACCAAACAGCAGCTTCAGCCTTTGCTGTGACTTTATGGAAACCTGACATGGCCAAAAGAGGATTATGTTAGCTGGGTTGTTTCGAGCTGTTCAGATACATTACTTTTGTAATACTTTTTTTTCCATGCATGCAACTACAAAGCCTTTAAAGGTCTCCAGAAAGCACCACTTGAACAAATAGGTCTCAGAGCCAGGGCATGAGTATTCTGAAGGCAGCAGCAGATTAATCAGCTCAGGCAAAGGAACAGAATGAAGCTTGGCTGCTGTCCCTTTCCCAGCTGCACGACCTTTCCTGCTCAGCCCTTCAGCACAGAGCCTGGGAATGGAGATAAATTTTATATCTGAGCAGAACACAATAAGAACATTGTTACAGGTCCCATTAGGCAACAGCATTTCAGATTATGTTCTGTGCATAGTTTGAGCAGATGCTAATGCTGGCCAGTCAGTTTATTAACATGCATTTTCCCTTTAGGGCTAATTTTAGGCTGATACTTAGCAAAAATTATGGAATTTTGAGTTATGTGGCAGATCTCTATCCCTTTCAAATGATAAACTACTCAATGAGCACTCAAATGACGACTATTTCTCCCTAGGCTAGTCATTACAGCATGGAAATAATTGAAGGCTAAAGTTATTAATAAAAGAACAGCTTTTCAAGTCCTGTACTCAGGAAGAAGAATAGAAGTTTAAGCAACTTAGTTACTCTTGAAGAAATGCTAAGATCATATATCAAATGTTAAATGCAAAAAAAAGTTTCAGAATTCATTCTCAGTTTGCAGTACATGGAGGAAGCTGGGGCAGGGGTAAAAGTGATCATTTCCAGAAGCCTGTGATCCTGGGCTGAGGATGGGATGTACACACTGGGACACACTCTGGTGGGATGTACACAGTTACTGCCAGATGACTCAGTTGGTAACCATTTAATTCAGAATATTTTAATTTTACAGACATAATTATGCCTGTAAAAAAAACAAAACCAAAACCAACTGCTAGTGCACTGTTTTTTCAAGCAGATAGGAGTTCAAACAAACTAAGCAACTCTATTCTCATCCTTTCATCTTCTGGTGAAAGCAGAACATTTCACTCTCCTAAGGTTCTGCTCTAGAGTCAGGAGGGTCTAAATACTGCTCACAGCATGATCTAGAACAATCTGGCAGATTAAAATAATCCATAAAGGTATGATCAATCCTCCAGTTGTATAAAGACAAAGAATAAAACCTATGAATGACAAGACTGATTTGCTTTTGTAGCAAGGGCAACTCTGTAATTTAGACAAAAATGGAATAAACATAATGAGAAAGCTCTGTTTTTACAAGACAATAACAATGGCATTTTACAGAGTTCTTGTAAATACTGCTGGCTGGATCTGGAAACTTGAAATAACATGAACTTTAAAGTTCATTCGCTGGATGAGGATCCAGAAAAAAAGTTGCAAAAACAGATCCCAAAGACCAAATAAACTGCAGGTTTTGTGCCACAGAAATGGTAACTGGTAAATTCCACTGGTTGCTGGTGAAAATGCATCCTAATTTTAGTAGCCAGATTTTTACTACTAAGCATTTTCATGTAGAAATCCTTCCAGACTGGAGTCCAATTCTATATAGGTAATTATGAGGAATGTTTCAGAAGGAAGCCTGATTTCATTGGTTTAATCTATAATAATAACACCCAGATTTTCCAAACCAATCACACTCTTGTTGAACTGGCACTCAACTAGCCCCTCACCTCCAGAAATGAAGGATATGTTTTTTATAAAACCAAGGAATCACTTAAGTTGAAGAAGACCTCTAAGACCATCAAGTCAAGCCATCTAACCTAACATCACCATGCCAGCTAAACCATGTTCTGAAGGGCCATATCCACACATTCTTTGGACACTTCTAGGAATGGTGAGTCTACCACTTCCCCAGGCAGCCTGTTCAAATGCTTGATGGCTTTCAGTAAAGAAATTTTCCCTCATATCTAATCTAACCCTCCCCTGGCAAAACATGAAGCCATTTCCTCTTGCCCTATCACTGTTTACTTGGGAGAAGAGACCAACCCCCCCCGGCTATAACTTCCATCCAGGTAATTATAAAGAGCAATAATGTCTCCCCTCACTGTCCTCTTCTTCAGCCTAAACATTCCCAAGTTCCTCCTTGTTCTCCAGACCCTTCACCAGGTTTCTTTCCCTTCTCTGGACATGTTCCAGCATCCCTCTTGTAGTGAGGGGCCCAAAAGAGAACACAGGATTTGAGGTGTAGCCTCACCAGTGCCAAATCCAGGAGAAAAATCACTTCCCTAGTCCTGCTGGCCACACTCGTGCTGTTATAAGCCAAGATGTTACAAGCCATTGGGCTTCTTGGACACCTGAGCACACAAAGGCTCATGCTCAGATCACCCCCAGGTCCTTTTCTGGCAGCCAGCTTTCCAGCCACTCTTCCCCAGGCCTGTAGCATGGGGAATTCTACTGCTACATTTCTTGAGTCTCCATTGGAAAAATGAGATATCAACTATTTTAATAAAAAACCATTTCCACAGTTGCATTCAAAGGAATGCTGCTGATTCATGGCTGTATCACTAATCTAATTATCACTCTAATTAATTGGTATGTTTTGCCAGCACAAATGGCAGAACAGCTCATACTTTGATTCTTGCCTATCCATCCTCCAAGACTATCAGTGGATCATAAACTTAATTTCTTTCTTAAAATTCAATTATTCTTTAAATGAAATGCACAAAATCATTGTAATGTGATTTCACTTAGTTTATCCACCTGCTCTGTTACACATTAAAGGATTTAAGGATTTAGTTGCAGAGAGTTTGCACGTAACATTTAGAAATGTACCTGTGCCTGTTCAGAAAAATCTCAAGTACACTGTGACAAGTACTTATCTTATGTTTAGCTCTGTACTTAACATTTTCTGCAAATGTATATGTCAATCAGATGACTTCAGTCCTTTAATGTAAGCTTGGACATCAGAACTAAGTAAAACAGCTCTAGAATAATTCACTTTAACATCCCTTGGAAAGCAATGGATACACAGTTACCTGTATAATTGTGCTTTATATATAAACTTCTGCATCCTGAGCTGTGTTTTTTAACATCCTAATTTGTGACAGTATTTCAGACACGTTTATAATTATCCCCATTACCACTTAGTTGCCCACTTACAGAGGGCCATGTCTCAAGTATTTTCCTGAGCAGAGGTCTGCTCAAGCCACCACAGCAAAACCAACCAGTAACAAAGTCTGCATGGGATGTTCCATATCTTACTCAAATATCTTGGGATTGATACGACCTGAAGCTAAGTGCTGCCACTTCCCTAATTCCTGCTGAAGGGCAAACAGAAAGGATTGTGAAGATGACACTTCTAATTGTGATGGTTCAAATGGGGGATGTGCTCTTTGGTACTGCCTAGCCATGCAGGGAGAGTCTCCTCTACCAAGTTTTTACTTCTTAGCTACCTCAAAAGTTTTGGGCAGCACCCCTTGTACATAGGCCTGCAGGTAATTTCTGTGATATCATCACCTATTAATATTTCCTCAACATATATATGATGATAATCAGAGTTGACCACAGAATCTCACTCCCCAAAATAAGCCTTCTCTCCACTGAACTAAAAAAGAAAGCTCATTTGTTTGAGCATTAGTTTCATTAATTTTGTTTTTGTATTTAAAGCTTACTGGAAAACTTAAGTATAACATACAATTTAAAATAAATGGAGCATTTTGATCTGGTTCAGCTAGCATCAAAACTACCTGCAATATTTAATGATCTTCAGATTTAACTTGCATATGGTACAGAACAAATAAAACATCTTGAAGTGAATGACACAGTTAACTGCCAAAAATTAAAATTAAGGCAGCTGCATTACTATGAAGTTCTCAACTAGATGGAATACTTTGCTTCTATACCAAATAAAAGTGGAGAAATAGTTTTTTTAAATAGGATAGTTCATATTTTAGTCAACATAACTCATAAATAGTGTCACAGAAAACCAGCTATATATTTCTCTCTATATAGTTTCACCACAAGTTTTTTTTTTCTCCATATTAGATTTTAATCTAGTGAGTCATTTTAAAATAAGTATTATTTTAAAAAGTGGTTATTCTCCTCTTATTTACACCAATATGATTACACAGTAATAAATTTTATATCACACTGAATGAGAAAAGCTTGTCAAGTTTATTAGTTCTCTACTCTGTGGAGCCATCTACACTTGGTTCATAAAATCTGTGCATATTTCCACAAAGATTTTGACAGGTTTATATTCAGAGACCTATGGACATCCAAGCTATAGGAAACAAAATCCCAATGGATGAGCCATGCTGCTCTTATCCATTAAGCACTAACTCATCATGCCTGAATAGCTCAGCATGGAATCTTGCTGGAATAGCTAGAATAGCTTGCTGGAATCTTCTGTCACTTTAAATGCACAGCTACTAGCCAGGTGCTTGGATACTCTATTATTTTAACAAATGGATTAATAAGTGATCAAGGGAAACACCTACATCCCCCACCTATATCTAGTTTCACCTCCAAGGATTCATCAGGAATCTCTCTAGAACACCCAGAATTCTCAGTAGACCAAAAAGCTTCCCTTGGGTAATTCTCAAATACCTACCCCCAGCACCAACCAGAGTATCTGGTTCCTCTCAGCATGCTGAATACACAGAAAATCACAGTAATTACAAGGTGAAAAACACAGGAGTGTCAGAAGACTGACAGCTTGATTCCACATTTACTCTGGTTTTATGGCCAGATTCATGGATACTTCACTATTGAACTTTTTAACATCATTTTAAGCCTATTTTTAATTATCCCTCCATTCTCTCTAGAAGAAAGAACAGTACCTGGTATCAACCTTACAAAGAAAAATACTTTTTTTATCTTCCCAGACACTCTACTAAATACAGTATGAGAGCCTGTCATTCAGCATCACTATCTTAAGGGAGTTCCCTCAAAAAAGCTGCTTTTCTACTTGAAACTTCAGGCATATAGTAATTTTTTTGGCTCATGACAATTGATTTTAGGTTGAGTCTGCTTAAGGGCATAATTTCTCATAATACTCTGATTTCCAGGTGCTATTAATTGCAACAGTATTGGCCACTCACTTCATTGCAACCAACCCAAAAATGTGGTGAAACACAGCATGCAAAATATCACTTATTGTAGAAATGTTACAGTTTCTAACTCTCTCCCACTACCCTTCAGCTTTTTGACTTGGGCCAATTCACCCAACTTGAGCAGTTCCATACCTGACTTATGAATCCCACAGCAATTTCTCCCTGCTAGAGCTCCCACATAGTCCCTTCTGCATTAAAAATCAGCAGAGCATGCTTGTTCACTCTGCAAGGAACAGACTATATTGTGATTCACACTCATGATGAAAATGTTGAGAGAGGAGCTGAACACTGTTGCACCCAATTAAGCTATTTTCAGGGCAAAGCTAAAAATACAGTTGAAATACATTTTGTCAGCTGCTCCCAGTGAGAACAGCTGGGAACAACCCTCCAGCAGCTCTCTGAAAAGGAAGCAAACCCTGGGGCATCATCCCAGCCAGATGCTCACCAGCTGGGATTTTCTTCACATTGGCAGGAACATGGAGCTCTGTAGCCTCCTTGTGCAGACAACACAAGATTTAAGTTGTGGAAGTCAAGAGATGTTATGTTTTGGATCCTTCCCTAAGTCTAAAATAGCAGTTCAGTGCCTTTTTCTAGACACCTCTCCATTCTCCAGTGCTTTCTCCCTGTTCACCTTCCTCTTCTGCCCTCCCATCATCTGCATCTCTCCCTGCACTATCAGAACAGTAAGGTTCTGCCAATTTTACCAGCAGAAACAAAAAAAAATCCCCAGACTCAAGGAGACCCTCAGGTATACAGCTACACTTTGCAAAAACCTTATCTTTAATTGTTCACCAGAGGAGGTATCAGCAGTAATAAGCAATTCTCCATCAATCTCAAGAACAGCAAGTGTGTTGTGTGCTGTGCATGCACACACATTTATTTTCCTATTGGGCAGAGACTTCCTGAACAATAGATTATTTTCAGTTTTCCCATGCTGCACAGCTTGGATTTGATCAGTTACAGAAAAGTAGATAAAATACCTGTGTTGAATATTTGTCTGCTGGTTTATTTCATTCCGGTGGTTCAGGGGAATAGCGTGGTTTCCTAGACAATACTTGCATCAAATTGCTTCTCAATTGGTCTGATGTCATACAGAGTTAATGTGTTCATAATGAATAATTCACTAGGGAAGAATATTTTTCAGCTATAATAAGCCATTTTTAAGACTGTAACAGCACTGGTTTAGGCTTTTCAGTATCTCTGCACAGTTGGGTATTTTTTTTTTTTTTTGCTATTGAGGCATCAGCAAGCTAAGAGAAAACTGTTGCAAGATGACAGAACACTGACCTCAATATAATCAGCCTGGGGGTTTGTGGTTTGAAAACTAAACCCTCCTGGTAGGCTCCTAAGAATTGAAGGTAGAGGCTTCCAGTCATGGGGCTCTGTGCATGAAACCCTGGCATTGATAAAAACCAATCTACTAATCCAAATCCCAGCTCTGCTTTTCCACTGCTGGAAACCCAGAAACAGAGGTTTGGCCTTCCTGATTCTGAAAACAGCCCTTTTGCTTGTGAAAGAATTCATAAGGTCTTTTCAGGAGCCTCTGTGATAAAGGTTCTTCCACATGATGAACACAAACCTTTCATCACAGCTCAGTCAGACATTGTTTGCATTGAAAAGAGATTAAAAGCCACATTTCTCAGCTTGCACTGAACATACTAATCCTAACATGGCAACATCCAATTATAATACCTAGCAAATTGTGTAGGGTGGCCATCTTTAAAGGTCCTCCACAGACCCATACAGGTTCTTCAAATCAAGCACTTAATTCAGACTGGATTTATTTCAGTGCAATGCATAGAAAACAAGCATTAATCAATTACACAAAATTTTAAGAACAAACTTGAATAAAAGCTAATTACTTTTTCCTGCCATGATTTGCAAGGGCATTTGGAAGGTTTACTAACAGATCCCACTAACCAAAACCATGACTATTATCTGATAGTTTCTGGGTCAAAAGTTTTAAGAAGTGTACCCTAGGAGTTGAGTGGAATAAAGCAGACTACTTGCACCATGTTCAAATGCCCCCTCCAAATTCCAGCATAATTCCAGTACCTGCCATTACTCTAAGGAAGCATATTTTTTTTTTTAGAAAGGACAACAGCCGGACAAAATTGTCCTTAAGACAAATTTCTCAACAAAACACTCATGTAACAAACTTCTAAACAGCACTTGTGAATTAGGAACAGCTTATCAAGTAAGCACTTTTTCAGTCTTTTTTTTTGAACCAAGTTATAATACTTTTTCTGTCAAGTTTATTGCAGAGCTAGTCAGATATCACAGAAAACAAGTTTAAATCTCTCATATAGGCTGTCCTAGATGTTTAATTGAAGTTGATGGCTAGTTGCAAGCATATTACTCACTTCTGAGTTTGGACTTATTATTACTAAGATGCTAAAACATACTTGTTCCAAAAAGAAGAGGCTTAATTTCTACAGATATATTGATCTGGCTGCCATAAATAAGAGAATAAACCAGATTTTACAAGACACTAACCTGGCAAAGTAATGCACACCACAGGAAAACCTGGAGAAATTTTGCATCTTGATGAACAAATAAATTCTTTGCAGCCATAAAAAAATTCTTTACAGTGTTCCAACAATAAGAGTCTAAAGTGCTTGGAATTCTACATCCACAATATGGATGTTTTCAAATCATTCTGCTCTTTGGAGCAAAGATCCTTCCTGGAAATTGAAACCCCATAGTGCAATATTATATATATATAATTCTATTCTGTATCCAGATTTTTATTTAACACTATCAGCTTGGACATCTCAAACCATCAGAAGGGTAAAAGGAAGCTTAGAGTATGAAGGATGGCAAAGGCTCTACCACTCTATGCTGGTCTCCTGGTGTCAGAAACTTTCCTCTGTAGTTTTCACATTCTGATGTGATGGGAAAATTTTAAGAGTTTTTTAAAGGCTTCATTTTTTTTTTCTCATCTCTACTATGAATACATCTGTCCCTGAATAATCCAGCCACTTTCTCATCAACTTCTCTGCAAATCATGAGTAAATTGATAACTCATAAGTAAGCAGAGCTTGCAGGTTTGAACGGCTCAATGTATCCAAAAGCATCCAAATCAAGGAAACATTTGGGTATATTTAAGTCTTACCAACTGCAACTTGAGGGGCATCTCACCCACCCTGCTGTATATAGTCAACATATCAAAATTTCAGGCATCTTCAGCTATATACCCAGGGCAATCAGGATATTGTTTGTTCTCTGAATATTATTTATCAGGTGGATGTAGCTAGTATGCCAGGAGGTGCCTGTGAGGCAGAGGAAAAGTGTAATATTTTCATATCAAAACAATCAAACCATTTAGGCAAAAAAGAAACAATTTAAAGGGTGTAGAATAGACTACAACACCAAGCATATAACACACAAGAAATCCTAATTTAGATGCTAATTAGCCCAGATGTAAGAATTTCAGGGTTAAGCAACATATCCCTCCCATAATTTTGTCTGCTGCAGACAGGTGAGGGGAGATAAATCTTACCACTGGAAACCATCCACCCACCACAATGGGAAGTTCTGATAAACATTTTTGGAAAGCAATTGAATTTTAAGTCCTGTATAGGATGGCTTCTGCATTTAGATAACATCCATTTTTATTATTGAGTAAGAAATGGCAATTGATCAAGAAAACAAGTCACTTCAAAGCTAGGTAATAAATACTTCTCTTACAACACAGTTATTAAAATAAAACATATTTCTAATCAATAACAAGCAAGGAACTCAATTTTAAATTAAATCCTTATTTCTAACATGGTCTGAATACAGTTTGATCCAGTAACTTGTTAGATGCCAATTTTCTTTTCTTTCCCTCAGGTTCTCAGCTGTCCTGTTCTTTGCCCCAGCTACATGGAAAGCAACATTCTCTGCTTCAACTCAGGCAAATATTTTGTTGGTTAATGGTAAAAGAAGCCAATGTGTGGGTAATTGCTCTACTAAATCAGTTCTTTGGGAACTGGAAGAATTCCATGAAGATAAATTTATAGCAGTTTTCCATGTGATAACTGATCCCACAACACTCAACAGCTCTTTTAACCATAACATCTGAAGAACCTCCTGATGTCTTTGTGCTGAGAGCAGACCTCAGGAGCATCTTTCTAGCTGACAAGTCTTTATTTTTACTAGCTCAGGACCACAAAGTTAAAGGAGCCAGTCAGTAAACCTTCTTCTACACCTTCTACATCCAGTAGTATAAAATAACCAATCAGAAAAAGGGTCAGAAAAATTTTTATAGGCATATAGATCCAGCTGGTATCTGAGCATCAGGTACTTCAGTATTTTGAAAATTAAGGTCCAGAACCTTAGTTATTTTCTTCAGCTGCTTTAGTACTATTTTAACAGCACTGTAAATCCCTAAAGGAAAAAAAAAACCAACAAAAAACCCTGATTAAGAATACCCAGAATGCTGGACAGGATTTTCTGATTAGTTGAACTTTGCTATTTAAGTGGAAACTGCTGAATTTGGCCTAGGAATGATAGAGTCCTAGACTAGGGATATATTGGGCATTTTACAGGAAGTCAAAGAAAATACCTGATCTATCAGATTCAAGGAAAATGTCTAAATTAGCAAGCCAGCTCAGTGCTTCCAGTGCAAAAGCTATTGTAGTAGGTATGTCAAGGTCTCAAGTTAAAAAAAGCTACACAGAGACAATAGCTAACTCTCCAAAGATCATCCTGCAGAAAAAAAAGTAACATTTGGCCTTCATAAGGTCTCAATTCAAACTCTTAACAAGGTATTTTGACCTTGCCACTGTCCTGTATCAAAGCAGATAAGATTAACTTTCCCTGGCAAAGATGAAACAGTCACTGAGGGCTGCAAAAAGTCACACTGCAGTTTTAACTTCAGATGTAAAAATCACTCTTCTATGCTAATTGGAGTAAAATATTTTACTTTCATATCTAAATGAAGTATGCTGAGAACAAATCAGAACAGAGTTAAGGACATAGTTCATCCCCATGAATCTTTCAAATGATTTTGAGAATCCATCATGTGGCTTCTAGCAGAAACTACAATTTCTGGTATGTTATGGTTAAAAAACCCCCACCAAACCCAAGAACACCTCATGCAAAAAGGTAACAGAACTGAATCTCCCATCACTGCTTGTGCAGAACAGTTTTGGTTCAGGCTATTTCCCCATGGTTACAGGCAGTGACAAAAGCAATTTGTAGGATTCTTCTGAATCATAGAATCACAGAATTGGCTGGGTTGGAAGGGACCTCAGAGATCATCAAGTCCAACCCTTGATCCACTCCCCCCGTGGTTCCCAGCCCATGGCACTCAGTGCCACATTCAGGCTCTTTTGAAATATCTCCAGGGATGGAGAATCCACTCCTTCCCTGGGCAATGGAACTGGCTGGGAGAGATGGGATCAATCAGTGGCTCAGCATCCAAATGGAGACACATGGCATGAGTGTCAATACAGATGTGTCATGGATAGTGGAATCAAATGCACCCTCAGCAAGTTTGCTGGTGACACCCAAGTGTCTAGTGAAGTCAAGATGCTTGAGGAAAGGGATAGATGGCATCCAGAGGGACCTGGCCAGGCTTGAGAAGCAGGCTCGTGCAAACTGCATGAAGTCCAAGAAGGCCAAGTGCACCTGGGGGGAGGCAATCCCATGCAGGAATACAGGTTGGGAGGAGAAAAGGATAGCAGACAGCCCTGAGAAGGATTTGGGTTGGACCAGAAACTTAACATGAATAAGGTTCTGGGTGCTTGCAGCCAACCGGGTCCTGGGCTGCATCAAAAGCAGCATCAGCAGCTGGTTGAGGGATGGGAATCTCCCCCTCTCCTCTGCCCTTGTGAGACCTCACCTGGAGTACTGCAACCAGTTCTGAAGTCCCCAGAATAAGAAGGACACAGAGCTCCTGGAAGGTGTCCAGAGGAAAGCCACTAAAATGAGAGGGCTGGAGCAGCTCCCTGTGAAGCCAGGCTAAATGTGTGAGGTGAGCTTAGAGCAGCCTTCCAGTATCTGAAGGGACCAACAGGAAAGCTGGGAGAGGGACTTTCACACAGGTGTGTAGTGAGAGGATAAGGGTAAATGGTTAAAAACTTGAAGAGGGGAGATTCAGGTTGGACATTAGGAAGAAATTTATTGTGAGGGTGCTGAGCTCCTGGCCCAGGTTGCCCAGAGAAGCTGTGGCTGCCCCATCCCTGGCAGTGTCCAAGGTCAGGTTGGATGAGGCTTGGAGCAACCTGGGCTGGTCGGAGGTGTCCCTGCCCATGCAGGGGGTTGGAACTGGATGAGCTTTTGAAGTCCCTTCCAACCCAAACCATTCTCTGATTCTGTGAATCCCTTGGCATTACTATTAGTAAAATGCACATTCCCTAGAACAGAGCTTCAGCAATGACAGAGAAACTTTGTTTCCTTGAATATAAAACTAAACACTATCTGGTATTAAAATATAGAAAACCTCACACAAGCTCCTACTCTGCAAACCTTACAAATAAATCCTCAGATCTTATTTGCATGCTCAGAGTGGCTTTTCTAAACCTCTGTTTATCATTCAGATGACAACCAGATGCCTCAGATCAAACCCCCACTACTCAATATCAGCAGCAATATTCCTGTCTCTCCTCTAAAAAGGAAATGTAAAAATAGAATGAAGTGTCCTACCTCTGTTTAAGAAGAAAAGGTGGACAAAACCACAGTTTCTAAGGTCATACAAGGTAAGTCTAAAGACTCAATTTAAGTGCATGGTGTCCCCAGAAAGGGAGGGTTGTTACTGTACCACAACCTCAACCCATTTGAAATTTGAGCACTGAACCCCATGTTAATCTCACTGCAAAACTATCTTTCAGTAATTAAACATTCATAATACAGGCCTGATGAGATGCTCATAATGATAAATAGTCTGCAATAGAGCACAACGTGCTTGCCAAACATCAGGCAGTTTCTTTTTAGCCAAGGGTTAATAAAACTTCTACTACCATAAAAAGCATTTCACACTCCTAACAGGTCCTCTGCATCAGTATTTACTAAAGGAAACAGTTGAAAAGATCCCCGCAAATTAACAAAATCCAAGCCACTCTTTTTAAAGAGCAAAAAATGAAGTTGTCCATCTCTGCTGAAGCACCTTGTTTGTGCTTTGAAATCAATAACTAGTAAGGTTTTATCTGATTTTAAGAAGGCAGACACACAGCGTGCTTACAGAAATGTAAATAAACTTTGTTAAAGTTCTTTATTAATTTGAAAATGTCATCTTAGGGTGGACATTTAAATGTGTTCTTTTGCTTTATTTAACAATTTTGGGTTTCCTTCCCAAAGCCACAGGTATTCAGGACAGATAATTTTAAGAGCCATTTGGCCAATTTATAATGGCTATGAACCAACTGTAATAAAGGGGAAACACTACCAGGTATTTTGGAGTACTTCACAGCATGAACCCTGCCATGGAGAAAGAAGCCAATTGAGATTTTAAATCTAAGAGCAGTTTAATTCACTTATGATTTCTGCATAACAGTTATTAAATCTTCATTTATAATGTAGACTTTGACACCTAATGAGAAATTTTATAGATTCTATATGCCAGCCTAAGAATCAATGTAATGTAATGCGATATAATGTCATGCAAAGGCAGTGAATCACTTGCTTTCCTTGCAGCTGAAATTTATCAGCATTCTGACAGCTTCAAGCCACACAGTGGATTCCATTAAACTGGGATAAATGTTTTCCTTCCTTAGAGCTCTCCAGATCCAGTGAAAATTGTTAAAAATCCAATAATTACTCTTGCAGCCAACAGATATCTTAGCCTAAGCAAAGAAATTCTCTGCTTTCGTTGGAGCTGTCATTAATCATGACAAATTCTCTCATTATCCACATAAATGTTGGATGCTCTCCTCCAGAATCCTCACTATAAACATAACACCTTTTATTATATGAAGGAACAATCCTGTCTCTATTTACATTTTCATCAAGAAAAAGAATTATGAGTTAAATGCAAACACCACAAATAGCCAAAGTACACCCTAATATTCTATTTTTTTTAAGCTTCATAACAGTTAAAATTCTGAGAAGCAACCTGTACTGTGAAAACGAGAATACCTTTGTTCTAGTAGGCTAGAAACTAAGTAAGAAGTTTAGAGGGTTTTATAAAGCAGCTGCTTCATCTTGGCTGCAAATATATATTTAAAAAAAACCCATCAGGTATTCTCTGCAAAATCCAACTGTATTAGCACAAGAAATATTTCAGGTACATAAAGAATTCTGTGCAGTCTAACTCCTATTTGAATCTCCTCCCTGACCTCTACACTATCAGGGCTTTTTCACAGCTGAACTCCTACAGGTTTAAGGGGCAGACTTGAGTTTTCCAACTTCCTTAGCTGCTCACACCTTTTACTGCTTGTTACTCTGTGTCCCAACCACTACTTCTTGGCCTGCTGAAAATAAACTTAACACAGAATCACAGAATGTTTGGGTTGGAAGAGACCTCCAAGCTCATCCAGTCCAACCTTTGACCAACACCATCACCTAACTACTAAACCCCGTCCTTAAGGACCAGCTCCAAATGTTTCTAAATGCCTCCAGGGATGGTGACTCCACCACTGCCCTGGGCCATTCCAATGCCTGAACAAAGCATCTAACATTTTGCTAAATTATTCTGCCCCTGGCCATGATATATGGCCACAGAGCCTTTGCAAAGCACCACACCTGAACTTGAGGCTGTTGAGCTACATCCAGAAAATTCACTTGACACAAGTACAGAAAGACACCGAACACAACAAGGAACAATTTTACTCCAGGAGGGCTGGGCTGTAACCAACCACTGCTTCTTCACAGCATGAACATGCTTCAAGATAAAATATACAAACCAAATTATTTTTAGGGCATATAACCAGAGGGTACACTGCTTTGGGTCAAGAACCATTAATTAATGACTGTGAGAATGTCCCAGCAAAATCAGAACGGAATCATTATGACCTTAACAAGCCAAAATTAACAGGTTTTTTTTTCTTGGACCTTCCCCCCACCCCCAGATTTCTTCATCTAAGAGCTTTTATTGGCAGTGTTTCACATGGAGTAAAAGAAGTTTAATGACAGAAAAAGTCATCTATATCAACTGCAAAACTATAGCTTCAACAACTACAGAACTATAGCTTAATATTCCTGATATAAGTTCAATAATAAATATGAAAATAAATTTTATAATTACACACATGATTAAAATAGCTCCAGCTTTACCATCCTGGTGAGATAATTAAAGTATTTAGAAATTTAAAGTATTTAGAAATTACACCTACTCGAAAGCTCAGTCAGTAAAAATAACTTTAATCACAATCAAAGCCTTCTCTGCCCCAAAGAAAGAATCTATTTTCCACATAACAGCTTTTTTTTTTTTTTAGCTTCCCATTCATTTCCTTCAGACAGTGATTAAAATAAGCCTTGACAGTGGTTGGAGAGAACACATTAGGAATGATTTTACATAGATGTAAAGCAATCAATATCCCATTCCTAGCACTCAGAAATGTCTTCAGATGACCTTTTATTCCCCAAGCCTACTTTTCCTTGTTTCTCAGAAAAGCTCTTCCCAGAAACATCTGCCCTCAAGGCATTTGCCTCTACACTTACATTGAAGCTATGAGCTTTATAATAAAGTATATTACAAACAAGAATTTGTTGTACAGCTACCAGAATTTGTTGCTCTGGTACTCCCAAATAATGATTTAATAGTGTTGCAAACAAATATCTTGAACACTCCTTTTTTGAGGATTATCTCCTTAGCCCCCTATATAAGAAAGAGAGGCATGGAACATCATCTAAGACACCTGCAGGACTCTGATCATTGCTAAGTCTTAGAAAAACTCTAGAAAATTCCAGCAATGAAGCCACACTGGATGCAAGAGCAGATGAGACTTTATTGCAGTTTCCAAGGGAAAAAAGACTTGTATTTCATCTACTCTGAAGTTCAAAAAAACCAAAACCTATTCCCCTGGTTTTCAATTTTATCCTTTACAACATCAGCTCCTTGGATTTTTTTAAATTTTATTTCTGGCCTAAGAAAGAATTTGCTAATACTTATACCATACTAGCATTTAAAGGTAAAAGCAAACTCACAGCTTTGTTATCCTGAGTTAAAACACCCTAACCCACCATTTCCTAAAAAGTTCAGATAGAAAACATTTAAGGTTTTACATACTATCTTGGTGACAAATGCTCTCTGTTATTCCCCCGTGCCCTGAGGTGAAAAAGGGGAAAAATGCTAGAAGAAATACCAGAGCAGGTTTAATGCAGCAGTAATAATGAATTACAAATACATTTAAATCTGTAAATATGGAACTCAAACTTTTTAATCTGCTAATTACTTCCCAAACAGAGAAGTCCCAGATGGCAGCTCACAAGAACCCTGAAGAAACCCAGATGTTCCTACCTTGGGAAGCAGAAAATGACCAATTTCACTGAATGATGTTGTTCTCCAGGGAGAAAACACGGAGTGACAATCCCAAAAAATACAAACCCAGCTGTAGCGGGACAAGCCTTTCTTCTTGTTCCTGAGGCTCCACGAGCTACTGACCTCTTCATCGCCTCACATCAGAGTGAGCTGAGCTTCTCTCTGTGGGTGTGGGTCCCACCTTTATTGGCCCCCTGGTCTTGCTCATGCCCAATAGGGGCCTGTCCTAATCAGGCACAGGTGGACTCACACCCACTCTTTGGCAACTCGAGGCACCTGGTTTATCTTGTTTCTCTACACCCAGCTTACACCCCAACCACAGAAACCCACTGAGTGTTCCCTTGGGAGCCATTTTATACTGAGCACCATGGGAATTCATCCCCTGTGATTGATCCATGGGGGTCACCACACCCATCCTCTCCTCCCTGTCCCATCAACAGCTTGGAAGGAGATGTTGGTGTCTATCCTGGTCCTCTCAAACTAGGACACAGTATTTAACTTTAGCTCTGCCATGTTCTAAATCAAAATAATCTCTATGAAAGGGCTTAAAAGTTGGCAAACATTTCTGTAACTAAAACCCAAAGCTCAGAGAAAACTGCACCCACTCAAAGCCACTTGGCATCACTTCTTGGTTTTTCTTGCCATTGGACTGTGAAGCTGAGCTCATTAAAACACAAGTTAATGAAAAATTGGGCTTGATTATAAATAATTGCAAATTCCTGGCAATTTTGTTGGCCCTCAAGGCAAAGTTTCCCAGCTTAGAATGCTGTTCTTAAATCTCCTGCCACAAATCCATTATGGAAAGTCAGCATCAAGCCATGCTGAGGTCAAACTGCCCAAGCCTCTCAGTCTGGCATTTTTTTATGTCACTGTGTCAAAACAGACTAAATCTTCAGCAAAATGTTTCCAAGAATTGGGACAGGGACTGAAACAGGCAGCCTCTTGCTTTGCAGAAAATTGACAAGGACAGTGGTAAACCTGCTTAAGCTTTCAAACAGAAGAGATTATTTGCTGTATGATCTTGCTGGGAAACCTGTTTACAAGCACAGAACCCATAAGTATTTTAATTAATAATAATTAAGAATTAGTTACTAAATTACTGAATAAATACTAAATTAAAAATACCTTGGAAGTACAAAACTATGTATTACATGCTAGCCACTCAAGTAAGACTGAGGTCACCTTTGAGGACCTGGATATCTGGTGGTTCTCTGCAAGAATTAGTGAAAGTGCTGAAGCAAATACTGTTATTAACTCTACAGGCCAGGCCTGTGAGTATTTAAAAATCTTTTTTCTTCAAAGTTTCAAATTCAAGTGGTTAAAACAAAGCCTTAGGTGTGTCCTTTTCAAGCGTGTGAGATTCTATTATGACAACTCAAATCCCAATTAATATTTTACACTACATAGAGGTTCTACAAAAAAGGCTGAAATACTCACTGAGGGTTTGCAGTCTGATGCTACATGATTCAGAAGCTCAGCTCCCATTAGGGGGATGGAATCAGGATCCTATTCCTGATAGGTTCAGTTTGGATTTCAAATAATTATACAGTATATTGGCACAGAAAAAACACACATTCTTTAACTGAGGCAACTCTGTTTTTAAAACTGAATTTTATAATACAGATTCCCCATTTAAATATAGTTCCACCAAACCCAGTTTTATGTTATTTAAAAAATGCTGAAGAACCCTTTCTGAGGAAACAAGGCATTTACTTAGGACTAGCTCATTCTAAAATACTTTCAGCTGCATCAGGGTTTCAACAGCTGTGAATTTTCAAGCTAGATCTACCACTATTCTGGTAAATCAAAGGTAGGGGTTTTTTTTCTTCCAGACTTGTAATCAATTCCCAGACTTCATTAATCAGCAAAACAGGAGGGAAATTTAATTGTGGGAAAGGAAGCATCAGGGTAGATTACAGCAAACTTGCTATTTGTAAGAACATCTACTCTCCCTTCCATACCTTTGGCAAAACATTATGGGTGATGCACAGACCCCTAGTTCTCTCTGGAGCATCCCTAATTTTCCTCTACCTCACTGACATTCAGAAGCCTAAAATAAACTCCATTTACTATTTTGCAGAGAATACATTGCTTTTTACTCTTTGGAGTCTGATACTTTTCTCATTGATGGGTTTTTAATTTTTCATTCTTTATTTTAGGTAGCCTAAAAATAGATTCAAGAGATTCTATAACAAGGCAGCCACAAAAAATGGGAGTTAGAGAGGTTATAACAGCAGAGACCTAACCAGTCTTGCACAAGCTTCTAATAATTTCCTCATCTGTGCCCTGACTGGACCCAGACTTTTATTACTATAGGGTGAGAAGGATTTAAACCAAATTAGATTTAAATCATTTTACCATTTAAAAAAAAAATTAAACCATTTAAAATTTAAACCATTTAAACCAGATTTAAACCATTCCATCTCATCCAAGCCTTTAATGAATATGGGATGCAGCAAGAGGGATCTTCAGCTCATTCAGCTCTCAGTATTAGAGTTCCATTTAAGAAGGGAAAAGTCTTCCTGTGTTTTCTATAGGTTTGCTTTGAACCCTTTCCTATCTCCACCCTCTTCTTTCCAGCAAGTTTCTGCATTTCCCCACTACCTTCACAGTCATTACTATTTACCCCTGTAAATAGTAAGATTAAGGGAGGGAAAACAACATTTTGCCCAGCTTGGAAAAAAAGCCTATATGAGCTCCAAGATTCTGTAGGATTCCTCTGACACCAAATAATGATAAACATATTTTTTTTTTCAGAAGTGTCCTGATTACAACTTCATTACTGACTGAAGACTTGTGCTTTGGTGATTATCATTCCAATGAAGCCAAAAGGAAAATAATTTCTGAAAGCTAGACTGGGTTTGAGAAGGACAGTACAGTGAAATCAGGATGATGTGGTCTTACACATTCACCTAAACTCCAACCAGCAACTAGCTACTGACTGGACCAGAATTTGGTCATTTAATTAAGGTTTTGTTATAAAAACTGAGTAGTTAGGTTAAATGGCAGTTTTCAAGCAAGGATATTTAAATTCCCACTCTGTGATCTGAGAGAGTGCAATTTTTTCATGTGGTCTTTGTATAAGAAAATCTGTAGAAGAATCCTTCACATACACTGAATTCTGACCTGCTGCATCCCCTCTCCTGCAGACAAAAAGATCAAAGCTAAGGCTTTTCTCCCTAGTTACAGAACGCAGCTCCTCTGGGGTGACAGTCAGAAACATGGTTGCCTTCCTTAGGCTATGATACAATTACAGCTATTAAAAAAAATTCTGTTACTCTTTTTTTCCACTTAATATGTGCCTTCTTTTTTTCCTGTACCCAGTTGGAGACTATAGAGCACATCTATTCTTCTGTAGACATGGTGGGATGGTCTGTACATTTAATTCTTGGTCTTGCAAATTTCTGAGCATGCCAGGTCTAATAAACCCTACAAATATTTCTCTGATGTACCCATTTGGCTACAGTTACACAGATTCTGCTAAACTGAAATGACATTACTAGGGAATCCACCTATAAGCTTTACTCCAACTGCACCAATGTGTACAGTAATCATATCCAGAGCATCTTTTATATGCTCTAGTTCATGGGTATCCTGCCTGGAAAATTAATGGATATTGATTTCTGCCATGAAACTGCAGATTTCTGGCAATTTTAATTTTTGTTGTGAAGCAACTTAAAGATAATAAAATGTACTCGGTGATTTTAGCATCTATGTTCAGAACACCAAACTATGATCTAAAAGTGAAGTTAGGAAGAAATGTATGCAATTAGGAGGGTCCAAATGCTCAGTCTGAAGCAGGGATGAGGAGCTTGGGGGCCAGACAAATGGCTGAGCTCTAGGAAATGAAGCAGGTTTATTTTTTGAATTTTCAGATGACTACAGAATGTGTAAATGAGTGCCAGATATGTCAGAAAGGCCTATGGGGTGCCTAGCAAGGAAGAGGTTTACTACCTCTATAATGATGTGTTTGTACAACTTCAGAAACTAAATCTATTATTCATAATTGTGCAGTAATATAATCTTAATATACTGTAAATGGTGATTAGACTGCAAACCTTAGAAAAATGTAGTTTGTGTTGATTTAGAGGCCCTAAACATCTAAAATACCCTTTAAGAGCTATTACATGACATCTACTATTTGGTGCTGTTGCATGTAGAAGCACTCCAAAAATTTTGAGTTATTCTGATGGTATGAGCTTTTTACCTGTCCACTATGCTATGTTATACCAGGAATAGTAAAAAAAAAAAACCCTGTACTTTAGCACTGCCTACAAATACAGAAAATGTAAAAAGGCAGCATTTTAGTAGTGCTTTTTTCTAGATTCTCTTGATCTCTTCTTAACATTTAGTAGAGGGCTTAACAGACATTTGTCTTATGTCTTTAAAATGAGTGCAGGAATTCAGTAATGCATCAGGGAATTTCCTTTTATAATGTCATTTAGCTAATTTGCTTAAATGTGAGAATTAATGGCAATTCAGCTGCACATTCTTAATGGCCTAATCATTAATTCGCATGGGAGTTACTCCAGTAATAATTAGAGAGAACTCTCTTGTTAATAATGTGGGGGCAGTGAGCACATCTTTAAAATAATACTCCAATTACCATTCATTAAGTGGGATTTTTCAGAAATGCATAAGAGGGGTGGCTGCTGCTGTCATTCAGAAGTGTTGCAGGTGACATCTTCTGCTCCAGAAAGAGGAAGAAAATAAAGAGTGTAAGTGTGAACCTCCCCTCTGGGGAGGAGTGACCCAGGCAGGTGACCAAAATTAACCAAATGGTGCATTCCACCCCCATCCAAACTCAGTATAAATTGGAGGGATGAGGTGAGATAAACTTGTTTTGTCCTTGGCTGTTAGGGGGAGAGGACTCCATCTGTCTGGAAGTTTGGGATATTAGAAGACTGCACTAACACTTTTAAATAATGGAGAGTTTTCCTGTGGTAAGTCCATTTTTAGTTAAGACTTTTAGAATCCATGCTAAAGGCCTTCCTGAAAAGGGAAATACCCATGTGAACACTTGCTGTTTCAGTGTCTGTACTGAAAAAAAACATTAGCTAGAGGGCTAAAATTTGGGTAAGATAATAGAGGAAGAAATAATAGAGAAAAGCCATAAATGTTGGTCTGTAGCTGGAGGAAACTGGGGTCTGAATTAAACAAAAATGTGCTGCTTTGAACTACTTCAGAGTAGCATCTTTACAGTGAAACTGTTTCTCTGTGCCTTACTAACTCCTTAAATCCTGGAGGAAGTTCCAAGGGCTCAGTTAAGTGTGAAGAGGGCACTACCTGAGCTAAGCTGCCTGTGCTGGAATTACAATTACACAACGAATGGGTGCAAAGTGGAACACAGGAAATTCAATTTAAACTCAAAAAAAAAAACCCAAACATTTTTCCTGGGAGTGTGATAAAGTACTGACTTGCCAGGCTGCCCGTGGAGGTTGTGGAATCCCCTTCTCTGGAGACATTGAAAACCCAGCTGGATGCAATCTGTGTGGTGTGCTCTGGGCAACCCTGCTTTAGCAGAGGGCTTGAACTGGATCATTTCTAGAGGTCCCCTTCCTGATATTCTGTAAGTTTTTTGAGAAAATAGTGACTCTTTACATCTTTTTCTTCCAAGAGAGAAGTGGTAGTATTCAAGTACCCTAGTGCTGACCACCATGCCTTTTATTGCCCATTTCCTTCTGCCTTTTACATATGAGAAGGAAGTAGAGAGAAGATTTTTCTGCTAGGGTTAACTCACTGCTGGAGAAAAGCACTTGGGAGAAGAGGCTCCCATCTTGTGTCAATCCCATGATTGTTGTGTTTGGCATGAAGGCAGTATGGAAAATAATTTTGTTTCCTAGCTGATAAGCAATTGCATCAGTAAAAGCAACTACATCCTGGAAGTGGACTGCATTCCTGGAGGATTTTTAGGCAAAACTGTGGTGAGGATAAGTGCATGCCTTTCTATAGTAACCACCTATAACTCCTCCTCAAGCCATCTGGCAACATGTTTGCAGTTAGATTCTGATGTACTTGATGGAAATTAGGGAAAAATTGAGAAAGAAGTGTTGGATGTAAGGCTATTTTCTGCCTAATGAGCCTTTGAAAATTATGTGTAGCATCTAAGGTCAAAGCAAAGGTGACTTGGCAGCCATCCATGTCCACCTCCCATGGAAATTCACAGCCTTAAGGTGAAGCTTTAGTGTCTTGGTGTTAATTTCTTAGGAAGCTTGTTGGTGAAGCTTAGTTTTCACTGCTAGATTCAATGCAGGAAACCAGGTTTCCAGCTCCAGCAAGTTTATGGATGTTAATTACAGGGCAACATTGCTCTAAGAATAGTTTTGGTGATTCAGAATAAGTTATTTAGGACCACTGTAAAAGATGAGCATCCTTTAATCTGCAAGTCACAACTGAGTGTGTAGACATGTTATTTAGGCAAAGTCATGGAAGAAGAAAAAAAAAAAAAAAAAGGAGCATTTTATATTAATCTTTTCTAGGAACACAAGGAAGTTATGGTAGTGCCAAAAAGCATCTTCTGAATTTGTAAACCTTATGTGGCAACAGGGGAAAAAAGGGTATACAGTAAAGTTAAGAAAAACTACTTGTGCCTACCTGAAGCTGTTAGGTTCTCATATTCTCTTCTCTCCAGATGACATGTTCCTAGTTTATAATCTAGCCTAATATAGGCATTGATACTTGTATTGTTATTATTCCTGTACCGGTTTAGTTCTGTTATACCCATTCTTAAATAACTGGGAAGTCTTAAGATTTGCTTCATGAATTTATACAGAAAATATTATTTTGTCAATTTATTCTGCTTTGTTCTCAATCTCTCGTAGCCTTTTTCAAATCACTACTTTGAATAGTGTATGTTCCAACACAAGCCCATCTAGGACCCCACAAGTAAACTTTTATAATGAAGAATTGCTCCTTCCTACTTTGTTGCTTATCTTTTAGTTAGTTATTAATGCCTGAAGGCTGTTGCCTCTTATCTGCAACAGATATACTTTTGTAAGAGCCTTTAAGATGCCTTGACACAACTCTTTGAAAATCTGAGTTTGCTTTTAACATGGCCCACATACTGTCAGACTTCAAAAAAACCCAAAAAACAATGGACTTTGAAAAAAGAGGCCAAAGGAAGGAAACAAAGTTAGTTTATCCAAGATAGAAAACATAATGACTATACAGAATTTTAGAGTCCTGTGTCAGCACTCAGAGTAGGTGGTAGGGCAGGGAATGTTACCCTTAAACTACTTGTATCTTATCTAAGCCTGAACAAAAGCATCCACAACTCAACTTCCTTCTTTCCTTTTACCTCTTACTATTATGATTTACAGCTTTGGTTTTCCTAGCACCTTTTCTTGGGGCTTCTTGCTAGTTGTATCACATCATGTTTTCTCCCATCTGTGGCAGCTGAGTACCCTAGGGAGGGATTTTTTTCTGGGCTACTAGTTACTTGGGGTTTGAATTTGCCAGCTGCCTTGCTGTAAAGCTCCAAGAATAGCTCCCAAAAAGCTTTTGAGAAACACTAATGTAGAAGAAACACCTGCTTTCATTCTGGTACTTGCTGTGCAAGCTGATTAACCAGAGTTAATTCAAGGTTGTTAGGGAAAGTCATAGCAGTTGTGTTGCCAGAACATGGAGCCATAGGTAGTAGTTATGCTGAGCTTTAATAAAAATTAATGTGCTTTTTGAGAGACTTACTCAGATTGTCAATCCAGCAGAATCCCAAAAAATAATCACTCACAAAAGTTTCTTTTTGTGCCCTTTGTAGCCTGAGGTCTTAAGGTAGCTGCTAAGGACTGGATCTGATCCTCATTAGCACCAGACTTTAGTTGTAAGCTGAAATGTAGTTTAAATGCCTGGGTAATGCAACTGGATGAAGAAAGCAAGGCATTTGAAGCTTATTTAAAAATAGTATTGACTTAGGTTTATCACTCTGGATTTCAATCTATTAGGTCATGTTATCAGAATTGTCATGCTGACCCTGTCTTCCTGTTTTTGGTGTAATGTTCTCTTTTCCTGGAGAGTCCAAAGGCTGCCTTTGTCTGCTCTGGGTTGGCAAAATCAGTTTTGAGATACATCTCAAATATCTCTGTGTATCTAAATATATATACAATATATATTATATCTCTATATATGTATATCTAATATATATATAATATATATATTTATATAGCCCTATTTTGAGAATCTGTTAACATTCTCACAGTAGTTTATCATAAGTCTCAAATCATCATCAGTTCCTCTGTCTGATCCTCTTTGTCAGAGAGGGGCCAGAAGGCTGAGCTTGCCTGCATGCTCTGTTCCCCAAAATGTTCTGTCATATAACTGGCCAAAGCTCTGCTCACTTCCCTTACTCATGTCATGAAGAGATACCAGACTGTGACATTATCTTGTCACATAAAAAAGAAATAGCTTCACCAAATACAGAGCAGCTGGGTGTCAGCCTTAAAGGTCTTCCACAGCCTTGCCCAGTGTCACACAAGAGGAAAACAGATTGGCACTCCAAATACAAACCTTTAACTGGAAAGATATAATATTATACCTTCTGGCAAAAGAGGATTTCTTTGTGTTTTGCAATGAATCTTGATACTGGCAGATGTTTTTTCTGCAGAAGACTTGATGATACATCTTTTTTGAAAAAAATGTGATTTGGTTACATGCAAGACCAGCATGTTCATTTGCCCTTGGAGGTAAAAAAGGAACCAACCTCTTTGATACAGAGTTATTTTTGTCTTCCTCTGAACACTGCTTATCGTGCATTATGCATGTTAAATAAAAAGATGCTGTCAGCAGATACAACCAGCCATTAACCTTAAGTATTTCCTATTTAAAGACCCTACCTGTAGTCAGTTACTTCAATTATGTAGGACAGAGGCTTTAGGTCATTCGTTGATGGTGTCAGAGACCTGCTCCTGAAGTGGCATTGCAGTTTCTTGCCTCCTGCTCTGTAGATATGGAATGTGTTTTGGTCAGGGTTCTTCTCATCTTGGTGGGGCAGGCAATTTTTGCAGTATCACTTTTTTTTTCATAATATGGCTATGAAAAGAGGACTTGTACATAAGGCACCAGATCAAGTAGCAGAGGGAATAAATTTGCACCCTCAGGTAGAGAGCCCCTTGCAGAGAGGGGACAGTGGACACTTAATGCATATTTTCCTCTGGGCAGTAGAAATATCTGCTTTGTAAGGCTAATGGGGATATCTAAGTATTTCTAAGGCCATAACGTTTAACTTTTCTTTAGAAAGACTTGCCTATAGGCTGGTATCCAAATTACTTACTGTGGGAGAGGATGGGTGTTTTTGAGAGGAAGGAATGAGCAGTTAGAGAACTTGATCTGTCTCAGCATCTGTTGCCTAGGTTTTGAAAATGCTGCTCCTTGTAATTAGAGTGATCTATCTGAATTTGTTTCCCAGCATTTTACCTTGCATTCACTACATTCATGGTGTAGACTGGCAAGATATTTAGCAAGTCCTGGCAGAATTGTGGTTGTCTGATGTAAACATTTCCTGCCAATATGCTGAATAGCTTACATTTGTCAAAGTCAATTCATCCTGGTCTCTTCCTGTCTGGATCAGCACCAGCCAAGAGTCTGTACCTGTGGGAATGAACAGTTAGTCTGTGGGAACTCTGTTATTTTCTGTATCTACAGAAAATATCTACTACATTTCTGCTTCTTTGTTGAAAGTATACACTTATAAATTTAAAGGGAAAAAAAAAGCCCCCCTCTGCTGGGATTTAAAATATTTCAGTATAATTCTAGCATTTTAAATTTTTGCTTGTTACACCTTTTGGCATGTCAGCAGTGTTTGTTTGGTGGCTCTCTGACTTGCACCAGCTGGAAAGTTGAGCCATGGTTAACAGACTTTTGTTGGTGTAGGAATATTTTTCTCCAAACTGCTTGTGTCATAATTTCATACTTTTGTCTTCCAAGATACTGTATCTATGCACATGTAATGTGAAGAGGCCCATTAGTGTGTTTGAGAATGGACATTTTGGTAAATTCCTTGCACTAGATTTTTAACCAGTATAACCTGGAAGACCTACCAATTCAGATCAGTTTAAAGCTGCCCAGAGCTCATTTAATGGGCAGAACATTTCAGAGTGGCTGATTTCCAGGATAAATATGCTTTGAGTCTTCCCTGTATAAAGTGGATGGGTTTTCTATTTACATTGAGCAGTTGCATTCACTTTCAGGATTATCTTGAAGTCAATACAGGTATATTGTGGGCTATCAAACTCATAGAATCATAGAATTGGCTGGGTTGGAAGGGACCTCAGAGATCATCAAGTCCAACCCTTGATCCACTCCCCCCGTGGTTCCCAGCCCATGGCACTCAGTGCCACATCCAGGCTCTTTTGAAATATCTCCAGACACGGAGAATCCACTACTTCCCTGGGCAGCCCATTCCAATGGCTGATTATACTCTCCATGAAGAAATTCTTTCTCATCTCCAACCTAAATCTCCCCTGGCACAACTTGAGACCCTGCCCTCTTGTCTTGCTGAGAGTTGCCTGGGAAAAGAGCCCAACCCCCCCCTGGCTCCAACCTCCTTTCAGGGAGTTGGAGAGAGTGATGAGGTCTCCCCTGAGCCTCCTCTTCTCCAGCCTCAACACCCCCAGCTCCCTCAGCCTCACCTCACAGCACTTGTGCTGGATCCCTTCACAGCCTCCTTGCTCTTCTCTGGACCTGCTCCAGCACCTCAATCTCCTTCCTGAGGGGTCCAGAACTGGACACAGGACTCAAGCTGTGGCCTCCCCAGGGCTGAGCACAGGGGCAGAATCCCTTCCCTGGACCTGCTGGCCACACTGCTCCTGAGCCAGGCCAGGATGCCATTGGCCTTCTTGGCCACCTGGGCACACTGCTGCCTCCTGTTCAGCTTCCTGGCAATCCAGACTCCCAGCTCCCTTTCTGCCACTCTGTGCCCAGCCTGGAGCTCCCCATGGGGTTGTTGTGGCCAAAGTGCAGGACCCAGCACTTGGCCTTCTTGAACCTCATCCCCTTGGAATCAGCCCAACTCTCCGTTCTGTCCAGGTCCCTCTGCAGAGCCCTCCTGCCTCCCAGCTGATCCACACTGCCCCCCAGCTTAGTGTCATCTGCACATTTGCTGATGATGGACTCAATCCCCTCATCTCAATCATCCATAAAGATATTAAACAGAACCGGGCCCAACACTGATCCCTAGGGGACACCACAGCTGCCATTTTGATGCAGCCCCGTTCAGCACCACTCTCTGGGCCCGGCCCTCCAGCCAGTTCCTAACCCAGCACAGAGTGCCCCTGTCCAAGCTGTGGCCTGACAGCTTTTTCAGGAGAATGCTGTGGGAGACGGTGTCAAAGGCCTTGCTGAAGTCCAGGCAGACCACATCCACAGCCTTCCCCTCATCCCCCAGGCACTCACCTGATGATAAAAGGAGCTCAGGTTGGTCAGACAGGACCTGCCCTTCCTAACCCCATGCTGACTGGGTCTGATCCCTTGTCCATCCTGTATGTGCTGTGTGATTGCCCCCAGGATGAGCTGCTCCATAACCCTGCCAGGCACTGAGGTCAGGCTGATGGGCCTGGAGTTTCCTGGTTCTCCTTCCAGCCCTTTTTATGGATTGGTGTGACATTCCCCAACTTCCAGTCATCTGGGATGTCCCCAGTGAGCCAGGACTGTTGGTAGATGACAGAGAGAGGCTTGGTGAGCTCTTCTGCAAGCTCCCTCATCACCCTTGGGTGGATCCCATCTGGTCCCTGCAGTGAAATGAGGCAACTAGGTGCCACTAATTACCAGGCAGTGAGCATGAGCTTTTGTTAAGCCCACCTGTGCCTGATTAGGGCGGGCCCCAACTGCACATGAGTAGGATTAGGGGGCCAATAAAAGGTGAGGCTTGAAGCACAGGCTCAGCTCATTCCAGAGCAAGCTAGCAGAGAGGTTGGTCAAATCTGGAGCAGTAGCCCCAAGCCAGACTAACCAATCCTGACAGCAACAGACTCAGAGCACCATTTGTGCACTTCTGCTGGAACACCTGTTGGACTTCAGAGCGCCGTGCCCTAAGAGGGGTTAGTCTTGCAACAGGTCCCAGAGATTTGTGGGGATCCAAGCAGCTCAGTAGGTCACTGACTGTTTCCTTCTGGGTTACAGGGGGGCTGTTCAGATTCTTGTCTCTTTCTACAAGCTCCAGAAGCCAGCTGTCCTCAGGATAGCCTGTCTTACTGTTGAAAACTGAGGCAAAGGCGGTCTTAAATACCTTGGCCTTTTCCTCATCTTTGATAATTATATTCCCACCCATGTCCAGTAGAGAATGGAGGTTTTCCCTGCCCCTCCTTTTGCCATTGATTTATCTGTAGAAGGACTTTTTGTTATCCTTCACAGAGGTGGCGAGATTCAGTTGAAGTTGTGCCTTTGTCTCTCTAACTTGGTTTCTACACAACCTAACTATATTCCTAAATTCTTCCTGAGTAGTTAGCCCTTTTTACAATAATCTGTAGGCTCTCTTCTTTACCCTAATTTCTTTCAAAATCTCCCTGTTCAGCCAGACCAGCCGTCTTCCCTGCCGGCTCGCCTTTCAGCACACCGGGACAGCTGCTCTTGTGCTTTCAAAACTTGCTTCTTGAAGTATGTTCGTCCCTCCTGGACCCATTTGTTTTCAAGGGCTGTTTCCCAGGGTACAGTCTGAATCGGTCTTCTGAACTCACAACACCTGAGGAAATAGCTTGTAGGCCTGTGGTCCCCATGGCTGTCTAAGTATTTCTCAGATCTGCCTGAGCCCCCTCAGCATTTCAGATCAAGCTGCAGCCTTTTCTTGGTATTTAGCAACTCCTACATTTTTGCTCCCTTTGTGGATGAATACTGGAATATTTGCTTATGGGTCCTGGCAAAAACCTGCAAGTTTCCTTAGGAAATTGTATTGCTAATACTAATGCTCTAGTTTGTGTTCTGCCACCTCATCAATTTAAGATCTTAACTGTGAAATTTAAAACTACCACCCTTTGCTTTTCCTCAGTGGTAGAGGTGGAGCTACCACGATGTGATTTTGTCGGGCTCCATCTGTAATTTATCACATGATTTGTAGAAACATTGTACTCAGGCATACTTGAATACTTGCTTTTTCCCAGTTCTGCCATCAGAGAAATTGGAAGTGCACCACTGTCCTACTACAGGTAGACTTTTCCTCTGATGCTTGTTGCTTTGCCATTGTACTTCAAGGTGACAATGGGCCTGGTATTGGTCTGGTTCTGATACAGAGGCCCAAGAACTGAGTTTATTTGACTAGTGTGCCTCTGCATAAAATAACCAAATTGAGATCCCAAGTGAAAGGACCATCACCTTCCATATATATTGAATAGGAATGCTGCTTTTCTTAGTCCAGGAGAACCCAGCTACATGGAATAGAATAAACCAAAACAAAATCCACAACAAACCCCAGCCTTTAACATGTTGTTTTTTGGTTTTTTCGCTGCAAAAAATTAGCAAGGACACTGAATTGGCTGTAGGTCTGGAGTCACATTTATCTCTTGTGGAAAAAGCTCATTGATTGTGATAAGTTACTGAACTTAGATGAATTAAATAAGCATTTCCTCCATTGCTAAAGAGCAGTGGTAATTATTTTCAGGACAGGAAAAGTTAGCCATGGGCAGAAATGAATGCTGTGCCACCAGCCCTTTATCATCTTCATGAATAATTATCTGGTCTTGCCTGCTAAAGAAAGAAGGTTGTTTTCCTCCTTCTAGGTCCAAACCAATGCAGTTCCCATGTTATACCATGTCAACCAGAACTTCTTTTAAAGTGGAGGAGTCTAAGCAGGCAGTATGATGTGGAACTTAAGTGAGAAAGTTCCTCACAGAATTTAGGTGATGCTTTGAAAGTAGAATGGAAAGAATAGGTGCAATTGTATTACAGTCTCCAAGATTACCATCCTGAATATGGTGTATTTTCAAGAGCTGAAGTAGAATGACAGTAAATAAAGATGAAAGGTCTGATTTATAAGAATTTAGTCTCATTTGGAATGCTCAGCTTAGTAAAATAAATATGGTATTGTGGACTGTAAACCAATTGGGATAACTCTGAGAATGGAAGAGGTGTAAGGAAAGGAACTGGTAAGAGATGGCCCAGCGTGCAAACAATAGGAAGACTCATCTGTTGCTGAAGACTTCTACCTAATGTTTTTCTTAGGAACCATGTTTTCATGGTAAAATGGCACAAAACCAGCTGGTTGTAATGTGAAACATAGAGAGCAGCAGCTATGTTGTGTGGCTGCCTGAAACAAGAGTAGTGATCGAGGAGTTTTATTTAATTAAACCTGGACTACAGGTAGTGTTGTTGTACAAGCAGCAAACTCAGAATATAGTTTCAGATATCTAAAGCATATCTAAATAATATTATTTAACAACAGGGAGACCTTACTGTAGTCAGAGTTAATTGTCAAACACTGCAGAAAAAGCTGCTTGGGGACTTCCAGTGTACTCACCCTCTGTCTTGAAAAAATTTGACCCTATCAAAGATTCTCATCTTTGCATCAGACCTTGCACTGAGCACCTTCTGTAACACCAGCAAATATTTTCAAGGCCCAGGCCATTTCTAACCTTCCTCTTGGGAAAGGTAAGCCTTCCTACACTTATCAGGTGTGCTTCTCACTTTGCACACAGGTTTTGCAAAAATTTAAGTAAAACTTAAACTCTTGCAAAATACTGTGATCAATTAGTAAAATGTCATCTGCTGCTCTGCTCCCCAGGTTTTCTGTGCATGCAGATGAAAACTTCAACAGATACCCAGGGATACACAATCTGGGCTATATTTAGGGTAATACAAACTGTTAAATTGCCTCTGTGCTGCTGCTGCCATGAGCCAGATTAAGATCTTCTAACTTGGTTTGCACCTGTGGTTTGTTCAGCAGCAGCTGGAATGGAGCTCACTTTGCACTCAAGTACCTGCACAATTCCATTGTTAGCTGTCAAATTTCTAGCAACACTTCTGTGGCAAACCAGAAGGCAACTTTACTCCTTCTGATTCGCCAAAATGAGGTTGGTTTCACAGTAGAAGGTCCAAACCTCCTCTTTCAGAAAACACTTGCTCCTTGAGGGATGATTTGGGAATTATGCTACACTGTGGGAATTGTGTATGGCAAACTATTTCTGATGCAGTGGACCTAATCAGCAGTGCATCATCTTTTATCAAGAGTGTTACTATTTATGGACATGGAATTTAATTGTGCTGAATCAGGAATGCTAAAGAAAGAAAGTTTAGGCCTTTCTATACAAAGTGAAATGGGGACATTGAAACTGTAGGGTGTTTTGTCAAGAGCATTTTTCCATGTGATGTCTGAGGCTTTTTAAAAAAATGATTCTGTAAAGCCAAGTGTTAATCAGGATAGTTGCCCTTTGTGGGCCTTGGCATCTGCAGCTCCCATGTGAGCACCCAAACCAGCTATGTCTGTCCAGTTAAGGGAAACTCTTACCAAATGGAGCTGAGCTGCTTGAGCTCTGCAGTCAGGAACATGCTACAGGGTTTTGCTAGGAGCGGGAGTTTCTCTTCCTCTGATTTTTCCTGGATTGCTGCTACAGGGAAGCAAATAATTTATGTTTAAATGTTTACAACCATTGATGTTTACCATAAATAAACTGCTGCCTTCAGTGGACCCATGGTGATTCTGTTATAGCTTGTGTATGCTTGCAGGAAAAGTTTGATAATTTGCACGTGTATCAATTCAAACTATTTTTTCAGTTTAGAAGCAAAGCAGGCCTAGGGACAGATTTTGCCAGATTTCTTATATTAAGGGTTTTCTGCTGAATGATAAGCAGCACCTGTTTACAATTTCAAAAAATACTTAGGCCATTAAATGATCATCAGCTGCCACCTAGGAACACAACTGGCCTATAAGTTCTCTGATTGTTCTTTGTATGTAAGAACAAAATTTTGACTGGACTCATGCTAAGCTAGTAAGTCTGGGTGTCAAAGGCAATGATAAATTGATATAAATTGGGAGCACTAGAAACAAGTTATGTCATCTGTTGGGATGTGCTGCTGTTCTGTCATTGTAATGACAATTTCAGGATATTCTACCTTTGCGTTAATATATGTTCATTTATAGAAAAACCTCCTGAAGGTCGTAGTAAAATCTGTCTATAGCTGGGCAAGGACTTGGGGAATAGCTGTTAAAATATGGGGGAGCTGTTGCTGTTTGTGAAGTATCTGTTGGTATTGGATTCTTCCAAGGAGACCATATTGCCATGAGGGTCTGAAGAATTGGCCAGATTTGGTAACAAGGGAACAAGCTGAATATCTTAGATCTAATCCTAGCTTTACCCTTCTGTTCTCACTTGGTTAAGAAGTTAAAGTTAGTTCAAAATTAATCTCTGCTGAGAGAGAAGTGTTTTTTTCATGCTTTTCAACTCATTTAGTTGCAGTGCAGAGTTTAAGATTACCTTCTGATTTTCTATGAAAGTGTCCACAAAAGGATAAATATGGGGTTTGGTCTCTTCCTTTTGGCATCTATTGGTAAAATTTATGTATGTACAATTTCAAGGAAAACATGTATGATAATTTGCATAGAAATTGGCAACTGGTTTTTTGATCTGAATGGAGAAATAGTGTTTCCAGTAAGTGTGAAAACCTTGGCCTCTGGCAATCTTCAGTGCATCTGCCTATTAGGAATACTTAAAATTAAGCAAGAATGTTGCTCTGATGGAGGCCACTTTTAAAATTGTTGCAGTTATTATATGCTCCAAAGAATATTGGTTTTCTTTTTGGGGAAAAAACATGAACAAACAGTATCTTTAGAAGGCCAAATTCTACCTCATTCCATGAAAAGCAATCAGGGATGTGACCCTGCAGTTGTCTCTCCCAAAAGGTGGTAGGTCAGCAGCATGGTGTTACTTACTGCTGCAAATTGAATTTTTCCTTGCTGAAGAGACAGTAAAAGTGGCCAGACATGTGGAAGGAAAAAAAAAAAGGAGCAAGGCTCCTGTTAGTGTTTAGTGTGCAGCTGTGCCATGCTTGGGTGGTACAAGTGGTGCCTGCAGGCCAACTGGAGGACATTGAGTACTTGGATGTGTGAAAATACTTTAATCAGACAGCCTTTGCAGCAGTGTATTGTAGCAACAGCATCAGTGTTCTAAGTAATTCTGATAGTTTGTCTAAATAAATACATGGTAAGTGGTTTAAAATAAGCAGAATTCAGTATTTTTCTGGAGATCTTTTATGGATTACCCCAGGACAGCACAGAAGCCCCAGTTTACCCAATAAACTAACTATCCACCTCTGTTTTGTTTTCTTTTAGAAGAGGGATGCTACTTTCTTTTCTTGGGTACTGGTTATGTCAGCACTTAGTAATAGTCAATGCAAGAGTACAAAGGATTGGTAAAACCATCTGAGATATGTGGTACATGACATATGAGACAGAGGTGTTGAAAGAAGGGAGTTGAGAAGCAGTAAGAAGTTGGAGGGCTGTCTTTTTTTCTGAAGCAAAATTATGTTATACAATATGTGACTATTCATCTGCAGTCTTATTTGATGATTTGTCTGGGGGAGTTGCCTGCTTTAACACATTGCATCTCTGCAGCATTCTTTCAGGTTCTGCTCAAATGCTAATAAGATGTCAGCCCCAGTGAGAAGACAAAACAATGCATGGAAGGAAGGGTTTTTTTGGAGGAATCTGTGCACATATTCTTCTAACCACAAAACATGGGCAGCAGTAGTGAGTTCTGGTGCAATTCCCTTCTCAGATCACTGAGGGCAAATTCTTTGCTGTCTGATTTGCAATTGTTTAATTTCCCTCCCCTTGAGACCAACATATACTGAAAAAATTCACCAGTCCCTATTAGATGAAGGTTATCCAGCAATACCAGGGGAGGAGAAAGAGGAAAGATGCAAGATAAGAATTTTTTTTGGTGTGCAAAACTTCTGCTACCTTAAATATCTCTAGAAAAAAATTGAAGGTAGAAATGGTTAAGTCAGAAACAGCATACGGAAAACTGATAAAACTGTAAGGGGTGGAATGTTAATAAACATGACCTCAGATAGAGAATCACCAAGTCTGCAGTTTGTGACTCAGCAGGCAAGCAAAAGTTCCTAAAGCTATGGAACAAATAAGTTTAGCTCCCCTTTTCCTCTGCTCCCAATAATTCATGCCCCCCATCCTACTTTCCTAAGGGGTTTGTAATTGTAAATAGAAATTTGGAGACAGAAAAACCACTTAAAAATAAGCAGAAAAGAAATTGTCTAATTCATATATGAGGAAATGAATGCACTAAATGGTTCAAGGTCTTCAGTCTAGAGCAATGGACCTCAAACTTTGAACTATACATGAAACCAAAAGCATTTAATGTACCGTGTAGTCTACTTGGATTTGTGTTCTAAAGCTATAGGGAAAGCTGTGCTATAGGGTAAGGGGAGTGTTCATAATGAAAATAACGAAGTTCTACCTGGTAGAGTCTATTCTTTGCTTTCTCATTGCCTCTAGCAATCTCAGTGTCATAGGACTATGTTCTGACATGTAAATTGAATGTGTAAAATCAATTTGTCTTCTCACTGGAAAGGTGTGAAACTAATTTGAAATTTCTGAACGTGGAGAAGGATGTGTGAAGGGGATTTTACATCTTGACTCGGGAGGAAGTTCTGAAAACTTCAGTTGTTTCTGGTCTAAGCTGTTGTAAAACTGAATGGTTGTTTAGATTTAACAATTCTTTAAAATGCCTTTCCTAGCTAGCATCTAAAAAGTGGTACTTAAAAAAATACTGTACTAATGGTGGAAGGCCATTTGATAATTGATATTCTGTACTGGAAATAAAATAATATGCACCTTGGCTACCTTGGCCTACCAGTAACTACAGCTGAAGATTCTTTTACAGTTTGTTTTAATTCCCTTGAATGTCTTTTTGACTGCATGGCTAAGGGGCTTTGCTATTGGAGATGTCTTGCTATAAACTTGCTGATTCCAGCTGCTGTTTTTGTTTTGTTTTTAAATTTTGGTCTAATTAGCAAATTCTACTTCATAATCTTTGGATTCCTGCAGTACTAAAGCATTTTTCTTTTTGCTAAGGAAAAAAATGCTGGACACTGAAGGATGCCAATTGCTTGAAATAATCACCTTTTCTGCTGTTAGGAGTAGTAGGAATAAACAGATGAAAATCTGTTAATTTACAAAATTATGGCCAAAATTATTACCAGAGCCTGATGTTTCATTGAATTACTTTCACCACTGGACTTTAAGCAAATGCTGAAGCAGATGTAGGCTTTCATTGTACAAATTATATGAACAAGATAGAACGGAAAAAACCAGTGAAACTCTTCAGATTATTTCTGTAATGTGGTCTGGGAATTCCTGATGGTTTTGGTTCTGTTATAGTTGAGCAAAGAAAAAGCACAAAGACTCTGAAGTATTAACAAACACTGAAAAAAGCTGCATGCCGGTCTTTCCAGGGAATGTTTTCTAGCCACCAGACTGGGGCCCATGAATGGAAAAGTGATTCAGGTCCTGAAATGCCCTGGAGCTGCCAAGGTGCTGGTCTCTGACTTCCAAGGGAATTGTAGCTGTTTATCTGGAGCTGGAATTGGAGTCAGAGCATGTGGAGGTGAGAGATTTTTGTTAATTTGGCTTCTACCAGGTAATACTCTCTCAGTGACTGCCAGTGAAGCAAAATGATACTGGATGTTACTGGCACTCACAGTGATGGGCCAATTTTGCTCCTTGTTCCAAATGTATTTGCTGTGGACTGTAGCACGTTTTCTCTATGCTCTCATTTTCTTAGTTCTGTGGAGGGAAAAACTGGAATGAGAATCAGGCTCTGGGCTGTCCTTAAATCTCCAGTTTCTGCAGGGAATATTTTTGAACACCTTATTTAGTCCTCTGCTTTAGCCTTTTTTCTGACTGCATGGAGTCTAATATCCTGGGTTATGGTGTAAAGACTCCCTGTCCAAGGTGTTGCTAAAATATATCAAAGTTAAATGAGAAGCCTTTCAAACTATGGAGAAGATTCATTGAAGGTCAAGTTTTTCTCCAAGTGGCCCATCCTAAGAGCAAGAGCCAGGCTCCTGGAAGCAGAGGAGATCTGAGCTGAGCTCTCAAACCTCCCTGTGAATCCTGGAATAGGGAGCTTAAGGTCAGTTCTCCAGTTGTTGCTTTGCATTGCAATTAGTGGAGTTTATGACAAGTTTTTTGAAATGTAACTACCTGCCTACAATTAATTCATGCTTACTTTAGTCTTGCTGATTTGATACTACTTCATTCTGAGACTATGAGCCTTAGCAGAAATCTGGGCAGTGTATCTTCCTAATAGTGTTACTATGAAGTTTCTTCCTTTTAACTCAGGTGTTCTCACCCTAAACTTACATTCTATTAATCATTTTACTGCTTCCTATGAAGAATACAGTGGAATTATTTGGTCTTTGAGTATTCAGTCTCCAATCAACTCTAACGAAGCATCAAAAATACCACTGGAGAGAAGTCTGTGGTGTACACATTAAAAATGCATATACTGAATATATATCATCTTTTCATTTTGTTAGCTGAAGGCCCTGATTTTTATATGTAATTTGGCAAGCAGACTGGGTTCTGTATTTATGTAGTGGTTAGAAAACAGAAGACAATTTTTCCATCTTGTTGAAGGCATCAGACTGGGACAACCAAGGCAGGACTCAGCAGTTTAGTTTGCTTGAAATTCTGACTTTTAAAACTGACATAACAGCACTATTTTATCTCTGATTTGTGAGAGGTTACCAGTAAAGATTAAAAGTCACTGACATGATAGTGGAAGGTACCTATAGTAACCTACCCAAGTGCCTGATGTTTGAGTGGGTGTGTTTATTACAGGTATGATTGATCATTAAATCTGATAATAAGGAAATAACAAATGTTTTCTTAATAGTTCCAGGTATTTCTTAATTTACACTAAAAGTAATTACATGTGATTAATACATCTTACCTCTATAATTATGGAACATTACAAAGGGATAATAGAAAATAACTTATTTTATGGAAGTTGAAACTGAATAACTAACAGACAACATCCTTAAACATATGTAGAAATAAAAGAAACAATTTTACAACTCAATGTAGCTCAGGGATTTCTTACCCTCACTTTCTACCCTCAGCTTATAGAACTTCAGCTCTTAAGCATGGTTGCATTTCCTAGCAGATCAGTAGGTCTCAAAACTCTTCTAGCTCTCCTGAACTACAAAAGAATTTATCTGAAAAAAATAGCATTATTGTGCCTTAAGGCTAAAGCTAGTGTAAGATCTTGATGATGTGATTTTATTGGGACATTGTACGTAGGCATATAAAAGACAAATTCTGAATGAAAAATCTACCAGCTAAAAAGTGTGTGAGGAAGGCAAAGGCATGAAAATGGGGTAACAATTTCAGTTGTCATTGCAAGCACAAAGCTGAAATCTACTGAGCTTAAATCCAGGGAAGATCAACCTGAGACATGTTCAGAAAATTTCAGGATTTTTTGCCTTTATTTTCAGAAACACCATATCCAAAAGTATGAAGGTTCACTCTATGTATGGGTCAACTTACTGACCTTACCAGCAGTGCTGGCACTCCAGCCATACCTGCTGTATGAGTTTCTGCTTACATTTGGTTTTTTTTCTGGAGCTTCTGAGTAGATTTACTATGGGCCCTCCGTGGTAGAAGGCATTTGTTTTATTTCTGATTACACCTTTGATAAATTTTCAAGGAGGAAAGGAAGGAGTCTTGCAATATCTTGAATTGGTTTTTTGTACAGGGCCATGAGTTTAGCTTCTGAGTTCAAAAGATGACCAGGGACTGTCTGTTTCTGGTGGACAACACTGAATTCAAACTCTGTTCCTTGGTCTGACCTCAAGCAAAAGGCAAAAAAATTTAACATGCTTCATGCTGTTAAACCTTGTACTTTGAGCTTTTTTTCTGTTCTGAACAGACGCGAGTAAGTGGTGGTAAGAGCTGTAGAGATTCAGCAAGAATATTAGGTATGCATTTAATTCTACACAAAGTGATGCAAGGAGAAGAACTTTTCAGTTCTGGATGCTGATCCAGATTAGGGTGCATAGATCATGTTGGGATTTTGTCCTTACTTAGTCTGAATCTATGTGGGAGAGGGAAGAGAAAGTGTAATAGGAAACCAGATTTATTCGAAGCTAAAAAATTATAACCTTGTAGAAACACTTCATGAAAGCACAGGGGGCATTTTGGTTAGCAGAGGTGGACATTTCTTTTATTAACAGATGTTGCTCACTGCAAGCAAACTGTGCTTAATTATGTGTATTGTTTCCATGATGGAAGAGAAGTGCTCTATAGAGTGTCACCAGTGATCTCCTTTCAAAGGATCTGAAAGGCATCAGAAGCAGGGAAGTCCCAAGAACAGCTGACTTGAAAGAGTACTTTTTAAAAATTATTGTACCTATATTCAGTGTTGTCAAGGGAATTCCATAACAGTAATAAGGAATGAAGCCATTAATTCAGGCTCTTCATTTAAAAGAAAAACAGCAAGCAAACCAACCAACCAAACAAACGACAGGAAATACCCCAGCAACCAATTTAGAAATCTAGCATCTGGAATCCAGGTTTTCAGTTTAAGTTTTGTCCTTTCTCCCTTGTGGATTTAGAGGAACTTCTCCTTATTAAGTCTCTGCTGCCTTTTTCTTCCTGAAACTGAAAACTATGTTCTCAAGAGATGTCTGAAGGCAAGATGTAACTTCAGATTTATTGAAGGTGGGAAGAAGACAATTTTGGCAATTGAACCAGAATAAAATAACTGAACTCTTAGCTACTGTATTTTCTGAAGGCTTGCTCTGGAGTTATGAAGTTAAATTATTCCATTTTACATAATGAGACCTTCCTAATCTTCTCATGCTATGTGACTAAACAAGACACCCTAAACAAAATACCCTGTTGGTTATGTGGCTGGGGGAAAAAGTTACTGACCCTAGGAATTAAGTTGGCTTGTATTGTTCACCACATAGTAAGTCCTGGACATGAAATGGTGAGAGGAAAAAGACTGAGTTACTTAGGAAGAGAACTCTTGGCATGCCCATAAGTCCTGAGGTGACCAGACTCTTCCTGGTAAGTGATCAGAGAATCCCTGAGGAAAAGGGATAATGGTGAAATGTTTGCCAACTCAGCTGCTGACTTCCTGGATACTTTGATCTCCCCTTTAAGACCCAAACCCCTTTTGTTTTGCTGAGGATTCTCTATGGTGCCTAATGCTGTTCAGGATGGCTATAGGTTGAACTTTGTCTTAATGTTACATATATATATATATATACACACACACAACCTGAGCATAGCTTGTGCTCATTGGCTAACACAGTATCTCATATTTCCATAAAGCAGAAAATTTCACACATTCAGACCTATGCTTAGATGAAGAACTAGCAACGAACACTCTACTAACTCCTGCTACAAGTTGGAATATCTTCTAGTCATCTCCAGTAAAAACAGGTACAAGTTCTATAAATTATTATTTTTAAATGATGCTAAGTTGACAAACTTGCTGAGTAATGTAAACATAACCTGAAAAGGCTCAAACAGAGCATCTGGATAACTGGGTATCTTGTTATTGTCATCAGTAGTAATGCTGTCCCTAGGACTGTGGGCATGTAGCTGACTTTCCTGAGATGCATTGAAAACAAAATGCTGATTATACCATATTTTGTTGTTTAATGTTATTACATTTTCACAGGTCTGGCATATGTGTACCAAACACTTAAAATGGGCATTTAAGGATTTACCTGGTGACTTGCAGCCTTGTGTTGGTGCCCATTACAGAAAGGCAGGAACATGAATAACTAAATGCAGTCTCTCTCTTTGGAGGGACTTAGTGATTTGAAGGCACAGAGAAATAGGATGCAGTTGAGAGTACTCAGTCTCTGATTTACAGGTCATGAAGTCTGCTTTTCAGTGGACTTGCACTTTTTCTCCTGTGCACAAACAGACAGAACTTGGAGTACAAGAATGCATAAACCAAGTCCTCTTCCCATCAGTCCAGCTTGATGGGCACTGAAAGCAGCAGCTGTGAAGAAAATGCCACTCAGTCTTGGATTGAAGGATGATCAGGGCAAACAGTAACTTCAGGAAATTGAGATTCTAACCTGTCAGTTCAGAGCACAGGCAAGCTGAAGCTTTATAGAGTCTTAACACTGCCAAACTTGAAAGAATTTTATAGGGCTGAAAAGGAAACGTTCCTGACAGGTTGATAATTACCAGGCTCTGCTCAAAAGCAGATGGCTATGAAAGGTTTGTGACTTAACAGGGGTTTTAAATGTTGACAAAACAGTTTTTTCATTGAACAAATAAATTCCGTCTGCATGGCTTGAAGAAAAAGCCCAGTTCTGTGCCAGTCATAGTAGGAAAGGGTATCTGAAATGACTTCTGAAAGTGAAAAGTGATTAAAAAATTAAAAAAGGTGTCTTAAACATAGAAAATTTCTAGGTTGCTTACTAGTGCTGGCAGTTTTGCTATGTCATAGTCACCAAAGAATAGGGGACCTGGTGTGGCAAGGGCATGTATGTCTCCTGATGGCTGTCAAAGGATTTGCCAACCAGGTTGCTTGGAATGGGACTTGGATGCTTCACTCCCAATACTTCTCCTGCCTCACCTGAGTACCAGAGGGAGTTGTCTAAAGAAAGACTAAGGAAAAAATGAGACTGAAGAATGTAATTATTTCCTCAGAGAGGTTTCTCTAACAGCAGAAGATCATGTAGAAGAGATCAGTGAATATTTATAACTTAGCCCCAAAGAAGCACAATGGTTCTACAGCTGTGTACACGAAAATGCTGACTGCAGAGGTACACTAGGAAGACTGGGGTCTGGTTCAGAAAAAATGCCTGCATAGCTTGATGAAGATGAAGGGTTAATTAGAAGCTGCCTGCTGAACACAAGCTCAGGCACTATTAATAGGGATTGGGTTGGAAGGGGCTCTAAGGAAGGCACAAGAAGAAATAGCTGCTGTTTGTATATGGAGGGGTGGGGTGACCTGGGACTAATCAGAAGTTTGAAATGGCAGAGGGACACCAAGATTGGAGTGGAAGCCTGTTAGTTCTTCATAGTGACATCTATGTGGTGTTACTGCCTCCTCCCCCTGAGACTGGAAGGGGAGGAGCAAGCTTCAAGATGAACCTTGGTGCAGGTGGGAAAATAAAGGTGGTGGAAGTGAATCTATCCAAGCCTTGGTTTTCCAATACAGTTTGTTCAATTTCAGACTGAAAGTTCATGGTTTATATCACTCCTAACTGGGTGCCATGTAAGCAGTCTGGATATGTTACCTTGTCTTTGATTCAGCATTGCTGAAGGGGTTAGTACAATTGCCTTGCACCTCTGACACTGGACAAACAGCCAAGCTTGAGACTTCAGATGCTTTCATACAGGTAAATATTCAGCTATCAGCCCCTAAAACCCAGCCCATTAGCTGTCCTTCCAAATTCCACTGTTCTTGCAAGGCAGAGTACCTGGAGTATTCCATAACAGCTCTGGCCTGGAGATTTTTTGTCATGCTTTCTGATGTTTTAATATCTGGTCCATTTATACAGGAAAACAGAAGCCACAAGGTGCAATAGTTTCCTGCTGTCAAATCATGCATTGCTATATTTTATTTCTCTGATACTGTATTTTTAAATTTATTTAGTATGTTCTGTGGGTGTGTTCATTCACTGTCATGAAAATCGTGTTCTGAGATGTCTGTGTAAAGCTAAGTGTTAGTTGTCTGCTTGCTTGCATGAAAGTGCAAGAATAATTTGGGCTATTAGATTTCTTGCTATTGAATTATATTTGTTTGTTTAACACCTCCAATTCTGTTGCTGAGTGCTTAGAAAGGAAGTTATTCAGCCTGAAATCTTGTATCAATTACAGTATGGTAAATTTTCTTCTTATTAGGCTCAAAAATTCAGGAGACTTTGCTGATATTTACATTGGCATCAGGAAGGTTGAGTTCTTTCTATAGATTTTGTCTTGCTGACTGATTGTTTTCTGGAATTTTGCAACAGTCTAAAAGTAAAAATGTGGCTAACTACCCAGAATGATGTCTTGCAAGTTTCAGGGGATGCAGGAAATCCAGATTGTGCAATTGTGAAAAGCCATGACTGCTGCTTAAAGCATTAAGGGTTTTTGATGATATCAGGCTTGCTTAGTCTACAGTTTTCTTTGTATCCACCTGCCATAAGTCTGCCAGGTTCCTGTCCTTAAGTTCATTGTCAGGGATTATTTGTCAAAAGTCTTTGGCTGAGCCCTTGTCTACCTATGGGTAAACTGCAGCATGCAGAAAGAAATGCAACTATATTTACATGCCAAAGACTGAAATCCCCCTCAGGACTCCTACTTGAAGCAGCTACATGAGCTCCTGGAGACAGCCCTGTGCCCAAGAAGCTTTGAAAATTCATTGTGGTGGGGGTAAGAGACCCATTTAGCCACACTATGGATGTTCCCTTGGGCTCTGCCAATGGGTGGGAGGTAGAGTAGGGCCAGCAAAACATGAACACATCAATACCACCTGGCAGAGCAAAAGAACAGGGCTTCCCCTGTTGCAAGGAGATGGGGAGAGGAGCTATATATAGGGCATGGTCTCAAGTTGTGCCAGGGGAGGTTTAGGTTGGAGATTAGAAAGAATTTCTTTAGGGAGAGGGTGATCAGACATTGGAATGGGCTGCCCAGGGAAGGAGTGGATTCTCCGTGTCTGGAGATATTTCAAAAGAGCCTGGATGTGGCACTGAGTGCCATGGGCTGGGAACCACAGGGGGGAGTGGATCAAGGGTTGGACTTGATGATCTCTGAGGTCCCTTCCAACCCAGCCAATTCTGTGATTCTATTCAGAGGGTAGGCAGCTCTTCCCCTTTCCTCTCCCCTTGGGCAGATCTGCAGCAGCTGCTGTCAAGTGTCCACTGAAGCTTGTGACAGGGACAGCTGTGCAATGACACTTCCCAGAAACTGTGGATCTGCCTCCAGGGAAGAGAGGCATTGGAATTAGCAAGCTGAATTTAGCAATATTTTGCAAGCAGGTGTCCTCATGTAGCTAGTTTCCCATCTGTAATGTTTAAACTGCAGAAGCTCCCCTCTACACCCTTCCAGTTGCACTTCCCAGCTGTTGGTCCTTGGTTGTATTTGGCTTTGTTGTTTCCCAGTTCCATACCCCCAGTATGGGGGGCTTGGAAGCCACCATCTCACTTGTCCATTGAGGTCTTGAAAAGATGGAGCCAGGCTTTTTAACTGGCAGAGAAGGATGGAATAGACTAGGAAGAAGTGCCCAGTATACAAGTGCTAGGGGATAGGATATGTGCTGTGGGCAGCTGCATGGAATTCTGTGTAAAATGTAGCTACTTGGATACAGAGAAAATATGGCCCTAAAAAAGTTTACCTATATCTTGGAGAAAATAGGTCCTAAAAGCCCTAAACACATCTTGTGTTTAGCAACACTTCCAGCATGTGAGGCATCTCCAGGTTATTTCAACATAGAATAAAAAGGAGTTAGATACTTGTATGAAAATATGCATCTAGAGTAGTGGGGGTCAGGCTTATTGCTATTTTTTTTTCTTTCCCTTAATTCCCAGTCAACTGATTCAGAAAAGTTTAGAAATCAAGGCTTGTATACTTGTTTCTTTTGTTTACTCCTGTAGCTTTGCAACAACTTGAAAGTTGACTCCTGTCAGGCAGCTTCCTGAAACTTTATAAGCAGTTGTAAATGCTTAAACATTTATTTTACCAAGGGTGCTGCACAGTTCCTGGCTTGTGTTCTTAGTATGTAGTCATCTTCTTAGTATGTAGTCATTCAGTCAGAATAGGTGATAATTTTTGCAATTATTGTTTCCTGCAAAGTGGAGAACCTCAGTAAGTAAAGATGAGGTATAAGTCAAGAATTTTAGAGCTCTAGAAACCTAGTGCACAGGTTTGGGACCTGCATTAGCTGTGTTTGCAGTGAGAAGCTGTGCTGGAAGCAAGGATATGTTGTGTGTCTGGTGCTATGAGGTGAAGTCTTCCTCACTGTATTGGTTTGAAGGTTAAGCGTTCATGGTCAGACATCTGGAAAATATCTGGGTAACAACCATTTGTTTTCATCAGATACTCTTTTTGGCTGAAAGTTAAATTTCTGGTTGAAAGGCATCATGACAGATCTAAATAACTTTCATTTTCAAGTAAAAGTGATTTTTTTTTTTAAACCATAAGCTTTGAGGTTTTCTTGCAAACCAGTTAGTCTTCCTAAAAGATATCTCCCAGACCAATCATTACAGTTATTAGCTGCAATTATATTTATTAAATCAGCCTAAATAAGGGAGGCAGTCCAAAGAAATACTGAGAATTACACAGATATTACCATGTCCACTGACCTCCTTTATTTTTGTTTTGTTAAAAGAAAAAACTCAGAAACCTATGTTCCCTGAACTTATTCAGCAACTCTTCTATAGGTTCTTGAGATAAAACCAGAGAGGAACTTGGATTATTCTGAAAAAAAATAGCTGCCACAACAGTGAAACAAAAGGTTGGGCGTATTTCTCTGAGACTACAGAAAAGGTTAATTTTACATTGGCTCAAGGAAAAGGGTGAAGGTTTGGCTGAACAGTATTTTATCTGATTTGGTTCTTTCAACACAGCTACAAATCAAGGCTTGAATAGTGCACTGGCAAAATACTTAGCTATATATCAAGATGACCACTGTACCTGTGAGTATAAAACACTTCATGCTGTGCAAGCCAAGGCTCAAAACCTGTCTGTATGAAAAGCTTGGGGAGATAAATAGCAGCACTTGAACACTGGCTGTTTGGAATATAAAACACTAGGGTTATATGTCTCATTTCAACATTTCATCTCCTGAACATGTGTACAGCACAAATGCCAACACAAAATATTCCAATCTCATACCTGCCTGCACTTCAGAACTTATTTACTGCAGGCAGTCTCCTTACCAGTTAATTTCTTGGTGTGTAATGTCCTTGGCATGGAAAAAAGGGAATGTTGTTTTGGTATCAGAAGCCTGGATGTTTTGGAATCAAATACCATGAGCATTTCTTACATCATTTACAAATAGATCACATGGAAAGACGGTGGCTGCTTTTCATCTAGGTACAAGCAGGCATTTTCAGCTAGGGGATATGTTCACCTAAAAGCTGTGTAGACAATCTGTTTTGAAGAGGGATTGTGACTTGGTTACTAAGCAGTTTGCTTTGGCTAAGAGTGCTTTAAATTTCTCTTCCTGAGGAAGGCATTGTTTGCTATTCTGCTGAAGAATACTGATTAGGGATTTTTTTATCTTTAGGTCCCCTTATTCATACAGAGTAAGTCAACTGCTTGTAAGGACCCATATCAAATTAGTAAAGGATTACAAATTCTGGGTGGAATCTGACTGATTCACTGGAGTGTCATGGAAGAAATGCAAACATCCCTTAGTTACTCTGAGCCTGATTCATGGGTGCACGATCCAGACATTTTTAAAGTTATCAGTCTTTCTGAGGTGCTGGGAGAGTCAAAGGAGGCATCAATTTGTTTTTATTCATTATTTCTTCTTTTCCTATAAATGGTCCTGGTTTTCTAAGTAAGTCTAGGGTGATCACCCAGTCATCTAGTTAAAAAAACTACAGAAAAGATCAAATACCTGTGCTGCCAGTCTTCCTGGACAGCTTCTGCATGTTATTAAAATAATTTTTACTTCCATGTTGTTGAAAGGTAAGTCATGGCAAAGCTTTACTAGTTCCCCTCTCAACATTTTGTGAATGAACTGTTTGCCATCTTGCTGGTATGAACAAAAGTGAGAACAAAAAGTATGAACAAGAGAATAAGGTAAATAAGTCAGGGCAAGGATGTTTCATTTAGATGCCTAACTTCATTGAAGCAGAGGACAATGTTCTCAATATAAAAATCAGGAAGGCATAATGAAATTACCATGGAGCACTGTGAGAGCCACATTACCTCTCTGACATAATTACAATTTCAACAATTTCAATCTTCAGCCTTTTCAGAAAGAGAAGTAGTTTTCTCAAAATGAAAACTTTAATCTTTCCTAAAAGTGCAGAATGGAAATTCAGGGGTAATTGCTTTGCAGCAAAATAGAATAGTAGTATCCTTTTTAGTGATTAATACTTGTGCTGATTGTGGTATTATTCATGGACAGGAAAAAGTGTTCTTGTGTTCTCTAACAACTGTGTAACTAATATTAGCAGTCTGCATTCTGGAAAATGCTGATTATCTAATTTTTAATGGTGGAGAATGGTTAGGATGATGTTGGGGGTCATCCTTTCCCAATACAATAGGTAAATATTCAGTTCTTTATTGCTTAGTGGATGTAAGGACACCCACCACACTCTCTAAAGTTTAATCCCCCATTCAGCACAATACCAGAAATTCCTGATTTCCTGGTCTGCTGCTTCCAAACATAAATTTTGGAGTTTGACTGCTTACTGCCTAAGCTGACCTGTGAGCTTTTGCCAGAGGTAAGGAAAAAGCCAGGATATCCTTCCTTCCCAGAGCAGGGAAGTTCTAAGCTAGGGAGAATTCCATGTATTGAAAGGCATGAAGTTTAGTTAGTACTCGACCAAAATCCCTGAAAATTAGGATGTACACTTTCTGGGCTCCTATCTATTAATTGTGCACTCAGTCAGGTTCTGTGTCTGTTAGGAAAACTCAAAACAGACTGATTGTGTAATTAAGAACTAATTTATTGTCTACAAGCAGACAAGGGATGATTTGTAGTAGCTGTAACTCAGTCTGGGGTCTATCCTGATCTCTGAATACTGAGCTCTAATTTCTATGATCATAGCACAAATTTAATGTTTTCCAGATACATTTTTAAGTAACCTATTTGCATATTTCTAAATTTCAAATGTTTTGCTACTCCACAATTCAGTTTGATTTCCCCCTTTGTTCTTTCCTTCACTGTCTATTTATATTATTAGTAAACCTGTGCTGAGCAAGTACATGTCAAATCATAATTTTCCACTTAGTATCATGAATGTGATGAAATCTCACTGGACATAATTTTATAATTGCTGCCCTGAAAGCCTTGTAGGTGTAACTTCATCTGCTTTATTTATAGCCCTCTCCTGTCTCATGTTTCTAACTTAAACATCTACTAAACTTTTCTGCTCACATAATCTTTCTCAGATTATCTGATCTGAATTTAAAGCAGGAGAAAAAAAAGTATCTGTAGGTATTTCCTTGCCAATGTCATCTGTGTAAAGTAATTTTAATATTCAAAGCTCTCTGAAGAGCATGGTTCTGCTTCTTCTTTCCTTTCTCTTGGCTTCCACTCATGATTAACACAACGGGGGGTGGGCAAATTTCTGTGCCTCCTGAGCACCCAGGTTCTAAAGCTGTTTGCAACTGGCCTGCAGCAAAGAAAGCACATTTTCAGACCAGTTAGAGTAAACTTAGTATTTCTTCCATTGTGTTAACCCTGGATTTATTCTGAACTGTCATCACACAGCTTAGGAGTCATCCTGGAAGGGTGAGATAATTGTATATGCTTTAAAAGCCCCAAGTTCACAAATGGCAATAGAAATAAGAGTTGCAGATGATAGTTAAAATTCATGGAGTGAAATACCTGCCCAGGTGGCTCATCATATGAGTTCAAGTGAGGATTTGCCGAGTATGCAATCCACAAAGTGGTTCTGCTGTAACACACATCAATGACAGGGCTGGGTAGCAGCCCACTGGGTTCCTACTGGATGTGTGATATGGGAAAACTTCAGTGACAGCTTTTAGAATTACATCTCAGTGTCACCCTGGAAAAAAAAAAGGTAAACACCCTGGATTTCCTTTTGGACACCAGGAGGAAGCATCTTTCAAAGAGCAATTGAACTCAGAGGCAATTGATCACCAAAATGACAACTTAGATTATTTGAAGCAGAGTTCTAAGCTCATTTGAGGGCTGAGCAAATGCATGTTGAGTCCTTAGAAGGAGGATGGAAAGGAAGGTTCTCTAAGGGTAAGAGATTAGTGTGCAGATTTGTGGTAGAGTATCAGTATGGAGATCTTAAACTCTTCCTTTCATCATCACAGAGCAGTTAATTCCTTCCTAAGAGATGGAAGGAGGTCTCAGTTGAAAGAAGTGATTGCTGTTGTTTGAAAGGTAGCTCAGAGAAGTGTTTATATTCCTGCACTTTTACCAGAAAGTTTTAGAATAGTATTTATAAGGATCTAAATATCTAGAATATAAGAATTTAGTATAGTTTGAGAAGCAGTTGTGTGTCAGCTGCTGTGTTAGCAACCTCAGCAAGACTGGTTCTGAAATAAGGAAAGAACATTGGTTATTGTTAGGTTGTTCAGAGCTGGAATTTTTAGGGCATTTTAAAATAATGTAGTTAATTACTACATTGTTTTACACGCTGTGAAACAGTAAAAGCCATTGCAAAACCAGATATATTTGCTTTTTTTCTGGTTCATTGCAAGTAAAGGCATTGTTACTCTTCTTTTCAGGAAGTATAGAGTTCCTCATGTTTCTGCTTCATTTTCAAGCTTAGGATATTGAGCAATTAAACCCCACTGCTAAACTGGTTCAGTTCCTATTGGAAAACTTTAGTCCTTACCTAGGATTTCTCCCTGAAGAAGCCTGAGCTCCTGCTCACATCCTTAAGCCTTTTGCCCTTGTTTGGGGTTTTTCTTTTTCCTCTCAGAATTTTACCAGGTAATTAGCTAGCCAGCATTCATGCACACAAATTAGAGTTGTCTTTAAATATAAAATTAGGCTGGGTGTGTTTCCTGGTTGAATATTTGAATTAACTCTTTTCCCTACTCCCCTTGGGCTTTTGCAGTATCTAAATTTGAACTGGCTCACAAAGGATCTATGCTAAGGCCATCTTGTATTCATGGACCCCAATTAATTCAGATTAAACAAATTGTACCAGCCATTGGTGTTCACAAGTGGGAAAATCTCATTCAGCAAGCACAGTGCAGCTCTATGAGTGCAACATGAATCATGAAACAAAGACCCCAACCCCAGCTAAAAATGATGCAGTAAGAAAGACCTCAAAAATCAGAGGTTTTGTTCTCAGTGTAGCTTGAACAAATGTGTAAAAGCATTACTGGCTCCATCAACTTGTCCCTGCTCCTGTATAGTTATTAATTCAGTAAGTTATCAAACTATTTAGCACCCCTTCTAATGCTGTCCAAACACATAAAAGAAAACGTAAGGTTTCTTTTAGCCTTACGTGAAGCTACGGAAGAGTTAAGATCAATCTCATATTCTCAACCATCCCCAAATTATTAGTTTCTCCTGCGTGAGGAGGGAGATGTCAGTGCTCTATGTATGTTAGGTAGACCAGGGATGCTTCTAGAAACAGGTGTGTCCTCTACTTATCTTTTCTTACAGTTTAAAATAGTAGTGAGAGGTGAAAAAGAAGGCAAAATCATCATATAGGTCTTGTTTTTCTGACTGTTACACTACATCACAAATAGCACCCTCATGACTCATTTTTCTTGCCTTTTCCCCCTTTGTTAAAACTAAGGATTTAACTTAAACCTCTTAAATAAAGGCTTTTATGACTGTTAATTCTTTACCTTTCTGTCTTGGAGTCAGCAGCACTCATGTAATAAAGAAAATTGAGAGAAAATGAAAGGAACCAATTGATTGCTCAGATGTGGGGCTAAATCCAGCTTGTATTGAATTATTCCTCTAATAATAAAACAGACACTATTTTTTTTCTTATAACATTCTTTGAGCAGAGTTGGCTTTATTAAGATGTTTGAGGCAGAATCCTGTCCCTACTACTCCATTTACTTTGGTTACTTGACTAATCACTGGGGCTATTGAACTGCTCTATGGCTAAGAGAAAGCTATAAATTGATTGCTAAGAGGGCAGAAAATTAATGTTTCTGTGAAATTCCAGGCAGAGTTAAAGGCTTCCTTGAAGATACTCTGAGATTTAGTGGTCTTTCCTGACATTATGAAATTGTTGACTTAACTCCCACTTCTCTGTGCTGAACCCTGATGTAATCCTGTTCGGTGAAAGACCTGAGCTGTAGACTTGGTTGTGTTTGTTTTTATTTTTATTTTCCCCAAGTATTCTGTCCTATACAACCCTCTTGCCTTAGAGGTCTAGATGTGTAGTTGTGTAAGTCACTCAAACTTCACTACTTAAAGTCCTTAAGAATGTTTCATGGTATTTGGGACCTGGAACATGCAGAACATTTCTTCTTTTTCATTCATGGGTCTAAATATCCTCTTTATTCTTTACCTTCTTCTAATACTCATGGGTTTACACCATAGTTTGATTAAAGTCTCATCTAGGTTTGAAAATATCAGTGATGGATTATACAGGCAAGGGGAATTTGCCTAATTTGTAGGCAATATATAGGAATTTGCCTATATATATATCATAGCTTGCATGTCTGAAAGTGCTGTAGCCAAAGCCATTAAAGGGCTTCTAGAATTGCAGCCTTGTAAGGGGAATAGTCTTCATATGAAAAAATGCCTAGTTAAAGAACAGAAAGCCAAGACCAGTTTTGTGAACAGAATAAGGTAATTAGTAAAAACCACATCATTCTGCTACTTTCCATGCTTTTTTTGAAATTAGGATTTTGCCTAGGTGCCCTGGGAAAGATGAGTTTGCCAATGGAAATCCTATTCAGAGCAATCACCCAGAATGTTAGGAGTGCCAGAAGCTTGTAAGAATCTGGGATTCCAGCAGGCTGAGGAAACGTGTATGGAAATGCTTCCTTTCCCAGTTCTTCCATGGGTGTCGGCTAGTGGCTAATGTTGGAGATAAAATCCTCTGCATGGACCCCTGGTCTGACCTCATTCAGCAGAAATTCCTGTTAAACTCTGATATTAATTTATCCAAGTTATAGCTAGGTTTCTATTTGCTTTAAAATCTGGGACATGGAGTGATAAACACAGGTTGTTGAACACCTTGGCAGACTGGCATTTTAGCACTCTATCCATGCCTTAAAAAACCAAACACATAACCAAACCACCTCAACCCATCCCCTTCCAATGCCTGCCACCCTCCAAAGCACATAAAACAAAAAGAAGACTGCAGAACAATGTTTTCTTGTGAATAGTGACCATTATATTCTGGATAACATCTAACACAGTCACAACCTGAATTTTACTCACCACTAGTATCCATGCCAAAACTGATGGATCATAATGGCAATGACAATCCCTTCTACAAACTGCTCAAGCAAAGTAATTTTTCAAATCAGTATTATTAGGAGTAGCTATTTTATGTAGCTGCCCCTTTGGATTATTTCCTCAGGTTATGCAGTTGTCATTCTTTGCTAAAAAGTGAGTGAAGCTCCAGCATGGATTGAAATGGTGGAAAAAACTACTTCTGCTTACTGCTGAGGTTCTGTAACACCTTGTGCATCAGCCTGAAATCTCAGTTGCTCTCTGAATACAAAAGTGATTTGATGGTGCTATTTTGCCAGTTCCACAGCTAATATATGAAGCATAAAAAACATGCAGGACACTTTATAAACTAAAGAATACAGCTGAGGAGCAACATTCTATGGGAATGTTTAGGCTGAGCTTGCCCAGAGCTTGTAATTCAGTTCATGTTGCAATGCTCTTGTTGTTTTATTTCACTATCTTTTAAGAGACATGCAACTTCTAAAATTGTTTTGTATTAGTTTGGTCTAAGAAAACTGCATTTGTTCACTTGAAACTTACTCATCTGCTTAGGCCAGCAGTATTAACATCTTACTACTTGCCAAATATCTATTCTACAAGGCAGGCAGTATTTTTTCAAGGACTTCTGGATCATATGAGACAATTGCACTAATGAGGATGTGTAACAGAGGCCAGTCTTTATTTTCCTGTACCATGTGTACCTGACACATCCCACCCCTACTGTTGGGCATAGAGTCCCAAAGAGCTCCAAGCATGGAGCTTTACACTGTGAAAGCACAGTCATGCATTTAACTTCTGCTTTTTAGAGCCAAAGGCCCTGGCAACTAACTGAAGCATTAGTCTGAGGGAGAAAAGTGTCCATCACAAGTATGTATGTGTTACAGATTACAGAAATTGATTAGACTGGTCTAAGGACAGGGAATGTATCTCTCATATATTTGTCAACTCTGGTCAAAGCAAGATGAAAAAAAGCTGCTTATGTCTAGAGCTAAATCTACCTAATTTACTACAACCTCTTTATATCAAGAGATATTTGAGGCTCATGAATTCTGACTGAATCTTTAAATATTAAACCAGAAAGTCTGAAACTTGTATTCTCTTACCTCACCCTCTGATTCTGTTCTTATGGTGGCTAAAAGGTGGAAGTGCGCTTTGTTATTAAAACCAGCATCCTCGTGGCACTGAACTCAGCAAACAGAAGTGCTGTCCCTGTTCTTAACAAGTACAGGTTTGCTTCATCTGGGTTTTCATAGAATAGAATCACAGATTAGGCTGGGTTGGAAGGGACCTCAGAGATCATCAAGTCCAACCCTTGATCCACTCCCCCCGTGGTTCCCAGCCCATGGCACTCAGTGCCACAACCAGGCTCTTTGGAAAGATCTCCAGACACGGAGAATCCACTCCTTCCCTGGGCAGCCCATTCCAATGTCTGATCACCCTCTCCAGAAAGAAATTCTTTCGAATCTCCAGCCTAAATCTCCCCTGGCACAACTTGAGACCCTGCCCTCTTGTCTTGCTGAGAGATGCCTGGGAAAAGAGACCTACCCTCCCCTGGCTCCAACCTCCTTTCAGGGAGTTGGAGAGAGTGATGAGGTCTCCCCTGAGCCTCCTCTTCTCCAGCCTCAACACCCCCAGCTCCCTCAGCCTCACCTCACAGCACTTGTGCTGGATCCCTTCACAGCCTCCTTGCTCTTCTCTGGACCTGCTCCAGCACCTCAATCTCCTTCCTGAACTTCCTGAGGGGCCCAGAACTGGACACAGGACTCAAGCTGTGGCCTCCCCAGGGCTGAGCACAGGGGCAGAATCCCTTCCCTGGACCTGCTGGCCACACTGCTCCTGAGCCAGGCCAGGATGCCATTGGCCTTCTTGGCCACCTGGGCACACTGCTGCCTCCTGTTCAGCTTCCTGGCAATCCAGACTCCCAGCTCCCTTTCTGCCTGGCTGCTCTCAGCCACTCTGTGCCCAGCCTGGACCTCCCCATGGGGTTGTTGTTTTGGCCAAAGTGCAGGACCTGGCACTTGGCCTTCTTGAACCTCATCCCCTTGGAATCAGCCCAACTCTCCGTTCTGTCCAGGTCCCTCTGCAGAGCCCTCCTGCCTTCCAGCTGATCCACACTGCCCCCCAGCTTAGTGTCATCTGCACATTTGCTGATGATGGACTCAATCCCCTCATCTCAATCATCCATAAAGCTATTAAACAGGACCGGGCCCAACACTGATCCCTGGGGGACACCACAGCCGCCATTTTGATGCAGCTCTGTTCAGCACCGCTCTCTGGGCCTGGCCCTCCAGCCAGTAAATACAGGTTTTGGGGTATTTTGGTGCTAATTAGTTGTGTGGAAGCTGTGACAGTTCAACCAGAGACTGAAGCACCAGCTGCAGTAAATGTTCCAGGTAGATGCTGACCTGTATAAAGACAAAAAAAAATTTCCAGAAGTGAAGAAATTCCAAGTACCTCAAAGTTGTTTACAGGCCCTTTCCTTGTGCCAGTAACATCTGACTGATATAAAGACCTTGCATCTGTTTTGACCTCTGAGTGTATAAGAACTGCTTAGGTAGATGCCAAGCTGTGTTTCTGTTCAACTTATCTGCGCACCTTAGTACTGAAAAGCTGAGAACAATAAGATGAACAGTTGTAATCCCAAATAGGCAATCTTGGGGGTATTTCTGCTTTGTTTTACTCAGCTACCTTCAGTAACAACTGAGTGCTGTTCTTGGTAGAAAAATGCAAATGCTTGTATGGATGGGCTCACAACTGATTCTTCTCCTATTTCCCTATGGAAAAGGTCTCCAAGTGTAATGATTCCTAGAAGCCCCTGACTATTTCATCTGCTTGCTGTAAGTCAGGTGAGTAAGATGTTTTATTTGGATAATTCTGTTTAATCAGTGCTGCTGGGATGTCTCTGTGTGGAGCATCTGAATGCTCTTGTGTATTGCCAGACCCTCAACATTTCAGGATGAAGAAAACTATTTTAAAGCTTCCTCTTGCTACAGCTGGTCTTGTATTGAATTCATGGTTGTTCTGAAGAATTGTTCCCTCTTTCTTACTCTTGCAAGGGGCTGACTTTTTAATTAGTTTAACTGAACTGAGTTTTATCCTTAGTAAAGATGAAAAACATGTCTGGTAATCTGAAAAGCTTAAGAAGCCTTTGAGCCTCTTCAAATCCCATTCTGATTTGCTTGCCTGATTACCTTTTTAGTATTATTCCTATGCTGAAGCTTTTGAGGGATTAAAATGAATTGATGGTGCTACAATTCACTCCTACTCTAACCTTCTTTCACTGTTGAATGTTGTCCAATGTAAAAATGAAGAATAATCCATTTGCTTCAATTTGTTTTCACAAAAAAGATCAGTTCCTAGCAGTCACCATCTCCTGCTTGAGTGAAACAACTTGTGAGGAGAGGCACAAGCCCAAAATATTATCTCAAATTTAAATGCATTGATTCTAAGGGAACTGTCTGGGTTCAGTGGACAGCAACTGCAGTTTATGGCTAGATGCTTCTTTCAAAGGAAGTCTCATTTCCATATAAATATGATGGCTGGAACACACTGCATATTGCTTGAAATAGTAATATAGTTTACTCAGTGCAGCTATTGGTTTCCTATATATATATATAAAACTCAGTGAAAGCAAAATATTTAGAGAAATATAATAGGGATGATACCGGTGATGTCCTTCCTCTGCTAACTGGAGGGCATTAAAATGAGTGCTGTCAACTCAGAAAGAAGTGCTTAGATTGTGGTAATTTTTTTTTTTTTTTTTTTGTCAAAACAGTGTTAGAAAATGCTTGCTGAGGTGGCACCTTCATCCTTGTGAGCACTCTGGGACACAGACTGCCAACTCAGGGCAGTGGAGTTCTTCTATGGGACTGTAGTTAATAATGTAATCTGATCTTTGAGATTGTGTGGAAGTAAGCAAAACAGATACCCTAGAGCTTTTTTGTTCATTGGGTGCTTTGTTTGGTTGGTTTTTCTGAATTTGCAGTGCCTTCAAAAGAAATTGTTGCATAATGCATGTCAGGGAATCACATGGTGATGATTTGTTGCTCAAATTAAATTCAGGTCTTAATTGAAGAATTTATATCTAGGACTAATCATGGTATAAGAAGTCACCACTTTTACTGGTTCCTTATAGTAAGCACTCATATAAGGCAAAATATACATCATGAATATGGGTAGGACTTAAAAGTGTCTGAGGATTTTCAGCAATAAAATGCAGAAAAATATTTCCACTATTATAAAAAAAAAATAATTGGCTAACATTTTCAGTCCTTATTAAAACTGGATTAACTGAAAGGGTTCTGTCAGGTTAATTTTGGTTGAAAACTGAGCGTATAAATAAGAATTATACGTTTTCCATACTATATCAACTGGGAAAGGTGATTCCTCTGGGTTGCAGTTCACATAGAAGCAGCAAAAGATGAGTAGAAAACAATGAGCTGATGGTAAACAGCATAGTGTGGATCACTGAGACTTTATTTTTTAGTGTTTCCCAGAAGTTCAGAAATACAGGACTTGGACCCAGAAGATTTAGTTAGACATCAGGAAGGTGATTTGTTCAAAAAATAGCCTGAGATCTGAGGATGACTGAGTGGGATGCACTTCTGTTTCAGACACTGTCATTGAATGGCAGGCACTCCTAGGCAGGGCTTCCAGATTTCATGCCAAAAAATGAAACATCAGTCTACAAAGCTCAATATGCTGCTTGCAGCTCTAGTCAACTTCTGCATGGTTTTTAGCTCTTATTCACCTGGAGTATAATATTACTGGATGTCACATTGTCAGTAAGTTTTGGAAATCTGAATGGGTTTTCTTGTATACGTATACATTTAAGCTGAATGACTCCAGCAAATTTTAAATTGCAATTTCCAATTTCCATCACTATTAAGAATGATGTAATCAGGTAAATGAGTTGAAAACTGGTGTGTGAAATGATGTCTTTGCAGAAAGTTGCTAGCCCTTAATATTTGGAGCAAATGAAGAGACAATTAAATATACCTAGAAGGTTTGGGAAGGTGCAAGACAATCAGCACTTTATTTTTTTTGGAGGTGTCCACATATGATTTTATTCACTTGGACACTGAAGTAAACAAACTGATTTCCAAAAGTGACAGATTTTCCAAAAGTGGCTTACTCAGTGCTTTTCTTCCAAGTAAAAGAAGGTTCCTTGTGTCTTTGTGTCTAAGTCATTTACTATTTGGGAACCAAGAGATATGGCCAAGGATAAACTTATACACCTGAATTTAGGGTGATATATCTAACAAAAATTTTACACTCTTAATCTGGAAGAACAGGGGATTTATGGATTCCAATTTTTGTTCTACTTGTGCAGCTAGGTGTTGACCTCCTAGTAGTTATGGTGCTTTTCTGGGGAGCTGCATTCTTCCAGGCTCCTGCTAATACCTGCATGGTGATTTGCAGTTTTTAAAAGTTTGGACTAAAAAGTTTATTTAGGAAGTCAGAGGGCATCAAAGAAAGCTCAATACCTTTCTGAAATCAATTGTGCTGTAACTGAAGCACATTTAATTTCAACTCATGCATTTTTCTTAAAGCCAAGAGGTCTAATGAAATCAATGCATGTTAAGAAACCTGAAATTTTGTATGTGATTTTATTTAGCTTACATACCCTTGCAGAAACTTGTTTTCTAGTGTTATATTTTCATTGAGGAAAACATAATTGCTAAATTACATATTTCAGATTAGACTACTATGAAAAGGAAAACATTTCATGTTTCCTAATTGCATTAGTTTTGCATATATACTAGCAGCAAGAGATTTTTCCTAAAATCAGCTAGTACTCCAAGAATTTTTTCTTTGGAAATGACAAATGTAATAGAATGAGCCTTAAGCCCATTAGTTTTATATATAAATAGGATCATCTCACAAGTCATGGCATATAATCTAATTAAATCATATAATCTAGTTAAAAGATACACTAACTGGTGCTATATCTGAGGGAGCTGGGCTTCCTTTTCTCCAACCAAGCTTGCTAAGCTCTTCATTTGGGGGCAGGCTACCTGAAAAAGGAAGTAACAAACTATCTTTACAATTCAACCTTAACTTTCTGTTTCCTTAGAATCTATTATAATTCCATTATTATAAATCCATGTCTGATTTTAAAAGTGAAGCTTATGTAGCTCTGGTAATGCATGGCTAGGAGAAACTTCAGGTAGCACAAGATGCAAATTTGTCCAAGCTAACTTTAACACTTGCAGTTTTCTTCCCAGTATCCTTTGTTTTCACCAGAAGCAAAAAAGAAAGTTCTGGTAGCAGAGACTTGGTTGTGATCATGCTTCTGTGCACATGTGGTCTCTGCAGGTAAAGATACTGCCCTAGCATCTGATAATGTTGTTAATGCATCCAGTTCCATGGTGCTGTGACTCCAGGACTGCAGCCTGGACTCCAGGATGAGAGATCATAGAATCATAGAATTGGCTGGGTTGGAAGGGACCTCAGAGATCATCAAGTCCAACCCTTGATCCACTCCCCCCGTGGTTCCCAGTCCGTGGCACTCAGTGCCACATCCAGGCTCTTTGGAAAGATCTCCAGACACGGAGAATCCACTCCTTCCCTGGGCAGCCCATTCCAATGGCTGATCACCCTCTCCCTAAAGAAGTTCTTTCTAATCTCCAACCTAAACCTCCCCTGGCACAACTTGAGACCCTGCCCTCTTGTCTTGCTGAGAGTTGCCTGGGAAAAGAGCCCAACCCCCCCCTGGCTCCAACCTCCTTTCAGGGAGTTGGAGAGAGTGATGAGGTCTCCCCTGAGCCTCCTCTTCTCCAGCCTCAACACCCCCAGCTCCCTCAGCCTCACCTCACAGCACTTGTGCTGGATCCCTTCACAGCCTTCTTGCTCTTCTCTGGACCTGCTCCAGCACCTCAATCTCCTTCCTGAACTTCCTGAGGGGCCCAGAACTGGACACAGGACTCAAGCTGTGGCCTCCCCAGGGCTGAGCACAGGGGCAGAATCCCTTCCCTGGACCTGCTGGCCACGCTGCTCCTGAGCCAGGCCAGGATGCCATTGGCCTTCTTGGCCACCTGGGCACACTGCTGCCTCCTGTTCAGCTTCCTGGCAATCCAGACTCCCAGCTCCCTTTCTGCCTGGCTGCTCTCAGCCACTCTGTGCCCAGCCTGGACCTCCCCATGGGGTTGTTGTTTTGGCCAAAGTGCAGGACCTGGCACTTGGCCTTCTTGAACCTCATCCCCTTGGAATCAGCCCAACTCTCCGGTCTGTCCAGGTCCCTCTGGAAAAGTTCAACTCTGTCGAGGCAGCTGAAGCAAGATTGAAACCCTGGTCTGTTGAAGGGGTTGAATTTACAAAACCTGCTTCAGTTGTTCACACAGAAAGGTCACTGCTTTCCTCATCCACTGCTTTACAGCTGCTCTTCTCATTGCTTTTGGAGGACAATTATCTGGAACTGATTTCCAGATTCAGGCTCAGTTCCGCATGCTTGGTGATGTAAAGAGGGCTGTTCAGTCTGGGGGCTGGGGACTGAGCAAGTTAGAAAGGGTTGGATTGATTTCTGACAAGAAAAACTGGCAATACAACTAGCAAGCCAGGCTTAATATTAAATTTAATGAGCATTAGTGTAAATTGTGAGTTTGAGATATAAACCCATTAACAAGTCATAAAATTAAATTTTCCTTCCTAACAGCAGCATTATGGCTTTGTGGGTACCCACAGAGAGCTGGATGGTGAATCCTTGTGCTTATTCTTTTACTTTTCAAGTCCAGGGCTGTTTATGAAGCCAGGGTATTGTTGGGTATCAGACTGGCTTATCTGGCAATACTACTACATCCACATTTAGCTGACCCTGTTCCTCATCTGTGCTGCACACAGCTGGAGCGCTGCACCCTAGGCAGGGTTCTTGTTGCAGTTCTGGGCTGAAATCAGTGAACTGAGATACAGAACATCTTGTTTTGGTTCTTACCAATGCTAGATGTCTCTGTGTACCCCTTCTTAAAGCTAACTGCACCAGTTTCCTTTTCAAAATTGAGGCTAGCAGGGTTCCAGCAAAAGTTGATTGATATTTTAGTGAGTCCTGTAGCATGCCATACAATGAAATGTGGACCTTTCAGGTTCAGGTATTTATTCTAATGCTCTGGTTTAAACTAAAGATTTTCTGGTCAAAATTTGGCCACCAGAGTGATTTTGGAATAAGCAGTGTTTGGATCCAGGGCTGAAAGGTGAGAAGACAGTGACAGAAAAGAGGAAGTGCACTATTCATCTTGGCTGTCCTCAGGAGCACAAATGCAATAGGGTAGCTCTAAATTCAAGAGGTGATAAAAAATGCCAGAGGCAATCAGTAGGACAGGAAGATTGAAGTGGGAAGACAGCATTTGCTGTGTGTGATGCCATTAACTATTGCAGCTGTAATCTAAAATCTTCTAAATATGAAAGAGCATTTACTAAGCTAGCTTAGCTACGTGTCAAAATTTGTGGAAAAAAAGGGTAAGTCTACATTCCCACTTTATTTTTTCAACTGGTAGCTGTGTAAAGGTCTTGTATTTGGAGCTCATTTGCTTTCATATATTTCTAATAATCCCAAAAATCTCTTTTCATCACGTGATGTTAAAACACTTTCCTGAAAAAAAGAGATAGTTCTAGAGAACATTATTTCTGTGGGAACATCTTTGAGATGTTTCCAGGAGTTCTGAGTGGGAAATTAGTAGCAAGATGCAAGCTATTAAGACAGGAAGCAAACGAAATAGTACTTTGAGCAGCAATCCTTTGGTACAGCCTTTTCATTACAGGTCTGCAAGCATCTGCAGTGCTGACTGGGAAAAGGCATCATGACTGTGATGCTCTTTGTTGTGTGACCTTCAGGATGTGCTGCAGCTCTCCTGCTAGCAGTGCCCGACAGTTTGTTTACAGTTTTCTCAGTTTAAACAAGTTTTTGGCTTACTGTTAACTGAATTAATATGCTAATTGAAATTACAATTATCAAGACAATTGCAATATTCCTTGTTGCATTAGCAAGTTTTATAGCCTCCAGTTGTATGCTGCAGCAATATAATTTTCTCTGAATATTTCATAAAAGGGACATAACACTCTTGGTGATACAGTAATGTAACAATGCACATAAAGAAAACCCTAAGGTAGCACTATGTTGTTTGTGGAGGAAATACAAGAACTAATTTAGAAAATGATACATCCTTTGGAGCTCATTTTTACTTTTTTTCCATCTCCTTTCTTCCCTTTCTCGTATTTTCCAAACACTATTTTTCTTTGCTTAAAAAAAATAAAATTGCATATAACCTTCATAGTTTCTACTCCTAACCTGGAATTTTTTTAATGATGGTGTAATTGACATTAGCCAGAATGTACTGCAACCAGGTAAGGTTTGGGGACATTGATCCAACCTGTCCCAATCCCACTGTAAGGCTCCCCTACTCTTCAGCAGATCCACACACCCACCTAGCTTGGTGGCATCTGCAAATTTACTGCTTAATCCTCTCATCCAAATCATTAATGAAGATATTAAAGAGAAGAGGCCCCAGTACTGAACCCTTGGGGACACCACTTGAGATTGATCACCAGCCAGATTTAGTTCCATCACAACTACTCTTTTAGCCTGACCATCCAGCCAATTTTTTATCCAATGCAGGGCATATTTAATCAAGCCAAGTGCCATGAGTTTCTGAAGAAGAATGCTGTGAGAGTGTCAAAAGCTTTACTGAAGTCCAGAAAGACAATATCTACAGCTCTTCCCTTATCCACCAGGCAAGTCACCTTGTAGAAAGAGATCAGGTTAGTAAGACAGGATCTGCCTTTCATAAACCCATGCTGCCTGGGCCTGACCACTTGCTTATCTTGTATGTTCCATGTGATGGTACTCAAGATGTGAGCTGCTCCATAACCTTTCCTGGCACCAAGGTCAAACTAACAGGTCTATAGTTCCCTGGATGATACTTTCGGCCCTTCTTGTAGATGGGTGTTACATTTGCCAGTTTCCAATCAACTGGGATATCCCCAGTTTGCCAGGATTGGTGATAAATAATGGAGAGTGGCTCAGTGAGCACTTCTGCCACCTCCTTTAGGACCCATCTGGTCCTATAGACCTGTGCACATCCATAGGACACAACAGGGCACTGAGCATTTCCTCCTGGACCATGGGGGCTTCATCCTGCTCCCCATCTTGGTCATCTAGGTCAGGGAGCTGGACCCTCAGGGAGCAATTGTCATTGATGAAGGCTGAGGCAAAATGAGCACTCAGCAGCTTCAGCCTTTTCCATGTCTTCGGTCACAAGTTTCCCTCCCAGATCAAGTACTAGGGGGAGATACTCCCTAGCTTTTCTTTTGTTATTTGCATATTTATAAAAACTCTTTAAGGATACTGGCCAGATTTAATTCAAGCTGAGCTTTGGCCTAATTTTCTTCCTACATATCTTTGCAGTAACTTTGTAATCTTCTTAAGATGCCTGCCCTTCCTTCCATAGCCTTTCCTTTTTTCCCTGAGTTCTGCCCAAAGCTCCTTGTTTATCCAGGCTGGTCTTGTACCACATCAGCTCATTTTAAGATGTACAGGTACAGTTTGTGCCTGTCTCTTAAGGATTTCCCTCTTGAGGATCATCCAGCCTTCCTGGACTCCTTTGTCCTTGGGGACTATATCCCATGGGATACCACCAAGCAATTTCCTAAACTTATCAAAGTCTGCCCTCTGGAAGTTCAGAGAGGAAGTTCTGTTGACCTCCCTTCTTACTTCCCCAAGAACTGAAAACTCAACCGTCTCATGGTCATTTTATCCAAGCTGACCAGCAACCTTTACATCTCCCACCAGTCCTTCTCTGTTCACAAACAGTAAATCTAGCCATGAGCTTTCCCTAGCTGGCTTAGTCACCAGATGTATTGGGAAGCTGTATCTTCCACACACTCCAAGAATCTCCAGGGCTGCTTCCTGTCTGCAGCATTATATTTCCAGCAGACAACTTATAAGTTGAAATTTCCCACAAAAACAAGAGGAAGCAAATCTGAAACCATACCCAGCTGCCTATACACTTCATGAACACTTCATCAACCTCCTCTCCCTGGTTGGGTGGTCTAGAACAGACCCCACTGGGATGTCTGCCTTGTTACCATTCTCCCTATTCTTACCCATAAGCATTCAACCCTCTCATCACCATCATCATTAACATGCTCAAGGCAGTCAAGACCTTCCCTAACATGCCTCCTCCCTCCCCTTTTTTGCCTACCCCTTCTGAACAGCCTATAGCCATTATTGTTGCCAAATTTTTCAGCTAGTGTAAGTGGCTAAGAGACTGAATTACCACTTGCTAAACAAGTGTATTAGGATTTTACAATTGATTTTGAGTATGCCAAATAAGTTAGCATTAGTTTATCCAAGTAAAGGCACCAGTAGTGCTGGAAAGCTTTGTGTGCAAAATACCTCAGGTTTTTTTTTGGATTGCATATGTATTTATGGCATATATGTGTTTATATATCAAATATTTCAACATGATTCCCTCCCTTAGTAGAAAATGGACATTAGTATGGGGAGAAGATGGTGTTTAGCTCCCTTCATCATGTTCTGTACTGGGGGAATCCCAACTTTTTCCTGGTGGCTTTAGTTGTCTTCACTGCATGACCATGAGAAGCAGATCATCCTGTGCACTTGCTTGTCCCAATCAGCTCAAATGTGAGACCCTGAGCAAAGTTCCAGAAGGTTCCTCCCTCCCCCCTGCTCAGACCCTCAGTACAGATCAGAGTCAGGGATTTTCAGGAGCCTCCTGGACAAAAGCTTTCCTGGCAAAAGCTGGAAGGGAGTCTCTTGCTCCACCTCTGTTCTCACTGTAATTATCACTTTCAAGATGAGTGCCAGGGCACATCCCCAGCACTCTTTCTTACATCATGTCTCCCACAGGCTGTATGTATGATGGTTCCTGCAGGATTTCTTCAGTCTGAAAGTAATTGTCTAGGAGTGAACTTCTAAGTGGCCTTTTTTGCAGGAGGATTTCAGTGGAAGAAGTGACCTAATGTGATAATGGACCTTGTAAAGGGGTTTAATACCTTTTCACAGTTTCTTCATTACAGGTTTAATGTTTAAAACAGTAGGGAATTAAGCAGCATTCCTTAAAACTTGATAGGGGCAGAGCTTGGTGAGTAAATCTGTCAGAATGAGTTGATGAAAGCAGTGGATGGCATTGCTGAACTTCTCTGCTTTGGGTGCAGGCTTGTAAGAAGGAGCTCTGGCAAGAGAGGGGGAAATACTTGGAGGATTATGAGGAATTAACTTGACCATAGATACTTATGACTTCTGGGGAATTTGGCTGCACCTCTCTGCACTGGGAGTAGAGTGCAGCAATGCAGAGTAGACAATGTAATGAATTGCTTTTTTGTGCTGTTTTACAGTCAGGGTATGAGTGATTCTCCTTGTCTCTTGGGAAATTTATCACGAAAAATCTAGAGAGAAACTTGGTTGTTTCAGCAGAAGTGGATTTGCAGCTGCAGAGGAGAATTTGGTTGTGCTGCTTTCAAAGAAATGTGACACGTCCTTCACTCCTGGGCAGAACGTGATTTCTATGACTAAGATTTTCAGGCAGCCCAAAATAGCTGGGGAATAGAACTAAGTGGATTTCTGCTCTGCACACTAATTTTTATTTAAGCTTGAAGCATGCTTCATGTTAGAAACATTCAGATATTATTAGTATACATATATATGAAGAGTTTTACAGCTTCAGGAGGATTTTTTAAATCTTTGGCTGGAAAGATGACTATGCTGACTTGAGAGAGTGTTTCTGATCTGTCAAAGTAATGATTTTATAATCAACTTATAATTCAATAATTGAGTAAAGGTAGTTGCACTGTAGAAATCTATTATCATTTCTACATGCACAAAACTCTTCTTGTTACACTAATAATTGGATGCCACACATTCACAAATGACAAAATAATTTGCATTTACATTTTTGTTCACTCAGAAACCAAGCTGAATGAGTAATCTGTTATCTTAGGTGTAAGACCAAGTATTTATTTCAAATGGTGGTGAATTTGGATGATATCTTCAGGTCAGTGTTCTATTAGAAACACTAGTGGAGGCTTTCTGGCAGTGGTGCACCCTCTCCCAGCTTGTTCTCTGGTTGAAGTTCCCATCTTCAGAGCAGCTGATGAACCATGGTGCTAAATTTCTGGGATGTACATTTGCAGAGCCTTGCCACTTAACAAGGTGGTCCCTGGGGAAGCTTTACTGACTTGCTGGCATCCCCAGCAAGAGCAGCAGAAAATCAGGAGGTTGACTTTAAGACAAAATATACTCAGTTCAGAAGAGCACCTCCCAGCAGATGGTTGCATCTCACTGCACTCCTTTTCCAGGAGGTCACACAAAGTCCTCCACAAACAAGAGCCAGAACTATCTGAGCTGGAGCCAAGGAATTAGAGTTCATGGAATGAAAAAGCAATTCCCCAGACTTCAATAGTCCACAAAATCGTGGAGGATTCTTTACTGCCATCTGGTTGTTGAGAACACAGAGCTTAGCCTGAATTACACATCATGCTCTTATGTCACAAAGTAAGCAGCAAGGGTGAGCAGCTCTATTATGTGCAGTGTTAATATTTTAATTGTCTAATTCCTTGTTTTCAACTTAGGGAACACTTAGGGTACATACTGGTATTACAGGTGTGACTACAGTAGTGAACATTTCTGGAAGAATTCAGTTTTTCTTTTTGTTGGAACAAGAGTAAAATCATAGACCAGTCCTAGGGAAAATGGAGGAAATCTACGCTAAATTTTAGCACCAAGGAGAGGTGAGTTTGACTATAGCTTGTCACTGTTTTCAGCACAGTACTGCACTTGTTATTGAATTTCACCATCCAGAGGGGAGAAGCTATATGGGTCAAAGTTGTCCAAAAAAATACTAAAGCTGAACCAACTTGCACCCTGTATTAGCTTTTATAGAGTATTTGGTATAGGGAAAGAAAAAAAGTTTTCTCCTATCCAATCCTAACTTATAATTTTGTTTTAAGGGAGTAAACTATATTAATGCCAAAAAGCCCCACGTTCATGTCTTTAGTACCCTCTGGGGATAAACAGTTGTGTTTTCTTCTTCTTGCAATATTGAGGAATTAGTACTAAGTTTAATGGGGTTTTTTTATATCACTTGGAGAAAGCTTTATGGATAAGTTTATCCTAGGACCTATAGGCATTGCCTTGGCATTATCACTGGAGGGAAAGAATTTACCAACACCTCACTTCTGTTCAGTGTTGTCCTTAAACCCAAATTGTATGAGGTATTCATATGCAGTTGCTCTGTATATGAAACATTTATTTTTGTTCTGCATAAATATGTTGTAATAGTTTAGGTTCTGAAGGATTCCAGCAGGTTTCCTTCTGCCCTGAAATAAATGTCATTCATATGTTTCCTTAGATCTCCTTATTAGTTCCAACTGTGGTGAGTTCCTTACTTGCACGAGACCTGCCAAGTAAACACATTATTTCTTGCAAATCAGAATTGGCCCCTCTGAAAGCATTGGCAGAGTATCCTTGGAAACTTCTTCGTGGATGTGTGGCTTAATGACTATAACTTGCTTTACTTGCTTAAATCCAGATAAAAGCATTTAGTGCCTGGCAGGGTCATGGAACAGATCATCCTCAGTGCAATCACACAGCACCTGCAGGATGGACAAGGGATCAGACCCAGCCAGCACGGGGTTAGGAAGGGCAGGTCCTGTCTGACCCACCTGAGCTCCTTTTATCATCAGGTGAGTGCCTGGGGGATGAGGGGAAGGCTGTGGATGTGGTCTGCCTGGACTTCAGCAAGGCCTTTGACACCGTCTCCCACAGCATTCTCCTGAAAAAGCTGTCAGGCCACAGCTTGGACAGGGGCACTCTGTGCTGGGTTAGGAACTGGCTGGAGGGCCGGGCCCAGAGAGTGGTGCTGAACGGGGCTGCATCAAAATAGCAGCTGTGGTGTCCCCCAGGGATCAGTGTTGGGCCCGGTTCGGTTTAGTATCTTTATGGATGATTGAGATGAGGAGATTGAGTCCATCATCATCAAATGTGCAGATGACACTAAGCTGGGGGGCAGTGTGGATCAGCTGGAAGGCAGGAGGGCTCTGCAGAGGGACCTGGACAGAGCGGAGAGTTGGGCTGATTCCAAGGGGATGAGGTTCAAGAAGGCCAAGTGCCGGGTCCTGCACTTTGGCCACAACAACCCCATGGGGAGCTCCAGGCTGGGCACAGAGTGGCAGAAAGGGAGCTGGGAGTCTGGATTGCCAGGAAGCTGAACAGGAGGCAGCAGTGTGCCCAGGTGGCCAAGAAGGCCAATGGCATCCTGGCCTGGCTCAGGAGCAGCGTGGCCAGCAGGTCCAGGGAAGGGATTCTGCCCCTGTGCTCAGCCCTGGGGAGGCCACAGCTTGAGTCCTGTGTCCAGTTCTGGGCCCCTCAGGAAGTTCAGGAAGGAGATTGAGGTGCTGGAGCAGGTCCAGAGAAGAGCAAGAAGGCTGTGAAGGGATCCAGCACAAGTGCTGTGAGGTGAGGCTGAGGGAGCTGGGGGTGTTGAGGCTGGAGAAGAGGAGGCTCAGGGGAGACCTCATCACTCTCTCCAACTCCCTGAAAGGAGGTTGGAGCCAGGGGGGAGTTGGGCTCTTTTCCCAGGCAACTCTCAGCAAGACAAGAGGGCAGGGTCTCAAGTTGTGCCAGGGGAGGTTTAGGTTGGAGATTCGAAAGAATTTCTTTCTGGAGAGGGTGATCAGACATTGGAATGGGCTGCCCAGGGAAGGAGTGGATTCTCCGTGTCTGGAGATCTTTCCAAAGAGCCTGGATGTGGCACTGAGTGCCATGGACTGGGAACCACGGGGGGAGTGGATCAAGGGTTGGACTTGATGATCTCTGAGGTCCCTTCCAACCCAACCCATTCTATGATTCTATGATTCTATGATGCAGGGTGCTGTCTGTGCTACCTCTCCCAGGGAAGCAAAGTAAATACAATGAAAGTGATGGGAATGTCACCAACCACCTGCCCTCTGCCATCTCAAAGGCTCCATTGGATTGCAATTCCCAGGGAACACATTGAAGGGGTTTGTTTTTTTTGTTTTATTTGATTTAATTTTACAAACTGTATCTGGAAATACCAACCTCTCGTTTCAAGAGAGGAGACTCCCCCTCGTGTCTCCTCTGAGTGGTGTTCTGACTGGGAGCAGAGCTGCTGAGCCAAGGGCTCTGGGCAAAGGTGTGCAGTCAGTCCTGGGAACATCGGGCTCTGGCCGTGAGGTTGGTTGGGGCAGAAAGGCCCTGGTGCTTTTCTCAGGTTGTGTGCCATGGTCTGGGAACCACGGGGGGTGTGGATCAAGGGTTGGACTTGATGATCTCTGAGGTCCCTTCCAACCCAGCCCGTTCTATGATTCTGTGATTCTATGACAGATTTCAAGATTTTTCTTTTACATGGGATGATGTCACAAGAGCTAAGCAGTGACTTTGATATATTGGGTTTTGTATCTCTTTTCTATAGACCTAAGGCAAGTTTTGCAAATCAGCAGATCTAAACCAATGGCTGAAACATCTCCCCTATCAGAAACAATTTGACAAGACTGATATTCCCATATTCCTTCGTTCCTGGATTGTTTTTGGAAACGCTAAGATATTTTATTGTTTTTTTCCTTTTCAGTTTCACCCTAAATGCTTCCAAAAGCATGATTCCTGAAAGAAAGGATGGCAGAGAGATGTCAGGCAATGGCACCTTCAAATTTAACATCAACTGATGTGGAAGTTATTCTCGTCTTCTCTTTTACCAGAAGACTCTTTTCTTATTTGCCCAAGTTTAAGTGATGCTGAAGGATTAATCAGACTTAAGCACGTGCAGAAGAGCCAGCACAGTGCCCCCCAGATTATAGAGAAAAGCTCCAGCACTTCAAGTGCAACCTGGTGGAGCTGTTGTGTGAAAAGCAAAAATGAAAACTTTCACCTATTTCTCATAAATCAGCAAGACATTAAATGGATATGAATATTGCTTTGTAACTGGGTTTCTACATGAACTCTCCGTTTAACTCTTATATTTGGGGGCATCTCTCCAAACACATTTATACACTTATTAAACAAGAGTCAGAGCTGCATATTCTTTAGAAAGCATCATACTTTCAGGAATAAGGAGTTATTCCTCATCAAACGATCAGACTGACAAATATGTTAAAATCACTGCAATGCATTTGTAGAAGCCTTGAAACCTGGCAAGGGCTTCTCTTGGAAGTCTCCAGTGATGTACAGAGACTGTCAGGGAGGAGAATCCTTTCTCTTGTGGTGCAGGAGCTGTTTTCAGAAGGACCTGTCCCTTGGGTCAGCAAAAGCAATGGAATATCTGTGGCAGAGCAGGTCTCCCCCCATCCTCCAACTCAGTTGACAGTAACGTTGCCAAAGGAGGTGGCAGCTGGATAGGAGTGAGAGTGAAGTCAGCTCCTGGTTTGAATCTGGGATGGACGTTTTTCTCTGCAAACACAAAGCTGAAGATTTTCTCTAGAAACTGTTTTTGTGAACAAACAAGTATCCAGCTCTGTTGCCACATAAGCAAGAGGTACTTTGAGATGTTTCCTGATGCATGGATTTGAAAACCATGGTATAAAATCATGGAATGGGTTAGAGTGGGAGGGACCTGGAAGATCATCCAGTGCCAACAGCCCTGCATGGGCAGGGACACCTTCGACTACACCAGGTTTCTAGAAACTAGAGCAGAAAAATTTCTTAATGGAAAGAGTGGTGAAGCATTGGAAGAGTCTGCCCAGGGAGGTGGTGGAGCCTCCATCCCTGGAGGAGTTCAACAGAGGGGCAGCTGTGGTGCTGCCACACCAGGGGGAGATGCTGTGGTGGTTCAGGGGGTGCAGGGCTGACACTTGGACTCCATCATCTTGAAGATGATCTTCCCAGCCATGATAATTCCACGATTCCATGTGCCAACGCCTGCCTGGACACACCCAGCCTGGCTGCCAGCTGACAAAGGGACCCTTTGTGACATCACCTGTGACACTGCAGGCTCCTGGGCTCCCTTCTGAGGCCGGGGAGGCCCCGGCTCAGTGTCCAGAAGGACAGCAGAGAGTGCAGAGGCGAGCGCAGAGCTGACACTAGCACTGAGCTATGTCTGCATTCTCAGCGTTCTGGAGAAGCCTCCGTGGATCCCAAGAGGACCAAGGGGAGTTGGAGATGGTGCCTGGTCCCCAGGAGAGGGATGAGCCAGGGACTGGGGCTGGGTGCATGCCCTCGGGGCAAACGGGGGAGGACTCGACAGCCCTTGGTGGTTTGTCTGATGAGAGCCTCTGCCCATCCCCTGAGGGCTGTGAATCTCCACAGCCTCCATCCCCTGGAGATTCCCTGCCCCATGAAGCCCTCTCCCTGTCCCCACGCAGTCCCCTTGGCCCCACGGGCTCTCCCCCCATGCAGTGCAGCCTTGGGGCTGGCAGCACTGCCCCCCCCATGCCCACGCCCCATGGCCTCTCCTCTTCCCCCACTCAGCGGAGACCCCCAAGCCGGCCCCGGCTGGCCTGGGTGGGAGAGGAAGAGGAGGAAGACCACCCCCCTACCCCATCAGAGGTGTGCGAGGTCCAGCGGCTGGGGACAGGTGAGTGAGTGAGTGAGTGACTGGCCTTTGGCTGCTTTGCTGTGCTCCTGCATGGCAGTGGTTGCTGGGCACATCCCCGGCCTGATCCATGCCAGTCCCCTCTTTGGGTCCCCCAGCACGGGGCTGGCTCTGTCCTCAGGAGCTGGCACGGGGCTGGGTGCAAGGTAAGAGACTCTTCAGTGTCTCCTGCCAGCACCTTCAGCTTGCCCTCTTCCCTTGCTTTGTTAGATTCCGACTCTGATGCCAGCAGCAATGAGGATCTGAATCCAGCTGAGGAGGGAGAAGGACAGATCCCAGTGGATGCTCTGGAGGACTCAGCAGAGGTACCCACAGAGGCACCTGCCTTGTGCCTGCTCCAGCTGCCCCCACGCTCAAGGATCCCTTCCCAGACACCTGCTGTCTGGGCAAAGATGGGGGAAAAAAAAGTCACAAAGGCACCAGTCCTGTGGGTAAGAGGGATCAATCAAGGAGCCCCAGAACCTTCTCTTCTCCTGGCAGGAGCTGAGGAATTTGGAGAAATGGCTGAGGGATTTGGAGCTGAAGCCTTCATCCTCCAGGCTCTGGAAGCAGGAGCATCTCTTCCAGGTCTGGCATTTGCAGAGCAGGTCACTGCTTCCCCAGTGCAACCCCCCCGGGAGGTTTCTGCACCCCGAGGGGTACAGGGACTGCTTTTGGAGGGCAGCATAGAAAGGAGCAGCAGAGGCTGCAGTGGGAAGGGGCTCTGGTCACCTCCCTGGTCATGGGAGATTGGTGTGAGCCCTGAGCTTGGGAGGGAGCCCAGGGACATGAAGGCAGAGTCAGGCTTTGCTGCTGTTCCCAGGAAGCCTTGGCAAAGGATCCGAGCCCTGCAAGGTGCTGAGCAGAGCTGTGAGCTGTGAGCCCTGGGAGAGCCAGCAGAGCCCAGGGCAGAGCATTGGCTTTTCTTCTTGCAGGGCCTGATGTTCTTCACAACCTCCCCCAGAGCAGAGGAACGTCGGAAGGCTCTGGTGCTCATTGCCAGGGCAGTGGAGTCAGGCATCAGCCCTTTCTCTGCCAGGGTAAGGAGCCCCTAGGGCCAGACAAGCTCCGGTGCCCCCCTCAGCCCTCCCCACTCTCCTGGAGACTCACTCTGTGGCTATCCCGAGTCCCAGTCCTCATGGCAGCTGAGGGCTGGAGAGCAGGGAGAGGCAGAGGGGACAGCAGGGCTGCAGGGGAGGCTGTTCCTGCTGGGGACAGCTGGGCCTCCCCTGTCCTGCTGCTTTGCTCCCCTGGGCTGGGGGCTGCTGAGAGGGGACCCTGCGCTGGGCAGAGGAGCTGGCAGCGTGCAGGGGCTGGGGCAGACACCTCCACAGCCATCTGATCCCTGCTTTTCCAGGGCCTGGGAGAGCTGGTGGGACATCTCATCCTCTGCTGCGCATCCAGCATCGGGAAAATCAGCTCCGTGGCAGCAGAGGCTCTTCAGCTCCTCTTCAACATGCTGCATCAACAGCGTTGGGGAGGCCGTGGGCAAGGGCCAAGAGTTTTAGCTTTCCTCCACTCCTCCCCAGGCCGGGTGTCAGTAGCAGATGAGATGGGCACCAGTGGCCTTGCCAAGGTAAGGAGCTCCCTCCTTGCTGGGACCCTTCCAAGGGACCCTTCCCAAAATGCCTGGGACTGGCCTGGCCTCACTCTCCCTGCTGAGAGGGTTCCTGTGCCAGGCTGTCCCTCCATGGAGTGCCTCAGCAGCAGCTCCAGCCCTCGGGCCCCTGGCTCGGGCACCTCTTGCTGGGGCTCCTGGCATGGCCCAGCTGAGCAGCACAAGCAGGGCACTGACATCTCTTCCCTCCTTCCCTTCTCTTCTCTTCTCCCTGCAGGAGTTTGGAATTTTCTCCTGGGCTGCAGAGAGGACGGGCCTGGTCCTCACAGCTATAGCAGCCCTGGGAGATTCCAGCACCCAGGACAGCCAGGTGGCCTGCAGTCTGCTGGACATGGCCACGAGTGACGCTGGCTTCTGGCTGGTGGATGTAAGTGTCCTGGGGCTGCCCTGTCCTGCCCATCACACCTTCCTGGTGCTTTTCCCTGCTTCCTCCCTCCCAGATCCCGGTCTCTTGGGCACCTGAAGCCAGGGCAAGGCAGCAGAGAGGGATGGGATGGGCAGGGCAGCAGTTGCAGTGGCATCTGAGGAGATGGTTGCACTGCAGTGGCAGCACCAAAGACTCATAGAATCACAGAATCAGAGAATCATAGAATCAGATGGTTTCTTTAAAACCTCCAGGGACGAAGAATCCACCCCCTCCCTGGGCAGCCCATTCTAATGTGGGGAAGAATTTCCTCTCTTCTGGGAAGAATTTCTTCTCTTCCTAATATTTAACCTCCCCTGGCAGAGCTTAGGACCATGCTCTCTTGTCTTACCATCCTCACCCATGTCCCCTTCAGGCAGAAGAGATCTTGAGGTGCATCCACAGCACCCTGCAGCGTGTCCCCAGGTTGACAGCCCAGCAGAGCCTGGAATCACTGCTCTGGCTGCTGGCTGAGAGGTGCTCCAAGGACACGGTCAGGACTCTGCTGAAGATCAGTCCAGAGTGTGACAGGTAGGAGCCCCTCCAGCCCTGGGGACCTGCTCCATAGCCCGGGCACAGCAGGGTGGCCGAGGCAGCCCTGCTAACAGAGCGCTCTGGCTTGCAGCACTGCCCTGGCCATCTGGGAGGTGATGCTGTCCCCAGCCAGAAACACCCAGAGGATCTTCGAGGAGCTGCTGGATGTGATGGAGAGCTCCACAGCAGGCATCACCGGCTCAGCTGTGAGTGAGCAGAGCAGGTCTTGCTCAGCTTCAGGGCTTTTCCTGGCTCCCTAGGCAAGCAGAGGCAGCCCCTGCTGCCTGCCCCAAACACCCACCTCCTCCAGGACTTGGGGACACAGCCCCTCAGGGCCAGCAGGGACCTGCCCTGCACCAACCCCCTCTGTGCCAGCCCCGTGGGGCTGCTGGGGCCCCTGAGCACAAACGGGAACCACCCTGCAGCATTCTGGACACCGTGTTCATCCACTGTGTGCTGGCAGATGGCTCACAGCCTCCATGGGGCTCTCTGTGGCCTTGGGCAGTGCAACAGCAGCGTCCGTGCACTGAGAGCTGTCCCTGTGTCTTTTCTGCAGGCATCCCAGGCCCTGTGCACCTTCATCCAGTGGCCCCAGTGTCAGGAAAGCCTGGGAGTGCTCTTCCCCAGGCTCCTCATGGCCCTGATCAGCCAACTTGTCAAGGATCCACAGATTCAGGGAGACGAGAAGCAGGTGGCAGTGAAGGCCATGAAATATCTGCTCTGTGCTGCTGGATCTGAAGAGCTTGTCCAGGCGATCCAGCAGGAGGGTGGCTGGGACCTCCTCCTTGGAAGTGATGCCCTCAAGAGAGGAGCCAGTTTGCTGGCCAGGTGAGAGCCCCTTTCAGCCTTGGCAGCCCATGCCCAGGGGCAGAGAGCTCAATGCCAGCAAGGCTTTGCCTGCCCTTCTCACCACCAACGCTGCTTCTCTTTCCCTGCCCAGAGAGATGAGGAGGAAGAGCTCAGCAATGCAGCGCTGCTCCCTGTTCCAGCACGTCAAGGCGATGTTTGGGCCTGTGGGGCACTGGCAGATCACCTTAGCCTTGACTTTCTACGTTGAGGTAAGGCTGGTGGGAAGCAGTGCCTCCGGCAGATGCTTCTGAAGCCGTCGCTCTGTCCCAGGCGGCTGCCAGGTGGGATGACAGTCTCTGGAGCTGGGACAGAGGGCTCTGCTGTCAGTCCCTCTGCCCACTTGCCCTTCCTGCTGGGGCAGTGCTCAGCAGCCTTGGGTGTCCACAGTCTGGGTTTCCCCCGGGACAGGACAGGCTAGGATGGGACGGGCTGTGTCAGCCCCTGTGTCAGGCCCTCAGCTGGTAGTGGGAACCGGGAGCTGGACAGTGCTGGGATCCTGTAGCTCTGCCCGTCTCTCACTGCTGTCGTTCTTTCAGCTGCTGGGCTGCCAGGACATTGAAAAGACTTCAGGTGACCTGCACCACCTCCAGCAGTACCTGGACTCTTACAGTCCCACATGGCAATTGCTGGCACTCAGGGGCCTGGAGACCCTGTCAGGAGATCCGCAGATGGTGAGTGAGGTGGAGCCGCCTTGGCAGCCTGGGGCTGGGGCATGGGGGTAACGCGGTGGCTGGGGCCTGGCTGAGAGGAAGGAGGTGGCTGAGCAGGGGCCACAGAGCCCTCTCTGCCCTCCCTGGCTCTCCCTTGTCCCCCACAGGCAGGAGGGGCAGGAGGGGCAGCAGCAATGCCGGCAGCGCCTGCCAGGAAGCCAGGCGGGAGGCTGGTGCTCAGCACAAGGTGTTTGTGCCAGGCTGCTCCTCCCCTGCTCCAGCAGCACAGAAATCAATTCTCTGTTCACACAGGCAGCAGAAATGCAGAGCGAGGCCCTGCTGGACACCATCCTGCAGACGATGACACGTGGTGTCAGCAGCGTCAAGGTGGAGGTCCTGCTCTTACTCAGAGCCCTCCTGGGCGGGCAGCTGGAGCAGAAGGAAGCCAGCCACATAGCTGTGATGGCAGCAGAAAGTCTCCCAACCCTCTTTGATGATGTAAGGCTGCTGTGGGACCTGACCCTGCAGAGGGGCCCGGGGCAAGGACAGCTGCCCTCCAGCCCAGCCCTGTGGGCAGCACTTGGGCAGGGCTGCTGCCCTCCTCACGGCCCTGGGCTCTGCTGGGAGGGCTGCTGGGCTCTGCAGCCCAGCACAGCCTCTCCTTGGCAGGATGAGGCCTCTGCTGCCCCCAGCCCCGCCACCCCGCAGCATCTCCCCACTCAGAACAACAGGAACCATGGGTAGGGAGAGGCTGCTGCTGCAGTCACCCTGATGTGGGTCTCTTCCTTCCTTCCTCCCTGCCAGGAGTCCAGCCAGGTGAGAGAGCTCTCCATCCTCCTCTTCGGAGAGCTGTTGGGAGTGCTGGTGAGGAGGGACAAGAAAGAGATGGAGGAGATGGTGCGGAGGAACCTCATCTCACTCTTCCTTCGGATGAGTGATGAGAGCGTGGCCGAGGTACAGACTCCAGAGCTGACCCTTCAGAGCTTTGCCCTTCCCTCTGCCCCAGCCCTGGCAGCAGCTCAGCAGCTCTTGCCCATCTCTCTGCTGCTGGCTGGCAGAGCGTGATACCTGAGCTGGTGGCAGTCCCGGGTCCCTGCCTCGGGCACTGAACCCCCCCCCTCCAGGCTCTGTCCCCAGCTGCCTCTTCCCAGAAGGAGCTGGGGACACTTTGCAGCCTTGCCCAGAGGAGGGGGGTGAGAGGTCTCCTTCTCCCAGCTGTGGTGCCAGCTCCCACCCTGTGCTGCTTTGCAGGCCTCTGGCAAAGCCCTCCTTGCCTCTGCGAAGTTCCTGGGCTGGAGGAAACTGAAGAGGGCGGTTAAGAACCAGGAGACGTGGAGGATTGGAGAGATCCTGGTGAGGACAAGCCCCAGGTGCCAAGGCCTGGGCTGGACAAGGGCTGCCCCATGTGCCCAGGGTGTGGGTGTGCAGCTGTTGCTGGCTGGCCCTGCTCCAGAGCGGAACACACAGCCTGGAGCTCGGTCCCCCTTTCCCTTTCCTTTTTCCTTTCCATCTTTCCCTTTGCCCTTTCCGTTTTTCCCTTCTTCCCTTTCCAATTCCCCCATTCCCCTCCCTCAGTCACGCAGCCGCCCCAGGGGTTCTTCTGCAGACCCCTCTTCCCCCCAGCTCCTGGGTGCTGCAGGAGCCCCTGGCCCATGCTCTGGCTGCACCTCAGCCCCCCAGGGCTCCTGGCTGACAGAAAGGAATGGTCTGGAGGACAAGGGGTTGGGGATGGGCAGAGGGACTGCTCTGGCACACAGGGAATGCTGTGTGCCAGCCCCGTGACCTTGGTCTCTCCCCAGCTGGAGCAGAAGAGGAGCTGGGTGGAAGAATACATGATTTTCAGCCGGAAGTGGCTCTGGGATGCTCCGACTGGTGTGAGATTGGCAGCCATCAGGTTCCTTGGTGAGCAACAGCCCCCAGGGACCCTCTTCTGGCTGCCCCGGGCAGGGGGCTGTGCAGTGCTGGGCAGGGGGAGGTCTGACGGGAGCTCTGTGCACAGGGGCTGCTGGATGGCGCCTGAGGAAGCATCGGCATAAAGTGCTGGTGACCATGTCTGGTGAGTGGGGTCAGAGCTGGGCTGGATGGGGCAGGGGACAGAGCCTGGGCAGGGGGCTGCCATGCCTAGCCCAGTCAAGGGAAAAGCCTCAGGGGAGGGGGAAGCTCTTGGGGACACTCTGGGACAGGCTGGAGGTTAGGACTGGAAGATCCTTAAGGTCCCTTCCAACCCAAGCCAGGCTACTGGCATTCCTGAGCAGCAGCTGGAACTCGCTCCTCCTGGCCAGGGAAAGAAATGGATGAGGCTGGGATGGGAGGGGCTGTGCAGACAGGGAGGTTTCACCACTGCTTGCTTGCCTTCTTTCTTTCTTTCTTTCTTTCTTTCTTTCTTTCTTTCTTTCTTTCTTTCTTTCTTTCTGTCTTTCTGTCTTTCTGTCTTTCTGTCTTTCTGTCTTTCTGTCTTTCTGTCTTTCTGTCTTTCTGTCTTTCTGTCTTTCTTTCTGTCTTTCTTTCTGTCTTTCTTTCTGTCTTTCTTTCTGTCTTTCTGTCTTTCTGTCTTTCTGTCTTTCTGTCTTTCTGTCTTTCTGTCTTTCTGTCTTTCTGTCTTTCTGTCTTTCTGTCTTTCTGTCTTTCTGTCTGTCTTTCTGTCTTTCTGTCTTTCTGTCTTTCTGTCTTTCTGTCTTTCTGTCTTTCTGTCTTTCTGTCTTTCTGTCTTTCTGTCTTTCTGTCTTTCTGTCTTTCTGTCTTTCTGTCTTTCTGTCTTTCTGTCTTTCTGTCTTTCTGTCTTTCTGTCTTTCTGTCTTTCTGTCTGTCTTTCTGTCTGTCTTTCTGTCTGTCTTTCTGTCTGTCTTTCTGTCTGTCTTTCTGTCTGTCTTTCTGTCTGTCTTTCTGTCTGTCTTTCTGTCTGTCTTTCTGTCTGTCTTTCTGTCTGTCTTTCTGTCTGTCTTTCTGTCTGTCTTTCTGTCTGTCTTTCTGTCTGTCTTTCTGTCTGTCTTTCTGTCTGTCTTTCTGTCTGTCTTTCTGTCTGTCTTTCTTTCTGTCTTTCTGTCTTTCTGTCTTTCTTTCTTTCTGTCTTTCTGTCTTTCTGTCTTTCTGTCTTTCTGTCTTTCTGTCTTTCTGTCTTTCTGTCTTTCTGTCTTTCTGTCTTTCTGTCTTTCTGTCTTTCTGTCTTTCTGTCTTTCTGTCTTTCTGTCTTTCTGTCTTTCTGTCTTTCTGTCTTTCTGTCTTTCTGTCTTTCTGTCTTTCTGTCTTTCTGTCTTTCTTTCTGTCTTTCTTTCTGTCTTTCTTTCTGTCTTTCTTTCTGTCTTTCTTTCTGTCTTTCTTTCTGTCTTTCTTTCTGTCTTTCTTTCTGTCTTTCTTTCTCTCACAGTCCTCCAGTTCCTGCTAAATGACCCTGAGCCCTCAGTCCGGTGCCTGGCACTTCAGACCTTGCTGATCCTGGATACTCTGCATCAGCGGCGAGGATCAGAATAGTCCCTCCGGGTTCTGTGCTGCTGTCCCTGCTGTCTCCGGGACAATCTCCTCCTGCCATCTTCCCAACGGTACCTTCACCAATGCCACACTGCAGCTGCTGTCCCCCAGGCCCCCATATGCCTCCCCAGGCCCTACTGGACTGTCCCACTCCAAACCAGTGCCTTCCAACCCAAACCAGTGCCCTCCAAGCCCTCCTCTCCACACCCAGGACTCCCCTTGGATCGCTCTCCGCAGCTTAAACCTCCCTAATGTCACCAGAGCAGGGGACAGCAGCAGCGTGGGACAGAAGGTTCCAGTGCTGAAGGTGAAGGTGGGAAGATGTCATTGAGACCCCCCCCCGACCCGAAGAGCCCGAGGGGGGGGAAGGGCTCCTGGGGCAGATGGCAGCATGTGAACCAAGCTGGAAGCAGCAGCCCGGTGCCATGGCCTCCTTCCCACAGACAGCACCCCGAGCCTGCTGAGCAGACACCATCACCCCTGCAGGTCAGCTCATCCCACCCCTCTGCACAGCCTGGCCTCAGGTGACAACCAGGTGTCCCCTTCTTTGGGCTGTCCCCCCAGAGCAGCACCCATGTTGGGTCACCCCCTGTGCCCACTCTTCTCTGCGTCCCGCTGTCCCCAAGCATCCGGCCACCTCCAGCGTGCTCCTGGCTTGCAGCAGGAGCCAGGGGAGAAGTTTTCCTTCCCACGGCTGCTGCCAGTGCCCATGCTGGTGCTGGGGGGTGCAAGGAGGCAGAGGGGAGAAGGGCTCAGGGTTTCAAAAGCTCCAGTTCACCCCAGCGCTGCTTTCTTGCTTTTCAGGGCTCTGTTTGGCAGCTGCCAGGAGGAGCAGAAGATGGGGAATGTTTCCCTGAAACTTGTCAGCATCCTCACTCAGCATGGGGCACTGGGACAGTCCTGCCATGCTGATGGCAGCATGTCCTGCCTGCTTGCTGACCTAATGCTGCAGGTTCCTCCAAGCCAACAGTGACAGCAGCAGCCAGCTGGGACTTTCTGCAGGGGTTGAAAAAAGCATTAAACGTTCTCTTCCTTTCCTTAACAGCCCTTTTCCTTGGGGTGATTAATTTGTTTAAAAACCTATTCTCCCTGTGTTTCTGCCCCTCTATTAACTCCTCCTTAAGACCTCCTTCCAATGTGAAGTTATGGAAGTGAAGTCTGCAAAACATTGGAGCATTAGAAACGCTCCCTGTCACTGCTTACAGATATAGCAGCTGTTTCAGCCAGCTCTGCAGTTTAGATTTGCTCCTTCACATAACGTGCCTTGGGTGTGTTAAGAAGCAAAAGGGCACCGGCAGCTCAGAGATGATGCAAAGTGCTTGTAACATCTTCTGACAGAAAGGGAATAATCCCCACATAGTCACATCACCTGCTTTAGGCTTTGAGGGTGCCACAGCTTGCTTTATCTGTATCTCCCTAAACTCATTTCGAGAAATAACATCTTGAAAACAGTTAGTGAATCTGAGGCTAAAAAAAATAGACATTCTCTTAGACATTCTCTCTAAATACAGGTTGCAGGGGCAGAGCAGTGTGGGCATAGCATTCGTTTCAGCTGGTGTCTAAGGTGGGCACGTTTCTGACATCTCAGCAGTTTAGGTCTTCTGCTATGCAAAACATGCCTCAGGAATGCTGAGAAGCAAAACAAGACCTCTAGCTCAGAGACACTGCTTAACTCATCTTGTAACATCATAGAATCACAGAATCATAGAATTGGCTGGGTTGGAAGGGACCTCAGAGATCATCAAGTCCAACCCTTGATCCACTCCCCCCGTGGTTCCCAGCCCATGGCACTCAGTGCCACATCCAGGCTCTTTGGAAAGATCTCCAGACACGGAGAATCCACTCCTTCCCTGGGCAGCCCATTCCAATGTCTGATCACCCTCTCCAGAAAGAAATTCTTTCGAATCTCCAACCTAAACCTCCCCTGGCACAACTTGAGACCCTGCCCTCTTGTCTTGCTGAGAGTTGCCTGGGAAAAGAGACCGACTCCCCCCTGGCTCCAACCTCCTTTCAGGGAGTTGTAGAGAGTGATGAGGTCTCCCCTGAGCCTCCTCTTCTCCAGCCTCAACACCCCCAGCTCCCTCAGCCTCACCTCACAGCACTTGTGCTGGATCCCTTCACAGCCTCCTTGCTCTTCTCTGGACCTGCTCCAGCACCTCAATCTCCTTCCTGAACTTCCTGAGGGGCCCAGAACTGGACACAGGACTCAAGCTGTGGCCTCCCCAGGGCTGAATACAGGGGCACCCCACGTCAAAGAGAACCCTGAAAACCTGTCCTCATTACTTTCTTTATTGTTCCCACATGTCACAGGAATATCCTTCCTCTCAGCTACTTTGTCAGCTGGAATCTGTTTCTCCCATCCCTCCCGCTGTCACCCAAAGTCACCCCAACACCTCAGGTCAAACCAATGCCGCAAACCTTCGTAGGCATCAGGGTCTACCTGACCATGGCCGAAGTCACCCACTGTCACCCGGTGTCAGCTGATGTTACCCACTGTCACCCAAAGTCACCCCAATGCCTCAGATCAACCCAAGCCCACAAACCTTGGTAATACCTAACCATGGCTGAGGTCACTCATTGTCACCCAATGTCACCCAATGTCACCTGCTGTCACCCACTGTCACCCAGTGTAACCCAAAGTTACCCCAACGCCTCAGGTCAAACCAAGGCCCCAACCCTTGGTAGGCCTCAGGGCCCAACTACCCTATGGCCAAGGTCACCCATTGTCACCTGACGTCACCTGGTGTCACCCTGTGCCACCCTGTGTCACCTGATGTCACCCAACGCCACCCAACATCCCCCAATGTACCCCAATGTCCCCTCAACCCTTGGTTGGTCCCAGGTCCCAGTGCCACCCAACGCCAACCAACGTCTCCAAATGCCACCCAATGTTCCCAGTGTCCCCCAGTGTCCCCAGTGTTTGGACTTCACTCCTGGGGGAACATTCTGAGGGATTTCTGTCCTTTTTGGAAACTCCTCTCCCTCGGAGAGACCCCTCCCTAAAAAACCAGGAATTTCGCAGCATTCCCACCTTTTTTCCCCATCCTTGTTCAATGCTTCCTCTTGGAAAAAAACCTTAGAGAGCCGGCAAGGAATCCTTCAGCATTCCCTTCCCCTTAGATGGAAAACCATGGAATGGTTGGGCTAGGAAAACACCTGGAAGATCATCCTTGAACCCAGCACCACCCCCCACCACCCCCCATGGCTCCAGGGATTGGGATCCCCCCTACTTCCTTTCCCACAAGGAATTCTTCCCAATCCAAACCCCTCCTGGGCTACTTCAGTCCCATTCCTCTCTGGAATTCCCTTTTCCTTGGGAGCAGAGCCTGAACTCTCCCGGCTCCAACTTCTCTACACTCCCTCCCAGTCCCTCCCAGTCCCTCCCAGTGGTCCCATGGGGTGTCCTGGTGATGGGCGAGTCTCTGGGGCTGGGGGTCCCCAGTACTCAGTGTCCCCTCAACTTGGGGGAGGAGGGGGTGTCCCCATGTTGGGATGTCCCTAGGGGTCCCCAAACTCGGGGTCTATATGACCAGGGAGTCCCCAAATTGGGATGGCTCTGGGGGGGATGGGAGGGTGTCCCCATGACCAGAATGTCACCAAACTGGGGGGGACTGATGTGGGGATTCCCCCCCCCCCCCCCCCCCCCGGGTCTCCCCATGGCTGGGAGGGTGGATGGGGGGGGAACAAGGATGGGGACACAGGAGAGAGAGGGGGTGGGGGACAAGGAGGGTGACAAAAAAGAGGGGTCTCTTCCCTTCCCTTCCCTTCCCTTCCCTTCCCTTCCCTTCCCTTCCCTTCCCTTCCCTTCCCTTCCCTTCCCTTCCCTTCCCTTCCCTTCCCTTCCCTTCCCTTCCCTTCCCTTCCCTTCCCTTCCCTTCCCTTCCCTTCCCTTCCCTTCCCTTCCCTTCCCTTCCCTTCTCTCAGGGTTTAACATTTCCCTGGCAATTAATCTAATTAATAAATGCTCTTATTAATCCCCCTCCCCTCCCTGATAAAGCAAAGAGAGAGAATCAGGGAGAGAGATTTATGGATTGGAAACCAAACTGCACAACTTTAATGAAAGAGGAATGAGAAATAGGAAAAATGATTGAATATATACAAATATCCAGGAAAATTGATCCCACATTCCTCCCCCACTCTCACGTCAGCACCAAGGCTGCAAGGTGGGAAAGTCCAGGCTGGAATTCTGGGAGCTGGAGGCAGGACACACAGACCCAGGATGGAATGGATCAGGACCACAGCCAGAGGAAAGGATAGAATCCTCCCAGGATGCTGAAGGATCCTCCCAGGATGCAGCATGACTTGATGATCTCTGAGGTCCCTTCCAACCCAGCCAGTTCTATGATTCTATGATTCTATGACAGATTTCAAGATTTTTCTTTTACATGGGATCATGTTACAAGACACATCCTCAGTGAAGGATGACAAAAAGTCCTTCTACAGATACATCAGTGGCAAAAGGAGGGGTAAGGAAAACATCCATTCTTTACTGGACATGGATGGGAATATAGTTGTCAAAGATGAAGAAAAGGCTGAGGTATTTAACACCTTCTTTGCCTCAGTTTTAAACAACAAGACAGGTTATCCTGAGGACAGCTGGCTTCTGGAGCTTATAGAAGGTGACAAGAATCTAAACAGCCCCCCTGTAATCCTGAAGGACACAGTCAGTGAGCTACTGAGCTGCTTGGATCCCCACAAGTCTATGGGACCAGATGGGATCCACCCAAGGGTGATGAGGGAGCTGGCAGAAGAGCTCGCCAAGCCTCTCTCTGTCATCTACCAACAGTCCTGGCTCACTGGGGACATCCCAGATGACTGGAAGTTGGGGAATGTCACACCAGTCCACAAAAACGGCGGGAAGGAGGAGCCAGGAAACTCCAGGCCTGTCAGCCTGACCTCAGTGCCTGGCAGGGCTATGGAGCAGATCATCCTGGGGGCAATCACACAGCTCCTGCAGGATGGACAAGGGATCAGACCCAGCCAGCACGGGGTTAGGAAGGGCAGGTCCTGTCTGACCCACCTGAGCTCCTTTTATCATCAGGTGAGTGCCTGGGGGATGAGGGGAAGGCTGTGGATGTGGTCTGCCTGGACTTCAGCAAGGCCTTTGACACCGTCTCCCACAGCATTCTCCTGAAAAAGCTGTCAGGCCACAGCTTGGACAGGGGCACTCTGTGCTGGGTTAGGAACTGGCTGGAGGGCCGGGCCCAGAGAGTGGTGCTGAACGGGGCTGCATCAAAATGGTGGCTGTGGTGTCCCCCAGGGATCAGTGTTGGGCCCGGTTCTGTTTAGTATCTTTATGGATGATTGAGATGAGGGGATTGAGCCCATCATCATCAAATGTGCAGATGACACTAAGCTGGGGGGCAGTGTGGATCAGCTGGAAGGCAGGAGGGCTCTGCAGAGGGACCTGGACAGAGCGGAGAGTTGGGCTGATTCCAAGGGGATGAGGTTCAAGAAGGCCAAGTGCCGGGTCCTGCACTTTGGCCACAACAACCCCATGGGGAGCTCCAGGCTGGGCACAGAGTGGCAGAAAGGGAGCTGGGAGTCTGGATTGCCAGGAAGCTGAACAGGAGGCAGCAGTGTGCCCAGGTGGCCAAGAAGGCCAATGGCATCCTGGCCTGGCTCAGGAGCAGCGTGGCCAGCAGGTCCAGGGAAGGGATTCTGCCCCTGTGCTCAGCCCTGGGGAGGCCACAGCTTGAGTCCTGTGTCCAGTTCTGGGCCCCTCAGGAAGTTCAGGAAGGAGATTGAGGTGCTGGAGCAGGTCCAGAGAAGAGCAAGAAGGCTGTGAAGGGATCCAGCACAAGTGCTGTGAGGTGAGGCTGAGGGAGCTGGGGGTGTTGAGGCTGGAGAAGAGGAGGCTCAGGGGAGACCTCATCACTCTCTACAACTCCCTGAAAGGAGGTTGGAGCCAGGGGGGAGTTGGGCTCTTTTCCCAGGCAACTCTCAGCAAGACAAGAGGGCAGGGTCTCAAGTTGTGCCAGGGGAGGTTTAGGTTGGAGATTCGAAAGAATTTCTTTCTGGAGAGGGTGATCAGACATTGGAATGGGCTGCCCAGGGAAGTAGTGGATTCTCCGTGTCTGGAGATCTTTCCAAAGAGCCTGGATGTGGCACTGAGTGCCATGGGCTGGGAACCATGGGGGGAGTGGATCAAGGGTTGGACTTGATCTCTGAGGTTCCTTCCAACCCAGCCAATTCTATGATTCTATGATTCTATATAACCAAAGTGTTGCAACTGTTCCCTTGGCCCCACAGATTTTAGGACCTGCTGTCCTGCTTCCCCAGTCCTTCTGGTTTTCTTACAGTGGGGCATGAAACCTCTGAGCTTTCTGCCAAGTCATTAGTTCCTCTCTTCAGTATTAGGGCTGATGAGTAAAGAGAAGGTGCTGTGAAAAAATCTAGCGTGGGTTATGATGCTTAATGAAGATGGAGCTGCCTGAGAAGTTCATACACTCATGGCTCAGCTCCCACGCATATTTAGGGTCTATTTCTGTGTGGTGAAACAGATTGATTATTTACTGTACACTGTGATTTAGCCAAGCTTGCAGCATGTCTGATCTGATTATTCCCCAGGGATCTGATTATTCCTTGTAGTGCATAAGGAAATTCCTGATGATTCCCCAGGATCTGATTATTCCTAGTAGTGTATAAGGAGCAATAAGTGTTCACTCCTCAGGCTTTGCTGCTGTGTTTTGAGTTTCAAGCCATTTCATGGCCACATTGAGAGAATGACAAGGAAAACAGGGCAGCAAATACAGATGAGTTGACTACTAACAGTATTTTAAGTGGTTCCTTTAGCTGTAAAAGCCTTGACACCCCTCATTTCCTGCACATGCTCAGTGTTGCAGGAATAGACATCTTGCACCCATTAAAAGTTCAGGGATGGCTCTTTGCAGCTTCCTTTGGAGACAGGGAGAAGAATGTGGGAGCATCTTGGAGTCCCCTCATCTGCTGTCCCTGCTGCCAAATTGCTGCAGTGTGGCCACCAGATGGGAGTTAAGGAATGAGCTACCCTTGGAGAGTGGCTTTTCCTTAAGGACAAAATCCTGGAGCCTCAGGCACAGGTCTCCAACTGTGTTTGTTTGGGGTTTTTGATTCTGTTTTGTTGGTTTTTTTTTTTAACTGCAATTATGTGTTTAATAGAGAACACTGTGTAGTGAAGAGTTTATTCTATGGGATTTATGTTTAAAATATTATAAACTTGTAAGAAATAAAGGAACAGAAGCAGCAAAGTATATACAGCAGATGGTTATTAGTGTACTCAGAACATTATTTGTTTGCTAAAGGTACTGATGCTTAGGTCTATTTTTAGAGATGCGATCAGTTTTTCTCATCCATTTTACATGTTAGCACAGGTGAAAGTTTTAATTAGTGTTTACTTGTATTTGCCTTCATTTCAAGTGTGGTTAAACACTTGGCACACACTGTTCAAAACTGCATTTTAATGTAAGGCATGTACAGTTTGTGTACAGCAGTGACATACAGAGACATCTTTGGTCCTCTGAACACTTAACAGTTTGCTCAGCTTTTCCATGGATTTATGGTAAATGCATGTGAAATGGCAAGAAAAAAAGCACAAGTTATAAATGTTGTTCCTTCAGAAGTCTGGCTCTAGAAATCTAGTATCTTGACACCACATGAAATGTAAAGTCAGAGCTAATTCAGGTGATGATCAGCAGCTGCTGAAGGTTTCCTTAAGCATCACCCTGAAAGTTATTTGCAGAGAAATGTCATGTTCAGCTTCACAGACTTGCAAAAATTTGCCAGCAATGCTCTCTGAGACATTTCATCCCCATGTATACTTGGGCAAACCATTTGCTTAGGTATTTTATGCCATCTGTGAATGTTCATGAGCAGTTTATATGCCAGATGTGTCCTGGCAGCACACATCCTGCCAAGAAATGTAACAGTAGGCACAAAGTTGTAAATGGAGAAAATCTTTCCAATGCTGCTAGAGTTTATATGAATGCTTTCAATCTACATTTAAAGAGGAAAAAAAATCACTTGCCTTTTGCCCTTTAAGTGTCTGTCTCAAGGAAGACATTTTTACAGACACATAAGCAAGAGGCAGATGGGAAACTGTTGATCCTATCTGATCTGCCCTGCTGACATCATTTAAGAATTTTCCCCACTACCTGTGTAGCCAGTTGTTCTAAATTATAGCTGCTTCTCATGGTTTAACCTGGCTGACTTGTGTGTACTTCAAAGCCACCATTTTGGTATTAGATTTCTATTGATACCACCACTGAACCAATTCCTTTCTCTTTGTCAATGGAGGGGTTGAGAGGAGAGCACTGTAATATATAGTAACTATAATAACTATTTTAGCATGGTTTCCCTTTGAAATAGGGAAGAGACAAGATGCAGTCCCTTGGATGAAGGGACTGGAGGAGGGAAAACCTTCTGCCTTCTCTGTGCTCACTACACCATTACCAAATCTCAAACTTGAAAGAATAACAGGATGGATTTTAAGATGGTTTTCCCCACTCTGCATTTGTAGCTAAAATGCAGTGTAAAAGTGTCCAAAAAAAATTTATAATAGCTCTTCCTCAACAGATAGCAACTTAGCAACAAACCAGAGGATGGCCTAGCACAGCCTCAGAGAAAGCAAAACTTCTGAACCAGTGACTAAGTTGATTCATCAAGATATATATATAAATATATTTATATATAATGACAAGATATGGTGGAAAATTCTCTTGTCCGATGTTCAAGTTGAGTGGGAGGTATGAATACAAATAAACTTAACACTTCAGTTCCTGTGAGGCATATTCTTCCCACACAGGACACTGAAGGAATTGTGGAGGTGTATTTTAGGAGAGCAGAAGATCTGCTAATAAAAGCATAACCCACAGGCCTGGGAGGCAAGTTAGCTCATGCAGAGCTTTGGGCTCTTGTGGCTGAACTAGGTAGCTTAAATTTAACTGGTGTAGGCATGAAACTTTGCTAATGAGTCCTGAAGTTTCCCATATTCTTCCTCCAAGAGCTGCTTATTATTGGGAGATGTCAAAGGTCTGACTGGAGTGAAGCTCCCACTAAAAAGCAAGGATAAAAGTGCTCCTGTATCCCAGGGACTTGCTCAAGCAAGATTAACTTTCTAATCTTCAGTTTTTGTAATCAAGAGTCAATTAAAGTCTTTGCTTGTTTGAAGATTAAACTCTAGCTGTAAGAGCTGTATAAATGCAGTTACAGTCAGAGTCCCCATACCACCCAACCTGCATTCAGCCTGGAAATGTGCTTTTGAGATGTGGATTGCTCTCTATACCTTTGTAGACCAGAGTCATGGGAGGAACTACCCATGAACCCTGGAAGAATTTTGGGGTGCATCAAATTGTGCTTTTGCTCATGTAGGTGAAGTCCTGGTGTTGAAGTTCAGATTACTTTTCTTTTTCTTTCAGGACTTTGTAGACTGCTTGAGATGAATATAGAGAAGCACGTGTGGTAGTAAAAGCTACAAAAATGGCTGGTTTTTTTTTTTTTTGTTTTTTTTTAAACCTTGTTTGAAGAATATAAATGGCAGATTTTTCAGGAGGGTACAGAGTCCTGGTAAAATTCCTCACTGTACTTTTGAGGAAATAAATATTTTATGCTGTTTTTAAGGGTGAGTTGTGGTCCTTGCTTGACAAATTTCACTGCTAGTGAGAGAGGGTGTTCTGCTTTGGTGTCTCTTGAAGTTCTGGTTCGGTGTCTCTGCATCCAGGCCAATGATTTAGCCAAAGCAGAGGCTTCTGGACCTTTCTTAGGTTGGCCGTACAATTAGTGTCTTCTCTTTTCCATCCTTGACCAGAAGGAGTGAGCAGGAGCTTGTGTCCTCTTTCTCTGCAGGTTACCAACCTTCTGAATTTCTCTTGAAGGTGAAAAGGTTGTGCAGGTGGTGATAAGCTGATAATTAATATAGTATGCTAAACACGATTAATTTTCCCCATTTTCATTCTTCTGGAGGATGAATCCATAGTTTGGCTTCCTGTTGCTCAATGTGTCCTGAAGCTTGTGCCTGAAATCACAGCAATAAAGAAGAGCAAACACCTTTTGGAAAAAAAATTCTCTAACTTTGCAAAATGGTGATGCCTCCCACTTGACTGGGCTAATCCCTGTGCAAATCACCCAAGAAGACATGCCTTACAATTTATAGACACTAACATTAATGTTTTTAATTGAAATGTATTAAAAATGCTCTTATTGTCTATATTTAAAACAGATTTTCAAGTTAGAGTAGTCATGTCTTACAACCACTAAGCTGTTAATTGCAAATCACTTTTAAACTCTGCTGCTTGTGGTTTTGATATGCTAAAAACTGCAATCAACTTTATTGGACAGAGTTAAGCTACATATTTTAAAATTATGACTTCAGTCCTTGAAGTTGGCTTACGTAGTAACTGAAGTATAAACTCCAGAAGTTTAGGTATCTAAGATAATTTTTCTTTTTTATTTGTTATATTTATAATGCTTAACTTTGTACATGTTAACTATATTTTCACACTGAATACCTCAAGCTGAACGGATGATATGGGAGCATTTGCAAGCACCTGGCTGTGTAGGGGATGTACCAAGGCACAGGATGCTGTAAATCACATTGTGTTTGAGATATAGCACATGATACTGAATAAAAAAAAAAAAAAAAGTGCTTTGTAAAGCAAAGGGAATTTTGCATGCACAATTGCTACAGGGAGCTTGGTTTTAGATTTGCATGTAGAATGTGTTCTGGCCAGACTTTGTAGAGCTGAGCTTTTAATGGGTTTTGGACCCCACTGGGTAGGAGGCATTAGGCTATCCATTAATGTTTAATTGCATGGAATGTGCATTCAGTAGATTGTGCAGTTATCCCTTGGAAACCACAATGCTGGAAGCTGTGAGCTGCTGATAGCCCCTGATTGTGGAGCTCCATGGGTGCTGATGTTGCAAAGATCAGATTTCTCATTTGTGCCTTCTTTGCAGTTATCTGCACAGCCCTGGTGAGATGGCTCTGCAGGGTTATTAAGAAATTCAGAAAGTTGCTGCATAATCTGTTAACAGAACTGGAATTTTCAGGTCTGCAGACAGGTAAACACATAATGAAGTTGATTGAGGCTTTTCCAATGTAATTTGTGTCTTGGGTGGAAGCACTTCAATTCTCTGGGCTTTTTATTTGTCTGTTTTCCTGTTTTCTGTGTTGTGGTAAGGCCAGGCAATACCTGTTCTTTTTCTACTCATAGTTTGCAAGTGGGAGGTAGCACAGGATTGAGAACATGACCACAGTCTCTGCTCTACTCTGTAGCATAAGGCATGTTTAGTTGGCTGTTTAAAAAGATACTACTGTTACCTGTCACAGGTTTTTCATTCCCTGAAAAAGAAAAAAAAATCATGCTTCAGAGATGAAATAGCACAGAAAAAAGGTAGGGTTGTTGGCAAGTAGAAGCATGTAACTAGCTCAAAATGCAGCTTCAAGAAGAAAGGGCAAATGAAAGATTAGCAACTGGGGAGGAAAAAGTGAACTCATCTGCTTTTCATAAGAAATGAAAAGACAATTCCCTAAATTCAGGCAATTTATAGGAAAGTAGCAGCAGATTAAGGATAAAAAATGAGGCATGTGCAGGAAAAGCAGAGTCAAAAAAGAAAAAAGTGTGCAAACAAACCAGAGGCTTAGGAATCCACAAAAAATTTGTCTCACTGTTCTTTTTGTCTTCCTTTGTAACTCCAAGAACTGGGCAGTTTAGGGATGAGGGATTAAGTCTCTCCATCTCTTGCCACTGGTTTCAGCTGAGCCAGGTCAGTAGTGCCCAATATTCCAGCTGTCCCAGCTACTAGCTTACAGAAACCCCTATATGCTGGTCCCAGTGAAAGGGGAAATTAAATGCTATCTCCTTGGGAAGATGCACCCCAGAATGAGCAAAAACCTGAAATACCTATTTTTTGCCTGGCAGTCCCTCAGAGCAGCACTGGAGTCATCTTAAAACAGCTTCCAACACTAAGGGCCCTGGGTGTCTTGTCTCATGCTGAAATGCTGTTTATTCTATGGCAGGGCAACAAGAAGATTTCATGGAAGAGTTCCCTTTTTTTTTAGAGTAACTGTAGGATGCTGCAGTGGCACAAGCTCCTGATTTTTATTTTTTTATTTTTCCCCCCAAAGCTGTTGGAAGTGTGGTGTTTCTGTGAGAATTCCAGCTTACCTTGCTGGGTGGGATCTCTATTCCTCTGTTTTCACAGATGCTCAACATGCTTGTGCTGAAAGAATGAATCCCCTGGTCAGTGTAAGGCTTAACATTAGTGCTGGGAGAGATTGTGCAGATTGTCAAAGGCAATTTATTTCTTATTTATGTGCAGATGAGGGTTGATCTTCCTCCTGTGGAGGAATTACCTGCAAATAGGACCTAAACAATAGACTCCTAAAAAAATGAGTCTTTGTCAAATGAGTCTACACCAACCTTGCTGTTAATTATTTTTCCAGACAGTATTCTACCTGGGTCATTGAGCTAGAAGACCTCAAAGTAAATATTGCTGCTCTCTGGCAAGTGTTTGCTGCATTAGTTGTATAATGCTGGTGTTACAGTTTATAGTAGAAATAAAATAATATTGGTTGTAAAATTTTAAAAATGGACAAATTAAGAGTTAGAAGGGGCTCGGGTAGACTAAAACTCTGGAAATAAGTAACTAGTTAAGAATGAGCTAACCCTTACAAGAACAATGATCAAGGGAGAATAAGGAGTATGTTGACCCCATCAGCAAAAACATTAATCAAAAGGAGAATAGTTAAGCAAACTGATGCCATATACCAAAGATCAAGATAAAATATTGTATCCAGGTGGTGGGCCAGGTGGTAATGACAGCTGAAATGGTAAACCGTGGATTTACAGTTTAAGATATGACTATCTATTGTTATTTGTAAGATCTATGTGACTGTTTGTCTATTGTTATCTGCATGATCTATGTGACTGTTTGTGACTAAAATTTATGTAACTCTGTACGTGGCCTGTAATGAAAAAAAGTATAAAAGCTGAACCAAAAATGAGAGTCTTCGGAACCCTGACTTTGGACGCTAGTCCTCAGGCTTCCCGGGCCCTGAATAAAGCACCGCATAAACTGACTCTGTTGGTTTGTGTTTTGGTTACGGGCAACAGTTTTCTGGCGACCCAGATGGGACTCCGAAGGCGGCTGGGGCGGTTCACGTGCTGATTCACTCCAAGCCGGCACCAGGTGATTCCTGGAGGAGACATCAACCCGTGCCCGACCCCGCGCCCGACGGACGACCATGAGGTAAGCCCGAAGGTGCTTTATTCCTTTTAGAAATAAGTTAGTATTAGGTTAGTATTAGGATTGGTTGGTTGGAAGCCTAGGCGCTGGTCGTAAGACACAGCAAGTAGAAAGCTGTGCGGATCCAGCACTTGCCACTCGCGGCGACGAGTATAGGCAAGTTTGGTATTTGGTATTGGGCGCTGGTCGTAAGACACGGCAAGTAGAAAGCTGTGCAGATCCAGCACTTGCCACTCGCGGCGACGAGAATAGGCAAGTTTGGTATTTGGTATTGGTAATCGGCCGAATATTGGTTTTGTGTGTGTTTGTGTGTGTGTGTAAGAGCGCGCAAATATAAGTGTCAGCATGCTGCCTTTTAAGACCTTTAGAGCTCTTTCTTGTAATAGCAAGGATATCCCTGAGGATTCACCTCTGGGTTGTCTGTTGAAACATTGGAAAGAAGGCAATTTTGGACAGGAGTTACGGAAGAAAACCTTGATTGATTACTGTAATCATGTGTGGCCTGAATATGAAACGGGGGGTATGCAGTGGCCACGAAATGGAACATTAACCCCTGAAATACTAAGTTCTATGATGAGTTTCTTGCGGGAAACTGAGAAATGGGATGAAACTCAGTATTTGGAATTGTTTTAATATCTAAAAGAAAAAGAACCTGACTGAAAAGAAAAAAAAAAAAAAGGAAAAAAAAAAAAAAAAAAAAAAAAAGGAAACAAACAAACAAACAAAACCAAGAAAAAGAAAAAGAGAAAGAAAAAGCATGTGGATTGTTGGAAGTAGAATGTGATAAATGTCCTGGTTGTAAAGAGCGTAAGATACGATTTTCGGAGGAATAGGAGGATGTGTCTTTGTTGGTCTCCCCGAGCGCGCCGCCGCTCCTACCTCCTGAGGCTCCCCTGGTAAATACGGCTAGGGTCCCTCTTCCTTCCTCATCCGAGGAGGGGATAGAGCAGGAAGGATTGGGTTAATCAGCCGAGAACGCCGCTTGCGGAGCGGACTCGGAGAGGGAGGCTGGAGAAAGGAGGCGGTTTTTCGCAGCCTCAGTTGATGGCTCCGCTGCGAGAGGCAGTGGGAGCGGATGGAGGGAAGGCGATGATAAAGGTTTCTTTTTCACCGAATGATTTAATAATATGGAAACAATCGGCGGGGGCGTACAGGGAAAATCCTGAGAAAGTAGCTCGGGTTGTGAAAATGGTAATAAAAACTTAGAATCTTGATTGGAATGATTTGCAAATGTTGCTGGACACTATAGAAAAGGAGAAAGGGCGCCGGCGGCGTCGGGGGGGGAGGCGCGGGCCTCTCCCCCGGCCACCCCGCACGGGCGGGCGGCTGTCTGTGTCGGGCGGAGCTCGTCCCGCTCGGGTCGCCAGGATTGACGTCGGGGCCGGTGGGGCCCGGCGCGGCGGCCAGGGAGGTCCCTGAAGGAGAGGTGACGCTGGATTGGGGAAAGGCTTCGGGGGTTTGGGAAACAGGGACCCCAGGTAAATCAAAAGCGGCAGTACCAGTAGTAGTGGAGTTAAAGGAAGGGGCCCAACCAGTAAGGGTACGGCAATACCCCATCAGTCTGGAAGCTAGGAAGGGAATAGCCCCCATGATAACTCAATTCTTAAGTTTAGGAATTTTGCAGGAGTGTGAATCTGAATTCAACACTCCTATCTTCCCGGTCAAAAAGCCTAATGGTAATTACAGGTTAGTACAGGACTTAAGGGCAATTAATTCTATCACCAAAGATATACATCCCGTAGTGGCAAATCCGTACACATTGTTAACATCTGTTTCTGAGAAATTTCAATGGTTTACAGTAATTGATTTAAAAGATGCCTTCTTCTGCATACCCCTGGCACCTGAAAGCAGAAATATCTTTACATTCAAATGGGAGAACCCCGACACAGGACGGAAGCACCAACTTACATGGACCAGGCTTCCCCAAGGATTTAAATCCTCGCCCACCATATTTGGTAACCAGCTGGCCAAGGAACTTGAGGAATGGAAGATTACCCAGGTAAAAAAATTCGCCTTTTTCTTATGTGGTGTTGCAGTATGTGGATGATATTTTCCTGGGTACCACAGAACAGGGTCTCTGCCTCAAATTAACCATTGGACTATTGAATATGCTGGGACAGGCTGGATACCGGGTATCCAGAGAAAAGGCACAGCTGGTCAAACAAAAGGTCATCTATTGAGGATGTGAAATTTCGCAGGGGGTTCGTCGTTTGGGAGTAAATCGCATACAAGCCATATGTGCAATTCCAGTACCCTGTAATAATCAGGAACTAAGATCTTTTCTAGGAATGATCGGCTGGTGTTGACTGTGGATCCCCGACTTTGGGCTGACAGCCAAACGACTGTATGAGGTTGTGAAGGAACCGAGATTTAAGTGGGGACCCGCGGAAGATAAAGCATTTCGGGAGTTAAAACAGGCCCTCAAGGAAGCACCTGCCCTGGGTCTGCCGGATCTAACCAAGGACTTTCAACTGTATGTACATGAAAGGCAAAAGTTAGCCTTGGGGGTGCTCACTCAGAAACTGGGGTCTTGGAAAAGGCCGGTTGGGTACTTTTCTAAACAATTGGACTCAGTAAGTGGGGGATGGCCAGGATGCCTAAGAGCAGTGGCAGCCACAGTAATCCTGATCCAAGAAGCACGTAAGCTAACACTGGGCAAGCACATGACAGTTTATGTGCCTCATATGGTCATCACAGTATTGGAACAAAAGGGGGGCCATTGGCTCTTGTCGAGCAGGATGCTCCAATACCAGGCCCAATTGAGGGAACAGGATGATGTGGAGCTGAAAATAACAAATCACCTTAACCCAGCAGAATTCCTCAGGTCCACCCAGGAAGAAGGAGAGCTGGAACATGACTGTGTGGAGGTAATTGAACAAGTGTACGCCAGCCGGAAGGACCTGAAGGATGAGCCACTGCCGGACCCTGATTGGGAACTGTTTACGGACGGGTCCAGTCCATCTTTGTGGAACGAGAAGCTGGCTCGGATGTTGCAGGCACGAAAGAACATCAAGGGTTGGTGTGTGACCCCAACAGGACAGGTGATCCTGCCGGTGAGGATCATGAAGATAGTACTGGAAACAGAACACAATAAGTGTCACTGGGGTGCGGAGGCAATGGTAAAATTTTTGAAAAATGAAATATTCTCAAACCAGATGTTAACATTGGCAAAAAGAGTAAATGCAATGTGTCCGGTGTGTATCAAAAACAACCCAGTGGTAAGAAGGCAGGTACAAATGGGTAAGTTACAGGTAGGTCCCCAACCAGGAGATTATTGGCAAATAGACTTCTCTGAGTTACCAAAAGCCCAAGCATATAGATATCTGTTGGTGTATGTGTGCACATTTTCGGGATGGCCAGAAGCTTTCCCTTGCAGGACCAATCAGGCAAAGGAAGTGGTAAAAACACTCTTGAAAGAGATCATCCCTAGATTTGGGGTGCTGTTGGGGCTATCATCTGATAGGGGTCCTCATTTCACTGCAGGGATTGTGCAGGAGATTTCTGTAATGTTAGGAATAACTTGGAATCTGCACACGCCCTGGAGACCCCAATCAAGTGGTAAGGTAGAGCGGATGAATCAAACATTGAAAAATCAAATTAAGAAAATTTGTCAAGAAGCAAAAATCCAGTGGCCGCAGGCATTGCCTTTAGCTCTGTTAAGAATTAGGATTAAACCAAGGGGACCCTCATCTGGTAGGGGATCAGGTGATATTAAATTATGTATTGTCTCTGAATAAGACCCTTACAGCACTCAGAGGAGCGTTGCAGTGGAACCGACTGTTACCCCTGGAAAATCCGGTCCACGACATCCTTCCAGGAGACCAAGTCTACATCAGGAACTGGTCAGTGGAACCACTGAAGGCTATAACCCGGAAGGAGGTAATATCTCCAGAAGAAGGGACGCCTCCACCTGCTTATCAAGAGGCTTAAAGGTTGAGCATCCTTGCGAAGGAATAATCGAAGGATGCTCAAAAGGGGGGAATTGTTACAGTTTATAGTAGAAATAAAATAATATTGGTTGTAAAATTTTAAAAATGGACAAATTAAGAGTTAGAAGGGGCTCGGGTAGACTAAAACTCTGGAAATAAGTAACTAGTTAAGAATGAGCTAACCCTTACAAGAACAATGATCAAGGGAGAATAAGGAGTATGTTGACCCCATCAGCAAAAACATTAATCAAAAGGAGAATAGTTAAGCAAACTGATGCCATATACCAAAGATCAAGATAAAATATTGTATCCAGGTGGTGGGCCAGGTGGTAATGACAGCTGAAATGGTAAACCGTGGATTTACAGTTTAAGATATGACTATCTATTGTTATTTGTAAGATCTATGTGACTGTTTGTCTATTGTTATCTGCATGATCTATGTGACTGTTTGTGACTAAAATTTATGTAACTCTGTACGTGGCCTGTAATGAAAAAAAGTATAAAAGCTGAACCAAAAATGAGAGTCTTCGGAACCCTGACTTTGGACGCTAGTCCTCAGGCTTCCCGGGCCCTGAATAAAGCACCGCATAAACTGACTCTGTTGGTTTGTGTTTTGGTTACGGGCAACACTGGGAAGGGTTTGTGCAAAGAAACTCCATGCAGAAATAACAATTCTGTAGTTTCAAAACTTGCAGACCTGTGATTGTTCAGCTTGCCCTGGATGTCATGGAGAGGCCAGCCAGGTTTGGTTTCTCCTCTTTCAAGGAGAGCTTGATGTAGCAATGTAAAATGTAAGAGATTTCAGAGACATTGTTCAGGTAAAAGAAACCAAGGAGTGCAGCTCAGATTGAGCAGACATCTGAAGAAAAGTTCAGACACTCAGACCCTGAGTATTCAAATGGATTGGATATTGTAAATTGTCCCTGTGTTAAAAAAGACACACAAAATTCTGAGAAAGGGTGATAAAACATAATTGGAGGAGATACAAAGACAGAGGAATCTTAGTTGAGAAAAACAGTAAATAATGCTTCTCTCTCACATTGGCCAGGATCATGGTTTCACATTAACAGGTGAGGTTAATGACTAGGCTAGGCAGCAGAAAAATCATCTGAAGTCACAACAGCATTTATTAGAGTGGCTCAAAGGGCTGCCTTGGGATCTGCCATTGATGTTCTTCATCTGGAGTTGACAAGAAGCTGCCAGATGTCTAAGCAAAAATTCCTGTGCAAAATGGACAGAGAGGTCAGGCTGGGCTGTTACCAGTGTGCTATCATCCTGGTGAGAAGGAGCTTATGTTACAAAATGGACTCCATCCTCTTCTCTGCAGATAAAAACTTAGATCTATCTAGTCCCATCAAATGAGGACTAGTCCATAACCATTCAGGTCAGGACCTGGACACTGGATAATGGCTTTTTTTTTTTATTGTGTGCCATACACCTCAGTCCATCTTCCTGTCTCTGTTACCCTCATAGCCTTAGCAAACCAATATTGCACAAGGAAAGCAACACTAGATTTGCCACGTTTTCTCAATTTTGTCACTGTCCCAGATCAGATTTTTGCAGCAGGATTGCCAAGCTGAAATGGATGGATCTCACATGCATGCATGAGTAGGGTACAGTTTCAAAACCTGGCTGTCAGTGTTGTCCTCCAAGCTCATGTTGGAACTACTCAGACAGCCTTGCAAAAGGGACATGTTTCCTGTAGTCTCCTCTCCTCTCATGTGGGAGCAACAAGAAAATGCTGTTTGCCCATCCCTGGAGGAGTTCAAAAGATGGGAAATGAAGAGCTACACTCGTGGCTCCGTGGTTACAGATTGTTGGGTGGATGGTTGGACTCAATGCTCTTAGAGCATTTCCAATCTTGGTGATTCTATGATTCTATGATATTTTTGCATGAGAGAATCCATGTCAAACATCTGAAGCCTCTGATTGCCAGGCCTAATTGCCTGGTTTGTTCTACACTCTTACAAGAGCCTGGCAAAATCCTGCAACTGATTGCACCCTCCTGTCCCAGAATGGAGAAAATAATCTGTAGGCAGCAAATAATGGGAGGCTGAATGAGCCTGAAGTATTATTCTTAGAGTTCAGCCTCATACAGACATGAGGCTGGATGAAGGATGAATATAGCAGATGAAGGAAGAGAAGAAGCTCACTGAACTATGTTGAGTTTAATCAGCTGTGAGCTGACAGGGACCTTGTCACACTTCATGTTTGGAGGGAGCTAATAGACAACCCAAGCAATGTTAATGTATTTGTATTTATAAAGCTGTCAGTGCTAAAAGAATGTGCTGAATTAAAGGATACTCAGTGTCCAAGGCTCTCTGAACAGAATAGTGGAGATTATTTTCACCAGGACATGAAAAGTGTTGAAACACTGACAGCTAAAGGGACATGAGCTCTTAGATGTTTTATTCATCCACTGTGGTCAGTGTTTTAGGGACAGAAAAACCTCGGGCTGAGCAGAAGGTAAGGAGGGCCTAAAAAGCTTGAAATGACTTTAGGGGGAAAAATAAAGATGTTTTTGCAGATAGGTACAAGGCTGCTTATTAAGAAAACAGTGAACATCAACAAGATGAAAGGAAGGTGTTTGCTCCCAGGTGAAGTGCCTACAACTGGAATTTCCCAGGTAAAGCATGCCCTAACTCAAACCTGCAGCAGAGCACTCCAAAGGAAGTCAAGACCCTAATGAAGTAGGAGAGCAGGTTGGGATTTAAACCTAGGAAAAACATTTCCAATCAGCTTCATGTGCCTTTCAGATCAGAACTCCTGAAGAGCCTATGGGTTCCCAAGCTGCCTGTGTGCTACCAGCCTATTCTTATTTGCTTAAAAAGGCAAGTTTGATTTAAGACCTGGAGAAGATATTCTTGCCCTCTTGGCAATGAAACTGAGTTGCTGAGGGATGTTTTATGGGATGTGACAGCCAGTGCTCCATGCATGGCTTTGTAATGTACTGTGACTGAGTGCTATTTCAAGGCAGGCAGTGTGCCCTGGTTTAAAGGGGGATTCAAAGGCAGCTGAAGTCAATAGAGAGAACCTGAAATGGGCTTTGGATCAGGCACCCTGTGCCACCCCAGGTTATGTGGCAGAAGTAGAGGCAAAAGGACACTTTGGAGCAACTCTGTGTTTCTTGCTTGAATATGCTAGGAAATAATTATAGCCTAAATCAGGTTCTTTTTCTGTTCAAAGCAGATTTTAAGAGCTTTTTATTAATGCACCTTCATGGTTAACAGGCAGTGTAAAAGTTCTTTTTATCCTAAAAATCTGCCTATCCCAAAGGTGTGGCTGCATTCTCTAGTACCTGCAGATGAAAACTGCAGAGCAAAGAGGAACTCTTATGATGCTCTGGATGACCTATTCTGTTCTGCAGGAGAATTTGGTTTAATTTATTGATTTAATTGATTTAATTTATAAGTCTAATTTGTCGCATACTGATATAAAAATTATTATGAATGTCACTGGCTGATCTCAGAAAGCTTACAATCTGTTGCATAAAAAAAAAAATTCTGCAGTGATACTTTCAGTGCATCTAGAAACCTCCTGTTCTTGGGAGATGTTCATGGTGAAGCCATTAAAATAGGTTTAGTATATCCAGGCCAATACTGGGATGTCTTTCTGGATCTCAAATTTCAGAAATTCGCAGAATCTTGGAGATATTTAGTGTGTTTCATCATTACATTTGTTTTCTGACACTTTACACAGAGCATTCACTGCCAAGTTCCTGGGCTTTTTCATAGTACAAAAGCAAATGAAAGTGCTAATAAAATAAAAAAGGAAGAATATTTCATGTTTTTCAATCCCCCAAATCCAACTTTCTGTATAAAAAGTTAAATGCCTTAAACTTTTGCAAAAATAATATTCATAAATACGCTGAATTCAAGTGTGTTCTTGATAGATACATTTTTGTAATGTCTCAATTTTCCAGAAACATGCTTCTGAAGTCATGTACCTCAGGAAATCTCCTATTCGTGAACAGTCATTGAAAATATAAATATTTTTGAGTGTTTACCTGAAGCTTGTCTATGAGTATTAAATATTCACATGATAAAGTCACAGTACAAACCAATTTGGATTTCTTTTACAGTCTGCATGAGAAAAATCCCACTTTGTACTTCATTAGTGTTGAATGAGGCATGAACTGAAATGCAGCTCTGACTGTTCTGATTTTCATTCCTGTTACCTTACTTTAGAGCCCACTTCACCCAGCCTTTCACTGTTCTCTCCATCTATCCCTTCAGTTCCACTGCGTTAAACACACCATGAGCAAAGGTGGCACAAACAGGTGCTTTTTTCCTTGGAATTTGGCTCCCGTATAATCCCTGGTTTATAGCAAAAAACCACAGCCCCAAGAAAAGAGGATAATTTGAGACATAGCAAGCAACTGTCTCAACAAGATGCTAAGTGGCTGATGCAAAGACATTTTGAAATTCAGCGAGTGAGGAGCAGATCATGCTATTACACAGCTTTGGCTGCTGACTACACAGTTCCCCCTGAAGCTGAGAAAATTTCCAAATGAAGGAAGAACAATGTCTATATTTTAATTTCATGCACTATAAGCACAGTCTGCCTGGAGGGAACAGTGTCCTAAGTGCCCTATTTCCTCCTCTCTGGCAGGAAATACATCATGAAGCCGCAAGGAGCATCTCTGGATGGAATTTTGGGCTGCAGTTCCTGCTTAGCCATGCAATAAACTTCAGATCTCCTAACTAACTTCCCTATTTAAGGGAAAAACAATAAAGTTGTATGAATTAAATATTAAAAGTGCATGTTTATGCTAGGTTGTTTGGTTTTGCTGGATGTCCATGTGTTGGATATATAAAGTTGCCTGTAGATGTCACAGAGGCAGAGTACTTCTCTCCTATTATAGGTTTGTTTTTGTTTTGGTTTTTTTTTTTTTTTTTTGTGGTAATTCACTTCTTCCATTTGGCACTAAGTGTGAGTGGGAGGTTGATTACCAGAAAATAGAACATTGACACCTCATGAAGGTCAGGGCTGGAACTGTTTGACTAGGGATATACCAGAGCCCATCATTTCAGTGCCTTGGATATTGACTTAAAAGCCAACCTGAGTTATTTTGGGAGACCCCAAGGTCAGAATATAATCTACTATCAGAGTGTGACTTGTCATACCATTTGTCCTGAAGGACTTTGAAAACACTCTATAGTTAGTAATTCCTTTCAGAAATTGTTCTCTTGCTGAAATTGCTTTCCCAGAGATATTTTGCTCTCTGCTGGTCCCTGTTTCTGCTTTCTCTTGCTTTTGTCTGATGAAACTAATTGGGCTGAGGACATTTCCACCAGCTCTCAGAACCTATCTTCTGGATTAACTCCTCTCATTGTTTCCTTCTATTAGGCTAATAGGCTGAAAATGCTGTAATTAACAGCCAGCATGTGAGATACTTGAACCTATTAAAAGAGGCTTTAGCATTTGATGAATATAGCTTCCTATGGAGAAACTGGAAATGGGCTCTAAAGCAGCGCAAGTGCAACCCCTGATAATGCTGATACTGCAAGCTCTGCCTTTATCTGCCTCTCAGATGCTCCTTCTTTCTGATTTAAGAACCCGTGGCATTTGTATTTCTGCCACTGGTGTTAAGCTTCTGTTTGCAAAGAATGAGAAGTGTAATCCAAAACCAAGCAGGAACTCCAAATCACCTTTGCAAAGCTCTTCTAGGTGAGAAATGAGCTCCAGAGAAAACTGATAATTACAGAGAAGTTTTTGTATTCCCTGGAATACCTGGTCCTGGAAATCTTTCACTTACTCAGATTGTTAGGCTGAAAGTTTGTATATTATCAAGAAGGAAGAATTGTCCAAGAGAGCACTAATGCCTCTGATATGGTGTTCACTCTTAAAATACCCTGTGATCTTGTATGAATTCTGTGATTTTTTTCAGTGATGTTATAGTGAAGTTGTGAAGATAGTAATATAGGGTTGAAGCTATGAAAATGAAGTACCTTCAGCCATATGTTCTGTACTACATATTGAGTGTGTGTATGAATATATAAAGGAAATGTTTTTAAATAACTTCTGAAAGGACTTATAAAGCATTTATTTTTGTATCAGAAATCCGTTTATAAGTCGAGAAACATAGAATCATAGAATTGGCTGGGTTGGAAGGAACCTCAGAGATCATCAAGTCCAACCCTTGATCCACTCCCCCCGTGGTTCCCAGCCCATGGCACTCAGTGCCACAACCAGGCTCTTTGGAAAGATCTCCAGACACGGAGAATCCACTCCTTCCCTGGGCAGCCCATTCCAATGTCTGATCACCCTCTCCAGAAAGAAATTCTTTCTAATCTCCAACCTAAACCTCCCCTGGCACAACTTGAGACCGTGCGCTCTTGTCTTGCTGAGAGTTGCCTGGGAAAAGAGATTGACCCCCCCCTGGCTCCAACCTCCTTTCAGGGAGTTGTAGAGAGTGATGAGGTCTCCCCTGAGCCTCCTCTTCTCAAGGCTGAACACCTCCAGCTCCCTCAGCCTCACCTCACAGCACTTGTGCTGGATCCCTTCACAGTCTCCTTGCTCTTCTCTGGACTTGCTCCAGGACCTTAATATCCTCCCTAAACTGAGGGGCCCAGAACTGGACACAGTGGATTCATCTCCCAAGGTTAAAGGAAATAAATCACTGGTGGGAGGTGCAGTATCATTCAAGAAAAGAGACAATCTGTTCTCTCTCACCTGAGACAGCTCTTTGGTCAATTATGTAATTCTGTCAGATACATGGCTCGGTAACATCAGTCACTGTTGTATTGATACCTAGTTTGGCTCCACTAGAAAACACATGAGAGATGGAGTTATGATTGTGATATATCAAGTGATCATTTAAAACTTCTGTTTGACCATTTCTCTTTAAAAGTTCTTCAGCTTGCAATATTGGTAAGTCAGTGTGTTAGTCCCTAACACAAAGTTTTTGAGAAGAAATTATTACAGCTTGATCTTCAGCATCAACAATATGCATGGCTCCAAGGTATGGATTGTCATACCAGCTCTCCCAGGATCTGGAAATTGATAATTTTAGTCCTAAAGTGCTAACTTGAGCATTTTGGTGTGAAAAAAACACATTTACTGGTGCTCTTGCATTGGTTCTGGTTGTCAGGAACATAAAGGTATATAATATTGTTTGTTTGTTTGTTTCCATTTCCTATGTAAGAATAGCTCTTAAATATATAACAATTGCACCTAAAACCACCTATTAAGCAAAATACTTTTATGCAGTTGGCAAAGCTCTACAAGAAGAAGAAGATGGAATTAAAAATGCTTTTGATAGTAGTCTGTCTTCCTACTGTTTGCATAGACTTTCTCCACAGCTTGTCTTGGAAGTGAAGAGCATGATGTGTTGATGCTCAGTTTTGTTACTGCTTTTCATGGGAGATTAATGAGCTATTTTAAGGACTGGCTATTTAACCTTCCTCATCTGCTCCCTGCTTCTGCGTGGATGCATCATCTCCTCTTTAATTCAGGGTAAACTTCCATTTGTCTATTTTCTAACTCTGGATTTCAAATCCTCTGAGAAACAGCAGGTCAAACTATTGTAGCCTATCCAAGGGAGATTGAGATTAGCAAGGGCTATGAGCCTGGAGATGATTAAACATTCAAAAAAAGCAAAAAATGTCTTGTGAAGAGTAAAGCTTTAGTACAGGTGTGTTCCCATAAGCAGCTCAATTCTTTATTTGCCCTAATAGCCTGTGATTTCTAGGAAAACTGTGTTGTCAATAGTGTCACTATTCCTTGGCTGGCATGTTTATAGAAAGACAAATGAGCTAAAGCAGAATAATGGTTCTGAAGCTGGGAACATGTCTACTTTCCTCTGCCCTGCCATCCTGGCTCGGGTTGAGCTACCCTTCTATTTCCTAGGATGTTTGCATTTTTATTACTAGAAGTGTTTTCATTAGAACACTTGCAGCTTTGCATTTCTGAAATGTGATGAAATTTATATTCAGTACCAGAACTGTATCTTCACTAGAGGCAGCAAGAGGAATTGCCATTAAAATGTAATAATATACTGCACGAAAAAAAAAGGTTGCATGAGAAGCTTCAAACTCAACTGGGGTATGATAAACATCTTTTCTTTTTCTCAGCACTGTAATTACAGACAGCAATCTTTTCTTCTAAGTTCTAGAACTCCTGACCATCTATTTGCCATTTTAGTCTCTATGGAGTTACTTACGATACACTGTACAGCTGATTGTAATTCCAAGATGGTAGTTGGTAGGCAGAGAAATTCTACAAAAAAAACCAAAAAAACAACAGCTTCTGCTTTCATGAAGCTCCCTCATCCACAGAAAGCAGAGAAATAGAAAAGTGCAGTCTAAATTCAGTATGTTTTAAAACTCAAGTTTTGTCAGCTGTTTAGAGCTCCATCATCAAGCTCTTTTACTGAGTAAATTAGTTCTGCAGAACTCTTGCAAGGGTGATGTTCTTGGAAGCTGTACTATTGAATTATTGCCTTCATCACCTCCATAAATCCTGTTCTTAAAGGAGAACTGGTTTTCAAGCCATGCAGAACAAAGCCAGAATTGCTGTGCAACAGTGATTGAAAAAAAATTCTCTAAAATACTCTCCTTTTTCTGCCTCAGACCTCAGAATTTTCTAGGCCCACTCCATCTCTAGTCTAATTGCAGCAAATAACCATTTGAGTTTGATCTTCATTCTGATGCTTTTATAGGAACAGACTCCTGGATGATTAACCTGGCATGACAGATCACAAGATGGTAACATGCCCTAGGGCTAGCATCACACTGAGGAAATTGCAACACTAAGTCATTGCAATGTCAAGTCTTGCACAGTGATGAATAGAAATAATAAGTTCTGAAAAAACGTGTGCACTTTGGATTTAGCACAAAGAATGTATTTGGGAAGCAGCTGTTTTGCTGTCAATTTTGCACCTCTAATAAAGGGTGTGTATATTTTTGTATGTGAACAGTGCAACAACTTCAAGCCAGAAGAACACCTTTGGTATTTTTTCTTTCTCTGAGCTAATGAAATGGTATGTTAGCAGCTCTAGAAATCTTGTTTACTGTTCAGCTTCTCCTGTCCTAAGGAGGTAGGTGAGGGAGTCAGTTAAAATGAAGGGATTATTATTCCAATAGACTGTAGTTACATCATACCAAAGCATTCTCATTAACACAGTCTTCCTGTTAAAGTGAAGCATATAAAAAATTCTATTAACCTGGCAAACAACACTGAAGCACTTTTTCATGAATGGTAGCTGTATTTTGAGCCTCCTTGTTCTGAGGTTCGCATGTCCAGATCTGTCTGGGAATCTGTAGCTTTCTCAGTGGTCCCTTTTCCTTCAAACTGTATTCTTAAATTATTGAGTACTGTACAATTCACCTGGAGCCTACCTAATTCTGACCTAGATTTGTGGGTAGAACACTCCTGGTAGGAAGTTAGAGTGACTTAAAGTGCCCTCCAGCACTGATGTGTGGCCACAGGGCTCAACATCCAAACCTCACAGTTCAGTTCTGCTTCTATTGATTTCTAGGGAGCTCTTCCAACACCTGTTTTCAAGAGCCTGTTTTTAGTTTCCATGGAGAAACATGTTAAATCTGTCTTTCAGGTGATGAAATTTCAGTAAGGCATTTAAATGAAAGATGCAGGCTTTAAAAAAAAAAATGCTGTCATTCAGCCCTAGACTCATTTTCTTTATGACCTCAGTATTACCTGTTGAGTTAAGTAAGCCTTAAGAAGCCTGGATTTGCTAGGTCCAATCCAGCACATCAGAATCTGTAGCAAGACTTGCCTTTTCTTCCTTGGGATGGGATCCAGAAATGCAAACTTCAGTGCATGTTCCTCTCCTGGAAGCTTCTGCATCAGTTGGTGCTGCATGTGAAGCCCTGAAAAAAAAATATGTAAGCCTGGGAGCATGTAAATAATCTTGGCCAGTTCACTGAAGCTTCTGGTGCCTTTTGTTGTTGTATCATCTATAGAACAGATGCTTGAGCCTTGTGGTTGCTCTCAGCTTTTGGCTCCAAGCTGAGCCTCTTTTCTTCTGGAGAAACATGAAGCTCATTGTGTAGAGAGCCAGAGCTCTTCCTGAGTTTGTATTTTTGGAATACGACCAAGGGAAGCCCAGAAACCAGTATATATCTCCAAGGTATTTGCAGACATGTGAGAGCAGGAGTCCAAAGAAAACTGAAGTAGTCCTATTTTAGCTAGAGTAACCTTTGGGCACACAATATATCTGTTCTTTTTTAATTGCCTGTTGACACATCAAGGCTCTACAACCTTTTGTGTTTTTTGTTGCAGAGATTGATTTATTTTTCTCAAGCTTGAAAAGTAAATATAAGATGCTGAGATGGGAGATCCAGGCTTAGTCCTTGGATGCATGTCCCACCAATGATTTTTTCCTAGAATGAGTAACTGAAAAAAGAGATTTTCTCTGTGTACACCAATGGCAGACACACTGAGCACAGGCTTACAGAAACCTTGTTTTAACTGGCTCATGAGACAGCTGTAAACTAGATTATTAATGCTTAGAAGTTCCCTGCTTTCTACGTGCATTGCCCAGATAAAATCTAACAGAGATGACTTTGTAGCATATGTGTGCAACTAACAAAAGTTTTTGCAAGGGAAAAGCTCACAGATAAATGAATTTCCCAAACCAGGGAGACAAAAGGCTGTTAATCATTCTATTATGATATGCATTGACTGCTAAACCTCTACTCAGGGAATAGCTAGATAGAAACCTAGCTTTGCACCAAATCTTGAAAATGTCTTAGGCCACCTTTTCTATACTGAGGGAGAGATTATGTACCATAACAGGGATAAACCACTTTATATAATAACAATAATATAATAATATATATATAATAACAATAATATAAGAATAAAACTACTCTTCAGTAGTTTTATTAGCTTAGAAAAACCAAAGTAGCAAACCTATGTGACACCTGTACTGTGCAGAGAATTAGCTAATCCCTACAGAAGCCGGGATGTCTCCCTTTCCATTTATTGGGCCATTTTAAAAGGAAAGAATTAATGGTGTTCTTTCTTCCCTTGCCATGGTGGGGAGGGTTCTGGAATAGTTGTGTGTATGGCTATTAGCTAAAATTGTTTAAAAGGAAAAAGGCTTTGGGTTTCTTATTTTTTTCCAAACCCACATGAGGAAAAGATCCATTTTTCAACTGTAAAGTATGAACAGCTTTAATAGTATTTTAGTCTAATAACTTTCTGTGCCAACTTCCTTTTTGTCCTGTTGAATTGTTACTATTCTGCACCTGGTTAATTCAGTCCTGTGCAGTGAGGGGCACTTGTTTTCTAGAATGCTGAGTCATTTGGAGCTCTTTTTAAGGGTCTGAAGACCTAGATACCTTTCTTCTTAACCACTTGTTATTCTATAAAAAGACCATTCCTTGATAAACACTGGATCATCAGCAGTTTAACAGAGAGTTAGGTTTCTTTTATATAAGGTTAGGTGTTTTTGATGACGTATTTAGCATTGCTTATGTCCTTTGAACATAGAGGGGCTGTAAGTTCAGTGCATAAGGAAGGCAAGTCCTTGTAATAGACTGTAACAACTGAGGGGGGGGAAAAAAAGCTTAGAAACTATGCTGGAGGGAAATATGGTACATGAGTAACATGAATTCTAGAATTGAGAGTAAATGTTCTGAAATATTGCTTTGAAACAGCCTACTTGAAAAGACTAATCCCTTGAGGTGGGCTTAATATAAGATAGGATCATTTATTTATTTATTTATTTTTAATATTTGGTCTGGAAAACCACAATACAGGAAATTATATCAGTGGCTCAGAGCTCCATTATATTGTGACCTTTGTATGAGCTCTGCCTGGCTGTAGGTATCTGGGATTTGTTTCCTCATCAGCATTACTTGGGAAACGAGAAGGTCTTGGTAGGTTTAGCTTGTAGGTGGATTTATACAGAAAAGGTTGTGTGGAATGATGATTAGCTACTGCAGTTGTTGTAAGGATGCCCAAAATTTGTGTGGCTGCTGTTAGTGGTTTCCAGACACAGGCTGTGTCACTAGGATTCTTCAGAACTCTCCAGTTTGGTCCAGTTCACTGAGTAAAGGTCAGAAAAACCTTCTTTAGGCAAGGCTTTTTGTGAGTCTGGGTTTGTCTCTTTCTTGTGGGAGCAATTAGTCTCCAGGGGATTTTTGGTGCAGTAGTCACATAAAGTGAACATTTAACAAGTGGGAAAAGCCAGTGCAGGTTTTTGTCTTCAGCTGTGGAAAGACAAGACTAGAGGAGATCACAAGACACAGGACACAGACTTGTATATCCCTGTTATAGTCCTGCAGTATTACTGAAATAAATTCATTTTTGAAAAAAGAAAAAAAAAATTGCACATAGTCTGGGAAACGAGATTGTGTATTCAGTCTTGGAGCTTCTAAATACTTAAAATGGTTCTATGGGACACACAGGCAGAGAGTTTTAAACTCTGAGTCCTATTTAAATTGCTCACCTTTTATGGATTTTGTCAGAAAATCATTTTGAGTTTGGTTTTCAATCCCAGAAATACATTTTTCCTCCTTTTTGAAAAAATTCATATATCAAAGGAAATAACTGTAAAATTTTGGGAGCAATGTGTTGTTTTCTTGCCTGGTGGAGTTCTTGACATCACTCCAAGCTCTCATCTCTAGTAAAAGTCTGGGCCACGTGGTGTTCTTTGTGCAAAATGGAGAGATAAGCAGGGCTCCAAAGACTTCAAATTATAATGGCATTAGGAAAATTTTGGTGAAGCACACAACAGTGAACTCCTTCTGCTGACTTCAATATTTCTCTGTTGAACAGATGCATATTGTTGAATCCTTTGACTTTTAAACCTTCCTCATGTTCATGCAGCTGTGTAACATTATTGGCACCATGGAAGGCTGCACATAATAATTAAATTGATTGTATCAATTGTGCAGATATTCTTTAATTTTTTAGACTACATGAATTTTCAGTAAAATCAAAGCACCTTGAAAGTTAAGCTTAAAAGTGATGGGCAGAGGCTGAAAAGGTTCCTTTATCTTATGACCATATTTTTCTGAGGGAACTTAAGGTAATGCACAGATCAGATTTTGGCAAGACTGGTGGTAAGATAGTTTTTCTTGAAATAATAATTTTTCTTGAGGATGGTATCTTTCCCTTAAATGGTGATGGTTTGTCCTGTTCATGGGAATGGGTGTGGTGGGGTAGTTGAACTTCAAGAAAACACCTCTTTATGTCTGTTTTTGAGTTTAATTTTTTTTCTTTAAAGCCTCTAGGAGTTTCTGATGTGGTCCCTTGCAAGGTTTCATCATTTCTGTCTCTGTTTTCTCTTAGATTTCCTTATGCTCACATTCCTCTGTTCTGTCCATGTCCTGTGCAGGAGGTATTACATAGCTGTGCATTCCAGCTGGGACTTCCAGGAATTCTGCAGTTTTAAGGCTCTCCCCATCATACCCTGCAGCTGAGGAAGGAAATAAACCTTGCTGGTCACAAACTGTAGGAGCACATGACAATTGGCATTGGGGGAGGAATTACTGTCTGTGCCCTGTGGAAACCAGACTGTTTCAGAAGCCCCAGTTCTGTGCACGTTTCAATTGATCTTATTGACATCCCAGAATTTATGCTTGAGAATACTGCTATGTAGTGAGAGGGAAAATGAGATACTTTTAGCAAACTGATAATAGAAAGCAATAAAAGCTTTAAGCAAATGCATAAAACTCTTCCCAGTCATGGTATTAGTGGCCCCAAACTGTTACAGAGATATTTATAGGTTCAATGGAAATACAAAACATATGGTATCTTTATCCAGAAATATTCTTTCAATTATACTCTGCATGGATCTCAAACATGCTTCTCTCATCTAAAAATTCTTCAGTACATTGGGTAAGAAACATCATTCCATTTGGTAGGGAAATGTGGTAAACACACATCTTGCTCTAACAGATGCTGAAGTGTGTTATACAGATTTCAATCAGCAAGAGGAATATTCTATAAGTTTTGGCTCTGGCAGCTCAAAGTACTGTAAGTACTGTGCAGCTGTGAGGCCACACATCTTGTAGGTTGCTGTTTTGTTTGTTATATTGAAGATTGTGGAGGATCAGCACAATTTTTCCTGATCTTTTGTGTTAAAGCACAAGCTACTTGATTTGCTTTATAATGTTAACTCTCCTGCTCTGCATTTGTTGCAAGATCATACCAGAATAGTTCCTCAAAAACATCTGTATAAGGAATAGAGCTTCTTCAGCTTCCTAGTCTCTGAGAATTGTTCGTATAGGAGCTGGATTTGCCTCTTCAGAAGATGCTACCTTGTCTAAAGCACTGCAAGTGTTCCCTGGAGGTCTCTCTATCTGTCCTGATTTTTTGGGAGCTGAATTGTAATGCACACACTGTATTTGAGCTGTTTAGTGAAAACCTTAATGCTACAACTCTAGCCTGTAATAGTCTTTTTTTCTTTTGCTGGGTCTCTTAAGCATGTTGCTGTCAACTGTGTTCTAGATATTACCATTTCTTAAAAAAACAAAGATCCCTCCAGCCTTGCTTGCTGTGACTGTGGCTTGATTAAATTAGCCTGTTTTGGTAGGTCACTTTTCCTGTGCAAAAGGAAGTCTGTCAGGCATGCATCATGTTGAAGTGAAATCACTGATTTCTGTTATCTTGTCTTCAAACTGTATTGGACTCACTGATTTTAGTCACTTGGAAGTATTTGGCATAATCCTTTCTCCCCTAAGAGAGTTTGTAGGAGGATGTCAGCCCATGAGATGGCTAGTGAAAAATCCTTCAGTATTTGCCCTAGGCTTTAAAGCCCTTTAACAAAACTGCCCTTCCCCAATTTTCTACCTTATTTTTCAGTTTTAGTGTTGCCAGTCTCCCATATGTCTGTTAGTTTGTTTTGCAATATAAACTGAACATCACTTATTCTGGGATCTGGAAGCTGCCAGACTTCCCTTGAAATTCTTCTTCAGGATCTCTCTTGCATATGAAGTCTGCCTACAGTTCAACTGCCTATGAAAAGATGTAATTCTCTCTTCCTAGAATCCTTGTGTTTTTTTCAGTTAATTGTATAATATTCTGAAGAGCTGCTGTGTGTGAAGGCAAAAATATTTTTTGTTTGTTTTTAAAACTGACACGGTGCAAAGCAGTTCTGTGGTGGAAAATAGCATTATTCTCATGTTGATGTTTTCTAGATTCTTGTAAGGAAGGTGGGATCTCCTGGCATGTCTTAGAGGTGTGTCATTACAGCTAGGTTTGAAGTGCAGAACATCTTGCCTTTCAAGATGGTACCACTCAAGATGGATGTTCAGATCTCTTGGCAAGGTAATTCTATTTATTCAAAAGGCAAACCACAAAGAAACAATATAATTTGGTAAGAAAATATGTTCTCTTGAAAGTTGGGTAACATTAAAGGAGCTTATTTTCCTGATTTTACTCTGACATACAGCACTGATCATTAGATATAAAAGATTCAGATTCTAAAAAGATCACGTTTGTCGATATGAAAGGACTTTGTAGCAATAATCACAACAAACCAGTGTTATTGAATTGCTGAAGCAAATTATTCCCATCATTTTCCACAATTTTTTCTGTTTGACCTTTAATCTCTAGCATAATCTTTTCTGTAGAGTGCTGAGGTAGGAGGGGAGGCCATGCTAATTGGGGCTGAGGGTTCTCTCTGGCTCAGGATGCTGAGCAGCAGAGTGATGAGGAGGCACCAGCAGGGCTTTTGGCTCCTCATTAACCTGCACGAGTGATTCTTCCATTCTCCCAATGTGAACATTGCTTTAAAAGCATTTCAAGTGGCTTTGAGGAAAGGTAGTGGTTGAACTTCAGGTCACACAGTTAGAACACAGAGTGAAAAGGAAGAGTATAAAAGGTATTCATGGGATTATTGACTGAAGCATAGAATGGTGAGAAGAATGGTTGGGCTTTGGTACTCTTTGCACCCTTGCCTATGGAACTGTTTTAGTTGTATTTTATCTGTAAAATGCTGCAAAGGACTCTGAGGTCTTCTGTTTGCCTGCTGTGTGGACTATGCAGAACAGACTGGAGTGTGGAAGCTTAAAGCACAGAGCAAAAGTAAAAATTTCTGCTAGTTAATTCAGTAGGAAGAATAAATTCATACTCTCAACAGGTGAGGTCTATCTTTCCTCATTCATGCTTACCAAGGCTCTTCTGCCAAGTCATCTATTGGCACATTATTTGACTTTTTTGTGGTGAAAAAATCCCCCACAGAGAGAGTTTTCTGGACCTGATGTTGATGGATGCAGCTTCAGCATTTACTCTTTCAGATGTCAAGTAGTGCTCCAGAGAAAATGGGGAAGGAGGAAGGACATTATTGCTGACATCTGGGTGCTGCTGCTGCTTCCAGAATTGCAGCACTTGTGTAATGCCAGTTCAGTCTGGCTTACAGGATGCGGTACCTGAAAAGGCTTGGTGGGATTCTTTCCCAAGTGGCCTCTCCAGTATCTGAAAGGGGCTTGCAAGAAAGCTGAGGGGGGGGCATTTTATCTGGGCTTGTACTGAACATAGGGTGATGGCTCTAAACTGGGAGAGGATAGGTTTAAATTAGACAGTAGGAAGAAATTCTTGAGTGTGAGGGTGGTGGGACATTGGCACAGGTTGCCCAGGGAAGTTGTGGCTGCCCCATCCCAACCAGTCCAGGTTGGATGGGGCTTGGAGCACCCTGGGCTGGTGGGAGGTGTTCCTGTCCATGGCAGGGGTTGGAACTGGATGAGCTTTAAGGTCCCTTCCAACCCGAATTGGTCTGTGAGTCCATGATCATCTTGGGAGATGTGTTTTTCCATATATGTGAAACCCCATTGTGAAGCCTGAAAACTTTGAGATTTCATTGGCCTATTTGTGTTCCCCCTGATGAATAGCTAAATATACGCATGATATCAATAGGCTGAGTATCCAAGTTATTTTAGAGCAATAAACTACATAGCCAGATAGAATCTGATGTTTGTTTGAGAACGCCAAAATTTTATACATGGATAAACTGGGGAAACTATCATCAAAATAACAATTACCCTTTCTGTTACAGAATTTACTGCATTAATTTCCTAGACAAGCAGGAAACTTGTGTTATGTCCTGGCCTAAGCTGTTACCTCAGGTCAACTCCCATGTCTTCTAGAGGTGTTGCAAAACTGTATAGCCAATTTTGGGAATAAGGAAGAATGTCTATAGGGTGTTAACACTTGAATATACTCTGTCATTTCAGCATCTATAGATAAGTTCCTAGGTATGTGAAAGACAGAGCTCTTCTGCTTCATGAGAAAGCATCCACTGCTGCATTAATTATGGAAGATGATGAGCTAGCATCAGCCGGGGTCTCAAGCAATGTGTTTGCTATTAAAAAACAAATCCTTGAAAAAATCTCTTGTTCTTCACAGTTTGCACTAAGTCACTGCTACAGTGTGAGCACATGAAATCTTCCCTGAGACTCCCATGGCATACTTTGGTAATTTTAAGTGAATAATGCAGCTATCTAACTGGTGTGCAGCATCTGTTCTGAGCAAAGAACCAAGTTTGGAGAGAAAATCCTCCCTCCTTCCAATCTCAAAACATTTATTGGTATAGCACCAAGTATTGATTTGGTCCATTTTAATTTAGCAGCAGAGCTCCTGCCAAATTTGGGGGCAAGCATGACATCCTGATTTATCAGAATAAAGGGGGAGTTGCATTAGGAAGTTTAGAATTTAATGTGTATAAATGGCATTTCCATCAGAAAAAAAAAGAGGTTGATTTATAACATAACACAAATTCTGAATTTCCATATTAATAGGAAAGCAGTGCTTTCCTATTTCCTAGTGCTTTCCAGTGCTATTACCCCCATATGTGCCATCTTCTTATAAATATGGAAATTTGGTAATTATCTGTAGAACTATACTGTATTTTCAGATTATAGCATCCAACTTAATGAATGGAAATTTGGAAGTTTTTTATTGAGTCTGGTTCATTCTATTGAAAGGTGAACTCTGTTTAGCCATGTTAGTGTTGGAAACTAGATGGGTGCTAACTAGTTCATTTTCTTTTAATCAAAGGCACAAAACTGAGCCCTACTTTGATGAGATGCTACTGATTTGGTGCCTTCTCTGCTTTCTGATTTTGGAGACAATGTACTGAATAGAAACTTGTGGAAGATACATTAGTTCATCAAAAAGCAGTTATTTTTAACAGTATCGACAGTGAATAAAATTAGGATGAAAACTGTAGCTCAGCGCCATTATGTGGAGGTGATAGCGTAAATATTACCAGTGGTGTGAATGAGTCAATCTATGTTAGTAATTCTATAGAAATGTAATAGTGCCAGACATCTGTAAGGGATAAAGGTGGAAATATCAGGCAGAACACATTAGCACTGGATGGATAATACAGTATCTTGAAAAATAAGCAGGGTATGGTGTTGAAGTGGTTGAGATGGAAAACTCTATAGCCAGGGATTCAGTTACACTTGATCCATTTAATTACACTGCATTTAAACTTTGAGCAGTCCTAATTTTAGAGTAATCCTTTAGTTTTAGGAGTACTAGTCAGGAGTTCCTCTGGTGTTTCATATGTCTGTACATTTCCTCTCAGTACATTTTTTTAGTACTGATGCAAAAAAAACAGGATGAAAGCTGTGGACACTTGTATTGAAAGCCTTTTTTTTTTCCCCCATTACAAAAGGCATCACAGAAGGTACCTATCTGTTCCTGGGGCTTTCTTCATTGAGTTCTTCTGAACCAAGTCAGGCAGTGAAAATTTGCCATACAAAAATTCTTATTTCTGTAGAGGTGCTTATACTTTAGAAGTCATGGTATTTTGTCTTAAATTGTGTATCTAGGAGCTTTCATGTTGGAGTTACAACTTCCTCCCAAACTACTCATTCTGATATCTTTTCCAAGAGCAATGCTCTGTTCAGGGGCAATAAATTTCAGGGAGAAGCCTTCTGGTATCAGGAGAAGCCTTCTCTCTTGAGAACAAAATACCTTACAAAAAATTGCCTTTGAGTGGTGCTTTCAAATTACCTTTGAATTATGTTGCATTAACTAGAAGTTAAAACATTTTATGCTGCCCTGTATTTGCATGAAAATCTGTGTATCAGTCATTTCCCCTGAAAATGGCTGAGGTTTCTTTTTGTCTATCTTAATAATGAGACATTTGTGATGAGGTCCACATACACTTTTCTTGTTGCAAGTATTGCTAAAAGATGAGGTGACAATCCATGTCATATTATGCCTGTATGGTCTGTGAATTGAGAGGAGGAGAGCTGTTCAAAATTTAGAGCAAATGAGAAGCACACTTTAGAGGAAGAATAACCTGTTTTTCTAAATCTATTGCATGAAGCAGAGTTTGTGTACAGTTGTGTGTAGTAGAGGCTGAGTATAGCATGGGTAGGCTGTGACTGGGATGTCCTTTGTGGGTTTTTTGTCCATGTGTAGTTGAAAAATCCCACACTATTTGTGCTGTGAATCCTGTTGTGGGACGAAACCACATCAGTAATGTGAAGGAGTGAAACTCTGCTCATTGATAACACCAGCCACTCTGATCATCAAAATTGTTTTATCAGCCTTACTTCAGAAAACAAACGATGTTTGATTTAACTGGACAAAGTGATATTTCAGAATTGGTTTCAGCAATCTTTCTGACAGCCTGAGAGTTGGTCTGCACCAAATGAAATGGAGTAAACAGTTCTACCATACTTGAAATTGGAAGCAGGCACCTTAAAGGCACCATATCTGCTTCTGTTACATATGGAATAATAAAGTTAATTTTTTGAGTGCTTCAATGGCCATACTGTTAAAACGTTAACTCAGTCTGCACTGAGTCAGCACTGGAAATTCAAGAGCTTGGGTGCAATGATGCTTATGAAATTATTTTGGATTTGAGTAGCTGCAGCTGATGCACCCGGATATGTGTTTAAGGAATCTCTCTTCCTTTGAAGCTCAGCCACTCTTAGAACCACCAGCTAATATTTCCTATGAAATAGGAAACCATGGAAGCTGTTCTTTCCATCCCGTTCAACTATCTTTTAATCAGGCTTGGGACATCTGAGGAGTGGCTCAGGTGTGAGGCAGATCTTTAAGCTAACCAAGAATGACAGAGACAGTACATGGGGAAAATAGGCTCACTGGGGACATCCCAGATGACTGGAAGTTGGGGAATGTCATGCCAGTCCTGAGGACAGCTGGCTTCTGGAGCTTGTAGAAAGAGACCAGAATCTGAACAGCCCCCCTGTAATCCAGAAGGAAACAGTCAGTGAGCTACTGAGCTGCTTGGATCCCCACAAATCTATGGGACCAGATGGGAGCCACCCAAGGGTGATGAGGGAGCTTGCAGAAGAGTTCACCAAGCCTCTCTCTGTCACCTACAGTCCTGGCTCACTGGGGACATCCCAGATGATTGGAAGTTGCGGAATGTCACGCTAATCCACAAAAAGGGCTGGAAGGAGGAGCCAGGAAAACTGGCCCGTCAGCCTGACCTCAGTGCCTGGCAGGGTTATGGAGCAGCTCATCCTGGGGGCAATCACACAGCACGTACAGGATGGACAAGGAGTCCATCACCATCAACCCAGTCAGCAAAGGGTTCTGAAGGGCAGGTCCTATCTGACCAACCTGAGCTTCTTTTATCATCAGGTGACTGTCTGGAGGATGAGGGGAAGGCTGTGGATGTGGTCTGCCTGGACTTCAGCAAGGCCTTTGACACCGTCTCCCACAGCATTCTCCTGAAAAAGCTGTTAGGCCACAGCTTGGACAGGGGCACTCTGTGCTGGGTTAGGAACTGGCTGGAGGGCCGGGCCCAGAGAGTGGTGCTGAACGGGGCTGCATCAAAATGGCAGCTGTGGTGTCCCCCAGGGATAAGTGTTGGGCCCGGTTCTGTTTAATATCTTTATGGATGATTGAGATGAGGGGATTGAGTCCATCATCATCAAATGTGCAGATGACACTAAGCTGGGGGGGAATGTGGATCAGCTGGAAGGCAGGAGGGCTCTGCAGAGGGACCTGGACAGAGCGGAGAGTTGGGCTGATTCCAAGGGGATGAGGTTCAAGAAGGCCAAGTGCCGGGTCCTGCACTTTGGCCACAACAACCCCATGGGGAGCTCCAGGCTGGGCACAGAGTGGCTGAGAGCAGCCAGGCAGAAAGGGAGCTGGGAGTCTGGATTGCCAGGAAGCTGAACAAGAGGCAGCAGTGTGCCCAGGTGGCCAAGAAGGCCAATGGCATCTGGGCTGGCTCAGGAGCAGTGTGGCCAGCAGGTCCAGGGAAGGGATTCTACCCCTGTGCTCAGCCCTGGGGAGGCCACAGCTTGAGTCCTGAGTCCAGTTCTGGGCCCCTCAGGAAGTTCAGGAAGGAGATTGAGGTGCTGGAGCAGGTCCAGAGAAGAGCAAGGAGGCTGTGAAGGGATCCAGCACAAGTGCTGTGAGGTGAGGCTGAGGGAGCTGGAGGTGTTGAGGCTGGAGAAGAGGAGGCTCAGGGGAGACCTCATCACTCTCTACAACTCCCTGAAAGGAGGCTGGAGCCGGGGGGGGGGGTCGGTCTCTTTTCCCAGGCAACTCTCAGCAAGACAAGAGGGCAGGGTCTCAAGTTGTGCCAGCGGAGGTTTAGGTTGGATATTAGAATTTCTTTCTGGAGAGGGTGATCAGACATTGGAATGAAAAAGAGCCTGGATGTGGCACTCAGTGCCATGGGCTGGTAACCACAGCAGTAGTGGATCAAGGGTTGGACTTAATGGTCTCTGAGTTCTCTTCCAACCCAGCTGATTCTATGATTCTATGAAAATGGAAGTATTGCATTCAGTTTTTTAATATGATGTTGTCTGCTATTGTGTTCTATTGCTTTTCAGTGCCTCTGTGAGGAGAATATTTTCAGATTTTGACTGCATTGTGTTCAGTTCAGTCCACACACTTGATCTTCAGCTACCTCTTCCAGTCGAAGTGTTTTGCATGTTTCTTCCATTTTCACTCTCTGCTGTCAAACAATCTTCAGGCTGATGACCCTGTCTGAGCATCATTGGCAGGTGAATGGGATGCTACTTAGTCTGGCACATAGTAATTTTTTTCTGCTAGTAGCATTCACAGCTTCTGTATTTGTTGGTTTCCTCCTGGGACTCTGTGTTAAGGTGATTGCACCATGCAGGTTGAGTATGTGTATGCCATGAGTTCTAGCCCTAAGAGTTTTTCTATCTGCGTGTGTTTTCTTAGACTGAGGAAAAAGAGCATTCAATAATTACCTCATTAGCTTAATTTTCTTATTGATTTAAGTGAAGTTCAGTTATTGCTCCTTTGCTTAGTCATTCAGTAAACCATTGGCCATTTTGAGCTTGGGACTTTCTTTTGGGAATGGTTAAATGCAGCTGTTTGGAAGGATACAGGAAATACTAAATCCACAGTCAGTCTGTTGCACACTGAATAAATAGCTACTCAAAGAGACTACTGGGTTAATGATTAGACTTGATAATCTTAAAAGTTTTTTCCAATGAAAACATATCTATACTCCAGATTTCTGGCAAAACTGCCCCTCTTCTGAAGGTAATTTCTAAGATACACACAGTCTGTGTAGCTCTGGCTTCCCTGAAGCTGCTCTTCCTTTTAGCATGTGAGGCTGGAACTCCAGGAATAGGTCTGTATAGCTGGGGTTACAGAGGGCTTGCCAGTGGCATCAAATACAGACCATGGCTGTGATGCTCCTGATGGCAGTAATCTTGTGCAAAAGCGGCCTATGTCTCTTCTGTGTTTTGTACAAAGTCAGAAGGTGCGACAGGCATTCATGGAATTATGTGTAGCAGTGTTTTAAGTTTTGAAGACTTTGTTCTTGATTTACTAGTGCTTTACCCTTGAAGCAAAAGCAGCTGGCAACTTTGAGCAAGAAGAATGTAGACAAGAGAATAGAGACCATAACAAGGTAAGAGAATAGAGCAGCAAACATTTTGCTTTTTAGGAAATATTGCATTGACTAGATAGAGGAGGCTCTGCTTGGAGTGAACTCATCAGTAGTAACCTATCAGCTTGCAACAGGTGTGCTTGATCAGCTCATAATAACCAATTATACAGTACCCAATTATGAGAATTCATGGACAAGATAATTACATGTACAAAAATAGAGGTGTTTTGTGAATAGAGTACTGATGCTTGAAAAGGACCCCTGAGTGTCAGTCATTTAATGTTGCAGTAATTAGGTGAGAAAAGGGCTACAATTTCAGTATGCTGGTTCAGCACCTCAGTTGATGGAAATTGCCCTTCTCTGCAGGCATCATTAGAATGAAGCTTTTATTGTGTGTGTGAGGAGCCAGTATGAACACCTCTTGTGTTTCATCTTCAAACTAGAGAAAATACAATTTCTAGAAACCAGTAGTCCTCCTTCTTGGCCAGTCATTCCACAAGCTTTTCTATTCCTTGCCAAAGGCTGCATCCAATACAATTGAACACAGCGTTCTTTTGCTTTGTCATCCTGGCCTTAGTGTTGATACAAAGCATTCTGCATTTTGTCCTCCCATCTCTGGATTTATGTTGCCTCCTGCTAATGAGACTTAAAAGGAATAAGAATTGACCTCAAATTAAGACTGGCCGATTCCTGCAGAGCCATCTAGACCATTTCTAAGATTGATCAGTTAAGCCCCATGAATTCTTCCAGTCAATCAATGATTGAACTGACAATTTAAATTATTACAGTGAAAACCCTGCTGTGCTAACTCATGTCACAGGCCCTCAAGCCAGATTCTTATCAGTGTAGTGCTTGGGCTGTTTGTTTGTTTAGGTTTTTGTTTGTTTGTGTTTTTTTTAGACTGCAGTGAAACTTGTTTTTGAAAATCAGGGTTTTCTGTGATGATAAATCACCTCAAGTTAGCTGTCCAGTGGAACAAGAAATAATGCTGCTTTTATTTTAAGTTCAGTAATATAAGCGTCTGGAGCTAAGAGAAATTCTTCCACACTGTGTGGCCCTAGGATGATAAACACAATTTGTATTGTATTACCTGATCTGAGGTGTTTAGCCTAGGGGCATGCTTCTAGTGGAAGATAAATTCCAAATCCTTCTATTATGTGGGAGATAAATTGGAGAGGAAAGCCAGATATGGAAGAGTCACGAAGTAAAGCTTGTGTATTCTGATAGTTACAGCCCTGGGAAAGAAGAAGGAAATGTCTTCTGAGGTGCTGCAGTCAGGTCTCCACTCCTCAAAAAGAGCACAAGGCCTTGAAAATAATGGAAATAATGCTGGAATGCTCTGCCCAGGCCTTAAGTGTGTGACACAGTTGTGTATGCACAAAGAAACATAAAAGGAGGTTTGGGGCCATGGCAGTGAAGCTGATGACCACCTGGAGGAGTGGAAAATAAAACGAAGACTTTCATCTCCCTTTACTCTGTACTCATGTAAGCTCTCAAGTGAGACAGCTTAAGAAAAAAAAAATCTGCCTCCCAGAAAAAGAGGACAAACTGGTTTTGGCAGGCTGCCTTTATATATGGGTTGCCTTAGTGTGTTACTGCATTATGTCTTCCTGCTGTTGTGTTCCATTTTTTGAACAAAGAAGTGACTTAAATATTGCCTGTGAATGTATTTATAGGAAACAAGTGTTAATAATGTTGGCAGAAAATGTTATAAACTGATAGTGGATTCTGGGCATTGTATTTGCTCCAGCTGGATAAGGAACAAAGGCTCCATCCCAGACACATTCTTAGCTTGTCATCCTCACATGTGAAATGAGCAGGAATAATCTTTAGCTCTGGGCTGGGTATTAGTAGTTGGGGGTTGTTGAACCACGGCACACGGGCAGGTAGAAGTCATTCCACCTATTCTGAAGACTAAACAGTCATTAATTATGTGATTAATAATGCAGCAGGATGAAGTGCTAGGTCTCAGCCATCCGTTATTGAGACTAACTTGCTTTACTCCTCATTCTGTTTTGGTTTAGCTAATTTCATATTTCTGAGAGGTTTTTTTCTCAGATGAAAGAGATGTGTAGCTTCAAATTTAATTGCTTAATTTTTTTTTTTTTGCATTGGCAGATGGTCCTGCCCAAAATGGAAATATCTAAAAATTATCAAAGGGCAAGATTTTGAGGTTAAGATATGAGTCAGTGGTGCTGAATTGCAAGAACTGTGGGAATTAAATCCTAGTTCGTTGCTTAAAGAAGTAAAAAGTTCCCTTAAATTTTCAAGGACATTGTCTTAGAGGGTAATAATGATCCTTACCAGACCCCGTCACCTTTGTAGCTGAAGTGCCCAGCCATTTACCAGCAAATGCAACATGGCCAAAGTGCATAGGGAATCATAGAATGGTTTGGGTTGGAAGGGACCTTAAAGATCATCCAGTTATAACCCTCTTGCATGGGCAGAGATATCTTCCACTAGACCAGGGTGCTCCAAGCCTCATCCAACCTGATCTGAGACACTGCCAGGGATGGGGCAGCCACAGCTTCTCTGGGAAACCTGAGCCAGGGGCTCAGCACCCTCACAGGAAAGAATTTCTTCCTAATGTCAACCTAAATCTCCCCTCTTCAAGTTTGAAACCATTTCCCTTTGTCCTCTCACTCCACACCTGTGTTAAAAACTCTGCCCCAGCTTTCTTCTAACCTCTTGAGATATTGGAAGGTTGCTATCAGGTCACTTGGGAGCCTCCTTTTCTCCAGGCTGAACAACCCCAATCCCTCAGCCTGGCTTCCCAGGGAGGTGGTCAGCCCTCTGAGCATTTCAGTGGCTCTGCTCTGGACCCCTTCCAGGAGCTCTGTGTCCTCCTTTTTCTGGGCATTCCAGACCTGGACACAGAACTCCAGGTGGGGTCTCACCAGAGCAGACAGGGGGGAGAATCCCCTCCCTCAGTCACTGTCTATGCTGGTTTTGATGCAGCCCAAGACCCCGTTGGTTTCTGAGCTGCAAGCATGTATTGATCATTCATGTTAAGTTTCTGGTCCTCCACTCCAAATCCTCTTCCTTCTTCTCCCAGCCTGTATTCCTACATGGGATTGCCTCCCCCCAGGTGCAGAACCTTGCACTTGGCATTGTTGGACTTGATGCAGTTTGCACAAATCCACTTCTCAAGGAAGGATACTTCTATACCAGTTGCAAACCCAAACTATCAGTAGTAAGGCCTGAACATTTTGTCCAAATATCAAAATCTCCTGGGTAAGTGAAGTGGGTATTTTTCTCTTGCAGATCCCAGTCTAAGTGCTGTGTTTTCTTGCATTTTTTTTCTCTGCTCTAATAATCCACCTTAGCAATGTAGTTGTCCTTGTTCATGATGTTCAAAATACCCTTTCACTGTATTTTTCTACAGAGTTGTCAGTTCTGGGCAGATTATGCACTTAAATGGACACTTATATACCCTGTCACTTTAACAGTGTGCTTGGATAGCTGTCCAGACTATCAAAGAAGCTTTAAAGAGTTTTTTTCAGTATTTTTTTGCACTTTAAGAACATGAGCAAAGAAATGGGACCAGCTGCTGCCTGCCTACACTCAACTTGCAGCTGCTGAATTGTTCAAGACAATACATATACTGTATGTATTTTAGTGTTTTATTATCAAACAGCCAAAGTTTTGCTCTGATTTTTACTCCTATGCACTTGAAGATAGTACTATATTAATTTTTTTTTTTTGAAAGAAACTTCACCCATAGTGGAGATTTTTCTCCTGACCTTATTCATTGCAATGAGATACTGCAATTGGGTAGGTCAGTCAGATAACTCATGTACTGGAAAGTTCCCTGCAGTGCCATGGAACTTGATGGAACAAGATAAAGACAAAAAGGGATGTTGGAAAGGATGTGTGACAGGGCCTCCCAGACTCCTGAATGTGGACTGTTTGGGATGGGTTGGAAAGTGTTGGTGAACCCAGGGCAGTGTGCCTATATATATATTTATTTTATTTTATTTTATTTTATTTTATTTTATTTTATTTTATTTTATTTTATTATTTTATTTTTTCCTTCAAATAAGCAAGACTTCCTACGGAGACATCTTAGTGTGTATGGAGGCAACTTTTGGTGCAACTTTATAAAATTTTGCACAACACACATAAACCTATCACAATTTATAGTGAGTCCCTGGCACCAAGTAAAAAGCATTTATAGCACCCCTTCTGGTTCATGCTGAGCTAAATGGAGTTTCAGTTTCTGTGAGCAAATTTGATTAAAAATTGTTTCCCTACAAAAAAAAAATTGTTGAGTGGGCCAATGTAACAAATTCCCTGTGAGCTAAAAGCACCCATTTGTGCTTGGGTATAAGAACACCATTTGGCTCAGCTTCACTTGTCCTTACTGTATTGTACCTTTTCTCTCTGAAGGGTGCCTTGAAAAAAAATTCTTCCTCTGATTTTTCAAAGGGTGACTGCTAGATAGTGTTTTGAGACTTCCCTGCTGCTTCAAGTGCCTTCAACAGACCTTTTGGAAAATTGTAAGAAGAATTACATTTGGAAAGAAATCGTTTTACGTGTTTCAAGTTTTTTCCCTTCTCTTTTGACAAAAGCTGTGCAAATAAGGACAGCCAATATAAAACTGGATGTGGAGCTTTACTGCTTTTCATTTGATGGCACAACTCTCAGGCAGATGGATAAATTGTTCTTAACCAGTGGTATCCTCCTCCTTAGTTCCAGAATTTATCATTAACCAGTATCACCAATTTGTATTGCCTTTGAATTTCTTATGCTGAGAGCACTTGATAGACACAATCTCCAGAAATTAAATTCCAGGTATTTCTATACCCTTTTCCTGAGGTTTCTGCCATCTCAGAGGCAATGTTAATTTGGTTATACTTCCTACCAGATCCTTTCTTTCCATCCCCAGTGTGCCCTTAGAAGTTTGTTACCGATGGGATGTTTCATAGTGACATTTTACATGCATACTATTTCCCCCAGACAAGTTTGCTGCATGCTGTATTTCATGGCAGAATGAATGTCTCCAGCTGAACTGGTACATTAAGCTGGAAAACTGGTGTATTTCAAGAAAAATGCTTTTAGGCATGCTCCTTACAGATGATTTTAACTGGTATTACAACTGGGTGCTGCTATCTTTCTCTTCACAATTTACAATCCAATGGCTTTTTGTCCTGCAAAATCTTTCAACACAAGCAAACCCTAATTTGCATTAGTAATCTTATGAAAGCCACCTCTGTAATTAAGTGCTGACTGTGATTCAATCCACTGCCAGTATGACAGTTCTATAAACTTTCATTTCATTATTGAAAGTCAAGTTTCCTTCATTAAACTTTTCTATTTAAAACAGAATGTGAAGAAACTTCCAAAATCCACATTGCTTCTGCTCTGTCACTTTGATTCTAATGTAATGTAAATAGACAAATAAGCATTTTGTTAGCTTACGGCTGTTAACCATGTCCTTGAAACCAAAGACAAAATCAAGATTAATTAAAAGTCTCATAGCAAGGCAACCCTTTGGCACAACTTATATTCCTGGCAATATTGAAGACTGAGGGTTTATTAGGAGTCTGAGAACATCTTTAGCAAACTGCCTAAGAGTATAATACATCCCTGGGCTGTTAGAGGGGCTTAGCTCACAACAAGATAGTCTAATAGGCAGCAAATCTCTCTCTCTCCAGCTCAGCAGGTTGCTGTCAGCCACAACCTTGAGACAGGACTGCAGCACTTCAGGTTGCCTAGAAAGCTTTATCCTGGAAAACCTAAAGAGGTGGAGATATTTCAGTAGGACTGTGCTTATCATCTGGAACAGAGAGACTTCAGTGGTGATCTGGTCTTTGCCTGGGGGTGGTGTGTTGAGCAGCCCTGCTGCTCTTATGAAGCACTTGAGAGAAAATTGGGATGGCTTCATGCAGCAACAATGCCAAGTAGCCCTCTCCACTTGTTTTCTCAGGGAACCACTGGCACCCTAGGCAGATCACTTAGAAAAAAAGAGAAAAAGAAATAAACAAGACAAAAAGAAAAGAAAAAAAGAAATAAAAGATTTTTTAAAAAAGCATCTTTGCACTTCTGTGCAAGTCTAACTAACATGAGTCTTGTTTAGAGATCTAAGCAGTGGCAGGTCTGGATCACACAGTGAGGCAGTCTGATTGCATTAGTGAAGTGGAACAGTGGGTTTAGTGACCCCCCCCCCATACTCCTCTCTCTGTCTTAATTTACTTGATGTCAAGCTGCCAGTGCCTGCAAGAGCAGAACCAGTTCAGTGCTCATGGTACTGCTTGGGTGTCAGAGTTGTACCCTCCCAGTACTGTGTGGGGTCTGCACTGTGTGAAGCATCCCAAACACCTCTCCTGATTTCAAGGCAGGTAAAGAAAAGTTTTCAGCTGGGAACTTGTGTCAATGACTGACTGCTCATACTGTTCCAATAAATTGCCCTCGTTTGATTTAGCTCCTCTTTCCCTGGTTTCTTGCTGTAATTTTCCCCCACTGAACAGCTTCTAATTTAGTGTTTGGTGAGGTGTTGTAGGCATGGTATTGATAAACTGCTGTCAAGTTCCTTCAAGTGGTTTTGGTAGGCTGAAATGTAGCACTTTGCACAGTTATTTACTCCCTTCTGCCCTTAATTTTTATCCCATTTTGTTGCTTCCCCTGCCATATGGAAATCTTTGTCCTTTTGATCACAGAGCTGCAATTTCTGGATCAACAGAATCACTTTGAGGTCTGAGTTTGCCTTGTGCTTTTGTTTTCTCTTTGTCATTGCACTACTTTACTACAGTTTTTTTCCCCCCAGCTTTTAAAAATGCACCTTTGAAGTACTGGGTGAATGTCTTGGGAACAGTCCCCAGTCTATGTTGAATGACAAGATATCCTCATTTTTCTAGAGAACACAAACAGTGTGATTTCTGTCCAACAGTCCCAAATACATATTTTTCTGTGAAAGAAAATATTTCCTGACATTTGCTCTTTTTGTAATCTTTGTGGCTGTGTTTTTTCTCCAAAAGTTTTTAGATGAAATCTTATTTTTAAACATTAGCAAAATAGTTAAGGAGGATTTTCAACTGAGTGGATCGATTAGATCTGAATTTCAATTTATTTTGGGGGTTGGGGGCAGCTTTTGGGAGTTCTTTGGCTGCCTGAAGGTAGTAAGATTCTTGTGTTTCTCTGTAGAACTGCATGTGGGGAAGAACAAACCTTGAAAAGGAGAAACTGAATTCTGTTTTCTTATTGTTTTGACTCCCCTATATTGCTTCTTCTTAGTAAAGCTAATTATTGAAGGATCTTAGTGAAGAATCTCTACTGTGCCTTATTTCTTTGGGGTTGGCATAAAAGATCAGCCTCAAGTGACTGGAAATGGGGCAAAGCTGAGGACAGATTCCTGGAGAGAACCTGGTGTGGGTACTGTGGGCATTGATCCAAGGTCTGAGAAGTAACTGGAATTTTCTCCCACAGTAAAAAACAGAAGCATAGATATTTCCAGGATGACAGTGTAGCTTCTTTGGGTTCTTTAAAATATTTTTTTTTTTGACAAATGGATTTCCTTCTGAGGATGACACTAAAATAGCAACCCCAAAATATTTTGCTTAAACCTTGTTACTTTATGCAGTTTTATATACAGCAATTAAAACTAGTGTAATATGTTGACCAAGTTTTAATTCATCCTTTCCTGTACTGAAGAGTTGGGACCTTTCAGAGATTGATTGTTTCCATTCTAAATATGGAATTATTAAGCACTGGCTCCGAGTGCACTGAATTTATAGTCACTATTTTCTAATGAATTCTGGTCAAAGTGACAACTTTAATCAATTCTACCTTTCAGAAGTATAAATAGGAAGGTGAAACAAATAAATAATGGCACAAGGCACTTGGCCACAAGGCAGTGAAGCATTTGGAAATGAAGCTTAAAATGTCCAAGTGAGTTGCATTAACAAGATATTAGATCCTAAGTTTGCAACCTTGTCTGGCATATCATGGAACCCAGGGTTTTCATGTGGAGATTGTCTTGGAGATTTCCTTTAATTTTTTGAGCTGACAGGGTATGCAAGATAAAATGCACTGGATCCATTAGACTTGCCAACTAAAGTTCAGGCTACTTATTAATGTGCTATGTGGACAGCTATAATTTATTAATTGTGTTGCTGGACAGTGATCAATGTGACAAGCTTAGCAAAGAGCACAGTTATTGGCCAGACAGTTATCAACAAATAGTTGCCCTCATATTCATTAGAAAAACTGGTATGAGAAGGAGAATAGATGTGCTTTTATCATGTTAAGATGCAGGTCTGTTGATGCCAACAAACTTAAAATCTAAGGTACTAGGTAACAAATAAACTGAAAAGGATCGTTTTCTCTGTGACAGTCATACCCCACAGACAAAGGTTCATAATTTATATGGCATTTATATTTTCAATTGTTTTAGGACTTTCTACACCGATTGATTTTCTGTGTACTGTATTTGTAATCAATTTCACTTTTGTAAAAGCAGGCACATAATTTGCAGCAAAAGGGCTTTTTCCTTATTAAAAAAGAAAAATGGAATAGCTGAGATGTAGTTTTGCTGAAAAACTCTTCTTTAGCTTTAAAATATCCAATGGCAAAGCTGTTGTTATATGCAGGAGGTGGACATCGGGGTTGGTCTCATCTCCCATGAACTGGTGATAGAATAAGAGAAAATGGCCTCAGTTTATGTCAGAAGAAGAGGAAGTGCAGATTGGATATTAGGAAAGAATTCTTTATTGAAAGAGTGATCAGGCAGCGGAACACTCACCATTCCTGGAGCTGTTGAAAAAATGTGTGCACATGGCAATTGAGGACATGGTTAGTTGGTGTAGTGCTGTTAAGCTGGACTTGATGATCTTAGAGGTCTTTTCCAACCTAAAAGATTCCATGAATATATTTACATCTACTGTGACATTCTTACACCTTTTGTGGGAAAACACATCAGCAATAAAATATCAAAATGCTTTTCTTCTGCAGAGGTGAGGACTTGAGCTTTTGACCAAAGACTGTTATATGAAGTTATCCCTGTCCTGGTCCTTGCTGAACCTGACTGCATTATATTTTCTCACATTATATTCATTATGATATTCATGTATTATATTAAATAGCCTCATACTTCAGCTGTGGGGCTAACACATGGAGTCTGGATGCAGTGCTACTTTGCACACTTAGATGCAAGTCTCTATCCTTGCCATCAGTGAGAATGCCAGATGGGTTTAAGAGGCTGAAGGGACTGCACGGCCCTCCTGCCAAACCCAAGAGTGCCATGTGCTTAATGTTGAAGTCCCATTTCAGCTCAGTCCTGGCCTTGTACCCAAATGTCACTAGAGAATTGTACTGCTCTGCTTCAAGTGCTTAAGGTTGAGTCTGACCTTAGTTTTCAGTTTCTTGTCTATTTTATCCATGCACAAAGTGGACTCACACTGTAGGCTGCACACTGTGGTTTGCTTTGCTTTTACTCTGTTTTTCTTGTTTCTATGGGTTATTGAGAATCCACTGAACAGCAGAAGCCAGCCTCTTCCTGAAGATCCAGAGAGGCTAAACTGGAGTGTGAAGATCATTTCTCGTGCACCTAAACCATGATGTGTTCAGCTGATTCTTTTTTGGAAAATAAAGCACTTTGATAGGAAAGGACGACCAAAGAGACAAGTCATATCTAGATGATTAAAAGGAAAGCTTGCAGTATATATAGTTTAGATTTACTTATGATAGTCCATAGCCTATGTGATAGTGACACCTATTTAGAATGAATTTCCTGGGCATCCTACAGCAATTTTTTCATGGTTTTGTCTGGAAGTTCTGCTTCTGCCTTGCCAGTCAAAATGATTTTATGCACATATTAAGGAAAGTGCTGATACTAGAGACTACTTTATCACTCTCCTAATGCATGCTGCTAAGATAAGAGAAATAAAATATTCTTTAAAGTAGGTATGAGTGATCCCTTTTCCAGTTTTAAACCCACACGAACAGATGAGGGTGAAAAATGTGATATGATTTTAAACATCATTAGTGTGATCATCTGGGGAAGAAAATGAGCAGTGGGTATAAAGTGGGAAGAAGGGGAGTTCAGCTGTGCTGCACACTGAAGGAGCAAGTGAAGAATGGCTTTAGTCTGTCTCTGAAAGAAATTCTTGTACTTGACAGTGCAAGTATTTATTGTATATGATACAAGAACCAAATGAGCCTTTGACAGAAATCTTTATCCAGACAGGAGGAGAGAATTGTCAAGAACAATTATTCTGGAAGGAAGAGCCTTGCAAAGATTGAGGATAATGGGTGAAATGAGCACAGCCTGAGCTCTGCTTTCTCAGCACTGCTGAGGAAGTACTCAAGTCAAAGAGTTGCTGCAAAGTCCTTACTGTATCCTCCAACAAGACTGAACTTCACAGAAGAGTCTCCCTTCCAAATTCTCAGCAAAAGTTTTTCTAGTGACTCATTCGAATGCAACTTCATTTAGCCACTTCCTGATTTCTGACCTTGAAAAACTTTGCCTCAAAGCCTAAAAAAAAATTTTTGACACTCCTTTGGCTTCTAGTTGGCTATGTGGTTAGTGTTAGAGTGGCTGCTTTAGTTTCTCTCGTTCCTTCTTTCCTCCTTATCTTGGTGTTTGATAACAGCTTTTAATTTTTTGGCCAGTGTTTGTGTGATCCACAGAACTCTAGATTCTCTGAGTGGCATTTTAATGTCACAGTAAATTAGAGATTTTGATGCAGTGCTGTTTTAAAAATAAGTGTTCCAATACTCTGAAATAGGTCAGCGAATTAGCTGAATCACTCGCTTTTCCCTACATTGGTTTTATTCTTTTGTCTTTTGAGTTAAATTGGAGCCTTTGACCCTGGAAAAAAGGAGCAGTCATTAGGTGTAGAATAGTTAGGGAACAAGCAAGATAGCTGCTTACACAGTTAAAGCTTTCAAATTAACTGACGCTGTCATGTCTTTTAATATTTCAGTGAATGAGTCGGAGCTTTTCAACTCCTGAGGTGGGCAGACATGTTATATCACTTTCTGTTTGTGCTGTGTGTGTATGTAGCCAGTACCATTACTGATGCTCCTGCATCTATGTTAGGTGAGGGAATCTTATTTGTTATACTGAGGATGCCTTCCCTAAACATGCCAGAATCCTGTGCTGAAGCTGAAGATGGACAAGTTGAAAATCAGTACATTTATAAGAGCTGACCTTTGTTAATTATTTGGTGCCTGTAATATCTGAACTGGAAGTCTCATTTTCAGTCCACCCACTGGTTGCTGGAGGTGCAGAGAAAAATTCTTATCTGATGTTATACAGAAGATTGGATTGAATTTTTCATCCCTTCACAACCAAAAGCTATGGTTTCTCATGATAACTATATATTTTGCAATACATAGCTAGATATTCTAAGCAGTTAGAGCCTTGAATACACACCTGAGGACAGCTATGTAATATTTTTTTCTCTCAGAATACTTGTTAACTGTGTGTTTTGTCCTGACATAGAGAAAGAAAATTGGTCAGGCAAAGTTAATCTCCTGGGATGTGAGGAATTTGCCCTTTGAATAGTAATAGTAAATCCTATCCAAATATCAGGTAAACCTCAGAAGTAGTCCTAGGGCACTCTAAGATGCTGCACTCAGAATTTAAACATCTCAGAGGCTGGGGCTGATGTGGGAGAGCTGAAGCACTGAAAATGACAGCAGTGTTTTGTTTCCTTTCTCACAGCTATTTCAGATTTCAGCATCATGACTGACTATTGCAGTGCTTGGCAGGAAGGTAAACTTCAAAGCCAAGTAGAAAATAATAACATCTGATTTGTAAGTAGGCAGAGATGGCTTGGTAGGCTGCCTGACCAGCTCTGGGTCAAGTTCAGCTGAAGGGTGAGGCAGCTGACTGCAGATTCTGGTCCATTAGCCTGGTGTGATTTGGACTCATTCTGAACTGGAATGGTTCTTTGACTTGGTTCTGTTAACTCTATGGACTCCAGAGTATATGTGGAAAATATTTCTGAAACAGCATCTGCTCAGTCAGATAGGTCTGACTGTGGCATCTTGTCAGCTGCAATTCAAGCCTTTTCTTTTTAAGTCTTTCACCAAATGTCTTTCCCATTCTCTAGGCTTACAGTGGAACCCTGCAGTGTGACGCCATCACGTGGCAGGACTGTCCTCACTCATTCAGTCTACTTCTCTTGAGTCCTCTCCTGTTGAACTTCTTTATCTGGTGCTACAAATAATTTCAGGCTTGGAAACAGGCAGAATATGGGATCAATCTGCCTCTGGAGTACTATATCCACATGGATATATCATAGAATCACAATGTAGCAGGTTGGAAGGGACCCCAAGGATCTAGTCCAACCTTTCTTGGCAAGAGCAAGACAAGAATGGCCCAGCACCTGATTCAGCTGAATCTTAAGTGTGTCCAAAGTTGGGGAATCCACCACTTCACTGGGAAGATTATTCCAATGCCTGATTGTTCTCATTGCCAAAATTTTTCCTCTTTTGTCCAATTGGAATTTCCCCAGAGTAACTTGTACTCTCATATTTTCCATGGCACTCCTTGTAGAAAGGGAGCATCCATCATCTTTGTAGTCAACCTTTAAGTACTGGAATATGGTAATAAGGTGGTCTTTTCTACCAGGCTAAACTATCACAGTTTTCTCAGCCTGTTCTCATATGGCAGTATTCCCAGTCCTTTGGAAGGAATTTCCTTTCCTTCAGGAACTGTCTGCACTGGATATTGTACAGCACATCACAGTATGCCTTGTTTCCTCCAGGTGAGAGAAAGTACGTAGTAAGAGAAGTATAACCCCTTTGTTAGGAGAGTAGAGGTTATGTCAGGGAGGAACAAAATTCTCCTTTTAAACATTAAAAAAAAAAAATAAAAAAAACAAGTGTCAGATGTTTCTGTCCTATCTCCATATCCAAAACACAGAATACAACTTTGTGAGAGTCTTGTTTGATCCCTATGTAGTCCTACTTGGTGTTATTAAGTTGTGCTTATATTAATGTCACTCTGAGATCAACTTTTTTCTCTAGGAATGTTTGAATTGTATATCAGACAATTAAAATAAAAACCCTCTTAGTGGTGCCTTTCATCTTAAGAGGTGAAGGACTTTTCACTTTTGAAAAATGGAAACGAAAAATGTTCTCTTCTAGTCTTTTTATACTTTGCTTTATTAAAGAGCTCTTGTGGTCAGCATCACAATTAGAAAGACAGAGGCTGTTAGCCATGATATTTCATGTGTGGCAGACTTTACAACAAATTACAACACTGCTGAGTCTAAGTTGCTGGAAAAATGGGATTCATTGTCCATTATGAAACTATATCCAGGATCAAATAGAATTTCTTTAACTACTCATGCTCTTTAGAACCCTTGCAGTAAATCTGATAGGAAAGCAGCGTGGCAAGTTAAAAACAGCTCTGATGTTTTAGAGCACCAGCATTAAGCTATATGTCATCTTCAAATTAAAGTACTGGACTGAAAAGTTTCCTGCTTGTAATGATTTGGTACTATCTGGGGATCTCTTCTGCATTTTAAAACCTCTTCCTAGCAGTGGTTAGGGCAGTGTGCGTGCATGGAGAGGTGTGTTTCCCTGCAACGTCTGGCTACTTTGCTAACCTGTTGTCAGGGTTTAACACTGCCTGGCAATTAAACAGAATAACAGATGCTCTCTATTAATGCCCCTCTCCTCCCTGATAAAGAAAAGAGAAAATAAGTGAGAGAGACTGATATGTTGGGAACTGAACTACACAGCTTGAATGAAACAGGAATGATAAATAGGAAAAATGACTCAATCTATACAAATAGACAGGAAAATTGATCCCAGGTTCCTCCCCCCTCTCCCCCAGTAACTCTCACATCCCCACAGAGGCTGCAGGGCAGCCCTGGGAAAGTCCAGGCTGGAATCCTGGAGTCAGCAGCAGTTGGGAGCTGGAGGCAGGAACACCCAGATTCAGGCTGGAATGGATCAGGAGCAGAGGCAGAGGAAGGGATGGAATCCTCCCAGGATGCTGAAGCAAAGAGGGAGAGGAGAAGAAGGGGAAGCAGGAAGGGGTTTGAGCCTGGTGATCCCTCCCATTTCTCCTGAGGATGAGGTGGATGGGATGGAATCCTCTGTTTGGTCACTTCTGGCATCTCTCTTGTCCCTTCCTGCCCAAAGGAGGGTTCCAGGGGTGACCTCTTGAGTCCTTTTCTCCTTCTGGAGGGCAAACTGTTCCTCAGAGCTGAGCAGTGTCCTTGGTTCTGCTGTAACTCTAACCATGGAGTGGGATCAGTCCCAGCAGCAGACACTACCTGAGAAACTTGCTGTTCATTTCAGCAAGTGCAGCTGCTTCCAAGAGACTGAGCTGAAAGCAAAAGCACAAGACAGAAAATCCCCTTTATCCTGGCCCAAACCAGGACACCTGTTGACTGCTCTTGATCAGTTTTAAAGAGGAAGTTGCTCACGTTTAATAAGAATTCTGTGTTGCTATCACTGATATAAGCATTTAAATGACTCATGGGGACAAAATGAGCACTGAGCAAATTCTATGTTGGCTTTTTTTTTTTTTTGTAGACTAATAATTACTGTCTTAAAGTCCTTACTAGAGTTAATTTTCATTCTTAACATATATGATGTTAGTATAGATGCTTCTATGTTGTCCTGCTTTAAATGGCTACTGGAGATGCAAGGCAATGGAAAAGTGGGCAGCTTATGCCATACGGTGTTTCTGGGATGTGTCAACACTTTGACACTTTTAATATTTGTAAAGCCCTTTGTTAAAGGACAATGCCCCATTTAAATTATATATGATTGTATGTAAGTCATCTTGAGTAGGAAATGAGTTCTTCCAGATAGGTCAGAGGAGCCTGAAGGATTCTCTTCCCACTTACTCCTGGCAGTGAACAGCTCCTCATGGTCCATGTCTTGGGTCTCACTAGCTTTCAGCTTGCTACTGCTCAGCATGGTATCACAAAAGACCAAGGCAGGATCTTGTTCTTCCTTGCCATTTGCTGTGCCCTGTGCTAAGTGAGACCTTGAGCCTGTGGGTCAGTGAAAAGGTGTTGTTGTACCCACATGATCTTTTGTTGTCCCCACAGACCTCTGAGCATGTGCAGCAGAAGTAACCCAGTGAAGTATCTGAGGGCATGATTTCCTTTTTTTCAGTTTTGCAATGAGCAAGGATACTGATGCGTGTCCATGAGTGGTGGTGGTTGAAGGGCACATCTGGAGCTATCATGTCCCCCAGCTAGAGCTCAGGTAGGGCCACCTGGAGTCACCCATATGACTTCTGAGAATACCTCCAAGGATGGAGACTCTATGCCCTCTGTGGGCAACCTGTGGACAACCACAGTAAAAAAATGTTTCCTTCTGTTCAGTACTTCGTGTGTTTTCATTTTGGGCTCATAGACTCTTGGCTGTTCACTGGGAACACTGAAGTGTTCTGGGCCCCTCAGTTCAGGAAGGAGACTGAGGTGCTGGAGCAGGTCCAAAGGAGGGCACCAGGCTGGTGAAGTGACTCAAGCACAGGTCCTATGAGGTGAGGCTGAGGGAGCTGGGGGTGTTGAGGCTGGAGAAGAGGAGGCTCAGGGGAGACCTCATCACTCTCTACAACTCCCTGAAAGGAGGTTGGAGCCAGGGGGGTTCGGTCTCTTTTCCCAGGCAACTCTCAGCAAGACAATAGGGTACGGTCTCAAGTTGTGCCAGGGGAGGTTTAGGTTGGAGATTAGAAAGAATTTCTTTCTGGAGAGGGTGACCAGACATTGGAATGGGCTGCCCAGGGAAGGAGTGGATTCTCCGTGTCTGGAGATCTTTCCAAAGAGCCTGGATGTGGCACTGAGTGCCATGGGCTGGGAACCCCGGGGGGAGTGGATCATGGGTTGGACTTGATGATCTCTGAGGTCCCTTCCAACCCAGCCAGTTCTATGATTCTGTGATTCTATGAAAAGAGCCTGGCTCTGTCTTCTTAACACCTACCATTCAGATATTTTGTGTACATTGGTAATATCCTTCTTTTCACCAGGCAGAACAGTTGCAAGTATGCCTTTACCCATAGGTGAGGTCCTTCAGTCCCTTAATCGTCTTCCTGCCTCTTTGTTGGACTCTCTCCAGCCTTTTTATGTCTCTTTACTGGGGAGAAACAGACCCAGGTGGCCTCACTAGTACTTAGTAGCAGGATCACCTCCCTCAGCCAGCTGGCCCTACTCTTTCTAATCAGCCCAGGATACCACTGACCTTCTCTGTGACAAGGACACACTGCTGGTTTATATCCAGCTTGATGTCTGCCAAGATCCCTAGGCCCAGGGGAGAAAGAAAAGGTTTGAATCCAGAGGGGTTTTTTTCTTGGATTCAGCTGTCAGCTTTACCTCCCTGGGAAAAACTTCCAAGGACCACTGTGGATTTGCAGGTGCCTTTCTTATAGATGAAAAGTGCAAGATCTGCCCCCATGTGTGGGCACACATCTCATTTCACCAGTCCTACTTCCAGCTGTGTTAATTGCGTTCCAGACTGAAGTTAATTCCTTGGGCTGCAGGTCCTCCTCCAGAATTTCACTTGCTGGGAGTGCTCCTCAGATGTTTGAGCCTCAGTTTTGCAGTTGCTGTGAAGGGTATTGAGTCTCAGGAAGAGAACAACAGGAGATTTGGACATGGGATGTGAATTCTTAACTGCCAGTTCTGAGGTATATATCAGTGTAAGAGGATGAACCTGGTGAATAGTACTTGCATTTTTAAATTTTTCTTTTATAGGCACAATTGTTGCAAAGGTCATGCTCATTTTAGAGGATTTGTGCTTTGTTTGCTTAGTTTAAAGTGAATTTTATTTCTATGTTTATGCCTTGGGGACTTTACAAATCAAGCTTGTTGAAAGTATGTGAGGTTCTTTCTGAAAATATTTACTATGCCAAGGTTTTCTTTCTTTTTCAATATCGAGCAATTCTCAGATTGGACAAATCCAGAATTTAAAAAACGGGGTGGAGAAAAAAGGGGACATTCCCAGGAGAGTCTTCACTGTATTTCTGTATATTGCCAATGTGTGTGCTGTTCATGCAGTAGGGAATTATGTCTTGGGAGATTTGACCTATTTCCTTGGCTCTAAGGAAGGTTCTAAGATGTTTTCTAGCTTTGAACCAATTCTGGTTTCTTCATGCTCACATTTTTGCCTGGGAAAAGAATAATTGTAGTTGTCTGAGGAACTATAACTCCTTTGTTTTGGTTTTGTTTTGGTTTTTTTAAGATAGAAAACTGAGGGAAACTTTCTAACTGTGTATTTGTATTGTCCATAATGCTCACTCCAGATTCTGTCTTGAATTAAATGTTAAAAATGGGTGATTTCAGACTAAAGCTTTCCTACTTTCACTTCCTGGTAAAAGTGATGCTGTCCAGAGCAGGGAGGAAAAAAAAAAAAGAAAAAACAAACAAAACGTGGGAACAAAATTTCTCAGTTAATAATGAAGCTTATCAAGTTACTGCTTTTCTGGAGAAACTGCAGTGAGGTTACCATGAAATGAACAGAATATGAATATCATAGTTCAGTACTCTCAAAGAAAAATGTACAAGGGCAGCTCTACTAAAATCTTACTCCTAATCTCTTGCCTTTGAATGCAGAACTTTCAGTCATCCTTGGGACCTGATTGTGACGTCCCTTTTTTCATCCCTCAGCTCTTTCAGGGCACTTTTTTATGACACTGTTTCATATTATCTCCAAGGAAAAAAGTCCTTTGAATCTGTGAGAACTGAGATGGGGATGAGGAAAAAATGCTGAGCTGAAATGGTGTAGTGAGATATTACGGTGTTGATGACCTTGTGATTCTAATTAGCATTTTTTGCTAATAAAATGCTTATGTATGTTTCTTGGGAAATGATTGGGCAGGAAAATGAGCCATATTTCTATTTTTGTTTAATGAAATGTTCCTGTCAAGCCTTGAAGGAATTTATTGTTTCTGTAGATCAGCTGATAATGTGTTTGCCTTGTTGTTGCCTGGGGGATTTGGACATGGTTGTGGTATTTTATTGTGTTTGGGTGAAGCCAAATCTGTTTAAAAAACACTGTAATGGAAGCAGAGGGGTATGAGCAGAGAGGTAACTCCTAATAAAATATGCTATGACAAATTTTAATTAGAGGAATCTGCTTTAATTTCAGATGGATGGAAGATTAGTGCATCACTAACGTGTTCATGAAAATTGTTTGTCTGCATCATTCTCTAAGTCACAGATGACATGACTCAAACATGGCTTTAATTTAAATGTATTTAGAACAAATTAGTTTACAAAGCTGACCAGAAAATTGTTCTGCTGTGCTTTTTGATAATTTATTAAGTAGCAGACTTCTTGGAGATCCTGAACAACAGACCTTTTACTAGGAGGTGTAGGGAATTTCACTGGGAGAAACTGAATCACTTTATAGTCCAGTAACTTGGTTGTATGGGGCTGGAGTACATAGTTTTCATAAATCTACAACAGATTTTAATCAAACCCAAATCTTTGTAGATTTTTATTTAAATTGCTGCTTTACCCTCTTCTTTTTTAGTGCTGTTTAAGATGGAGCTAGTAATAAAGCCAAAGCACTATAAGAATGACTATTCTTTCATTATGTGAAAGAATTATCTTTCATTATTCTTTAAAGTGAAGCAGAGCAGGTATTTGTGAAGCAGCCTATTCTGGGAAATAGATATTTTGAAGAACCAAAAGGTTTGGAAAGTTTACTTAGCTGTCACTTTTTTCTGTTTTTTTAGCCGAGGTTGGCACTTGGTGCAAAACCTTGCAGAGGCTTAATTTGAGATACAGCACCAGTTCAACACAAGTGTCCATTCAAGTGGAATTGAAGTTGATAAGATGAAGTGAAGAGCTGCTCTGCTTTCAGGGTAATCAAATTCACTATATTAGGAGTTTAGTAAATCTCAGGATTTTTTTTCATAGTCTCTCAGTTATAATTAATTTCAGTATTTAGTTTGCCAGTCTGTGGATTGTGTGTAGATGATCACTCAGATATGTGCCAGCTGGACTTGATTGCACCTGAAAGCCTTAAATTTGAGGATTATCTGGAACTGCTGCTGACCTCTGTTATCTCTGGGCTTCAGAAAGGGTTTCTTGAGTGGTCCATTTGCACTCAGGAGCATGGCAGGAAGTCACCCACAGTATTTGTGCAGTCAGAATCAGCACCCACCTTCCCATTACCTTTCCTAATCTAGAAAATAACCTGCTGAGGTTTCTCTGCTTTTGTAGAAACATATTTATCTCCTGAAGCTAAAGGAACTGGGCAATGGTTTTAATTAAAAGAGCTACAGGGGCAGTGGTGTTGTCTGCCTGATTAACCTCATTTGCAGATGTTCATTTAAAAAGGTTCATTCCATGCAACTGGCTTTACAAGTCAGTCAGACTGGGAATCAAGGGGAGGATGTGATTTTAGAGCAGTCTGAGCAGAATACAGATCTTTCTAGAAAACCAAACAGCTGCTTACTCTTTGTAGGAACATTTCCTTGATCTAACACGAAGTTGTTGCCTCCTTTCTGTTCAACTTTTATTCTGAGTGTTTTTAGCATAATAAAATCCGTGTAAATGCAGATTTCTAAGGTACAGACCAAAATCCCTTTAAAAAGGCAAAAAATAATCTTCAACCCTTTGTAAAGAATTGCTACCCTTATAATTTGCATTAAACATTTCATCTCATATGGCACTACTCTGGAGGAGTTAGGCCCTAGAGACACTCAATGTAATTCTCTTGGTTATACCTGTTCCATGCACAAACTTTGCCCTTTTTCCACAGAATAAATGAAAGTGGGGTTACTAGCTGTTGGTATTAATTTATTTCTCCTCTCTGCAACATGCTGGAGGCTGGGATGAAGCAATCAAAATTATTTTCAATGACTACATTCATGCAGAAAACTTAATCATGCAAAGAGACTGGGTGGCACTGGCTTTGAACCATATAACCCTGGATCTGGAACATCCACACCATTTACTGCTGTTCTTTGGGCTGTCATCCATGGAATGCCTTTGCAACTGGCAGATTTTAGGTTTTTACTCCTGCACACCCATATTTTCCAGTATCTCTGCTGCTACAATAGTGAATAAATTTTCAGTGTCATGTGCTATCCCCATAGCTCCCATTCCTGCTAATGGGAACTTGATGGTTAAATCCCACAGCAACTGAACTTGATTGAAACCTCTGAATAATTTGACCTTTATGGTTTGTTTTTTGTATTTTTTCTTCAGTGAGCTTTACCTCAAGGAAAGTCACATCTCAAACTAAAGATGACAAAATGTTTTATGGAAGTAGAGAACATTTTTATGCAACTGATAAAATTGTAACAAATTTGGGGAGCACACTGCTCAGATCTAAAGATGACTCCAGCTACAGGAATATGTTTTAAAGAGGATTTGTGTGTTCAGCTCAAGATGTGGTTTTACAGAATGTAACTTAGAAATTTCAGTCAATGGGCTCTCTGCCTGAAAAAACTAAAAAATACTTTTCCAAACCACAAAACCAGCAAGGTTCCTTCTGAATCACCTCCCGTACTCTGTTTCTATCACCTAATTGAGGCACTTGCATTGCCTGCCACTGCCTCTAGAAAGTCACCATAATGAGGTTCTACTGTTGGAGCCACCAGGGAAAAAACAGGAAAAAAAAAAAAAAAAAAGAAGAAATCCCTTCTTTGATGGCAAACTTGTTGCACAAAATATCCAGAAAGTGCCTCCTACTGTGAGGTTGTTTCAGGGCAGTGACTTCCCCTGCTTCAAAACCTGAGTGCTATAAAATATATTTATAGGAATATAAATGTATATCTATAGCTATATATATATTTATATATACTTATATATATATTTCTAGGGACCCACCAAAGCAGCCTACTGCATGTGACAGTGGTGATGGGGACAGGGTTTGCCAGATGTATTTATGGCTTTATTTGTGAGTAGCTCTCCTATGGCTTTTAGCTGTCTCAGAACATCTGCCTTCTCATTTGGATGGACTTTCTGCAGTGGCTGAGGTGGCATGTGCTTTGTGTGAGCAAGAGATAGATGTTTAAACAGAGGTACTGAATATTTTATTTTAAAATTTGCTATGCCTAGAAGTGTCAGTCTGCTGGGTTGAAATTTGCTGGCCCTCAGGGAGTTCTGCAGAAATATAACAATCTGTTTATGTGCTGTGTCTTTTTAGTAACTCATTTATTGTTGCTGAGGAAAAGAAGTCATTTCAGTGCTTATGTGAAGCCCCAGGTCAATACAGGTTGTGCACTCAAACTGAGCTCTGCTTTGAAGCTCTGCAAAGGAAAAGTCAAGCTTCAGAACTTGTAAACCTGACATTCTTGGAGGTTTTGTGATCTTTCTGCTACAAGTCAACAGAAAACAAGCTTTTCATCAAGCAAAAGGGCTAAGGATAGAAAAAGCCACACTCAGGCTCTGTGAACAGAAGAACCAAATTTGTGAAACTGAAACATATAGCAGAAAGTGCATCACTATTAGCTTTGATTTTGCAAATGAGAGATTTTTGCCTGCTGGGTGTGGGAAAATGTGCAGCCAAAGATGTTGTAGGCAGCTGATTTCAAAGGAATGTAGAAAACTTAGATACTTCACCCTGCACAGGGTGCATCCAATCTTGAATTATAGCAGATTACCTGAGTGCTCAGTACTGCTGTCATCCAGAGTAAAGCCTTCAGTTCAAGTGGTAGTCAGTTCTCTAATTTTTTTTTTGAGTTTTAGGTCTGCATGATTCTCTGAACCTCCTATCTGAAGTAGTGTCAAGATGTCTCGAGGCAGGAAAATTAATGGAGAGTTGGCTCCATTAGGTGTGATCTTTGCCAGCCAGGAAATAAGGGGATCAAAAGGATTCTTCTGAGTTGAAGAACACTAGATTTTCCTATTCAGAAAAAGTCATATGGGGTTGTTATCCTGATGTGTGGTTAAATGACCTAAATTGTGGTTGTTTGGTAAGACACTGGAATATGAGATAAACTAAGATAGCCAAGAACGATGGTCTAGGTTTCCTCTCCTGAGAAATATTTTCCATCAAAGTATAGTGATCACTTCTTTATTCTTTTGGACTGCTAGTCCTGGATCCCCATCAACCTTCAGTATGTTTCTTTAGCATTTAATTGGGCAGAACTGGAACATCATCTATTTCTGGTAAGAAAAATATAATATTTTAAGGCCATCTACTACCAAACTAGAAAGAGAGAGTTTGGTGTGTCATGTGCACTTTTCTATTGAGTTCTCTGATGGCATTGACAAGAGTACAACAGAATGAAAAAATAATCCAGTAAATATTTGCAAGAAGACTAAAGGGCCAGGCTAATTGCAACACATGGGGTGCTGTTCTTCTTTAGTCATACAGTCAGTGGAAAAGCAATGAATTTTCATATTTTACTCTTGAAGCACAAATTGTGGAGCTGGGAGAGGTAGAGAGTCTCTTTCTTATCTGCTGGGATTTTCTTAAACTGAAAAATATTTGCTAGGCTGAGAAATCAATACAAAAAGTGTTTCAAGGATACATCCCACAGATCCCATTATTTGGAAATTCCATTATTTGAAATTGCTGTGCCAATTTGACACTGAAAGTAAGAATTTTAGCATACAAGTGTGTCCTCGTTCGGGCCAGGATAAAGGGGATTTTCTGTCTTGTTCTTTTGCTTTCAGCTCAGTCTCTTGTAAGCAGCTGCACTTGCTGAAATGAACAGCAAGTTTCTCAGGCAGTGTCTGCTGCTGGGACTGGATCACCAGGCTCAAACCCCTTCCTGCTTCCCCTTCTTCTCCTCTCCCTCTTTGCTTCAGCATCCTGGGAGGATTCCATCCCTTCCTCTGCCTCTGCTCCTGATCCATTCCAGCCTGAATCTGGGTGTTCCTGCCTCCAGCTCCCAACTGCTGCTGACTCCAGGATTCCAGCCTGGACTTTCCCAGGGCTGCCCTGCAGCCTCTGTGGGGATGTGAGAGTTATTGGGGGAGAGGGACCTGGGATCAATTTTCCTGTCTATTTGTATAGATTGAGTCATTTTTCCTATTTATCATCACCATTCCATTCAAGCAGTGTAGTTCAGTTCCCAGCCCATCAGTCTCTCTCCCTTATTCTCTCTCCTTTCTTTATCAGGGAGGAGAGGAGCATTAATAGAGAGCATCTGTTATTCTGTTTAATTGCCAGGCAGTGTTAAACTGTGCCAAAGTGCAACAAAGTTCTTAAGCATTCTGGTAAGAACACACTGTATTGACTGCTGGTTACTGAGCAATAGGCAAGTATAGCATAGCATGGTTTCTCTTTACCCATAAAGAGTAGGAAAGCATATGTATGTTTCTTCTGTGGTAATTTAGAGGTTTTGAAACCCCATGACACAGGCTCCTAGCTCAAGACATGAGATACCAAGAGAAGAAATGAGCATCCTATTTACTGAGTAATGTGTTTAATTTCAGAGGGAGGAAAATCTGTCATTAACTGAGGCCAGGACTGCCAGCCCAGCTTCAAAATCTACACTATGAGTCAGCCTTTACCATCGTTTTGCAGCCATTTGATTGCTTTCTGTAGGTGCAGAAAAATACAGAATATAGGTAACAATATTGAAGAGCAGCCCTGCTATTCAGGGCACTTTTTAAAATATATTTTTTCAGTTCCTCCTGACTTAACCAGGGAGAGATGTCCCCAGCCCCAGTACTGTACTGTTTATGTAAAACAGCATGGGAAGGCATGGTCTCAAAATAAATAGCTGCTAAATTATGAATATTTTTAGTAGAAAATAACTGTTTTATAGTTGTAGGGGACCTTATAATTTCTTGAGCTGAAATAAACCAGCTTCCTTCACATTAGCTCTATTTCATCATGTTCAGATATTATTCTGATGAACGTGGCTTAATTTAAGATTGTGGCATTGAATTTTTGTCCATTTATCCAGATGTGGTAGTGTTTCTTTCACATTATTGGATAAGAGTTGTTCAAAATCTGCCCACTAGAGTATGAACCCTTTTGTGCATTTGAAAACATTTTCATTAAAATATTATCATTCTTTTTTTCCCCTCTGTCTAACAAGTGGAAGATATCAAGGATGCATGTGCATCTGGGTTTCTTATTCCTGTGGTGTTCCATTTCACAGCTGGAATTTTGATTTATGTGATGAATTAGTGCAATTCTTCCCAAGATGTTAAGAAAAATTGATTTTTATTTATTACTCTTTTTTCCCCCTCTCCTCTTTCTTCTCGTCTGGAGACACCACCTTTTCCAGATTTTTGCATCTGGAGATTCCACATTTGAGATATTCCAGGCCTTTTGGTTTGGTTTTTGTCTTGGAAAGGTTGCTGCTCACTCCACAAAGGGTCTGAATTGTGATCCTCAGAGTGGGAGGAAGCTGGAATGATCACTTGGAGCTACAGGCTGCTTCTGTAGGGCTATTGCTGGTGTTCTGTGTGTTCAGAATGTAAAAGAAATCGGATTTCTTGAGATTAAAACTCATGTTCTGGGGTGGGTTGATTTGAGACATGGTGAAGAAGGACTGATGGGGTAAGTTATCAAAGTGTGGTTTTCATAGAAATAAAATGCTATAAAAGCCTGGCCTCCAGTTACCTTGTAGGCCCGTACTAAAAACTAATATTTTAAAGATAACCAGAATAATGTGGTTTCTTTCTGGCTTATTTTCTAATGAACATGCTAACTTCTGTTGCAGCTCCTTCTGGCATTAGGAGCTGGGAGTTCTACTTTATAGGAAGTTGATGCTTTCTGGTTTACTCAGTCTATTGTTAGTTTTACTTATTTAAAATTCCTTTGATCCCCCTAGATCTACTTAGATTAGATTACAAGGTAACTATATGTATAAAATATATTTGTATATGTGATTAAACATGACCATCTTGATTTCAGAGAGGACGCTACTTCAACCAGGCTAAAGCCTGCCTCACTTCCATGGTGAAAAGCTGCACCCTTTGCAACGTAGTAACTTTGGATTAATTAACTTAATGTCTGTAAGAATCTCTGAATTATATATAACAATATATAGTATATATGAATATTTAACATATATTTTATAATTATATATTATATAATTAATATATAAATAATAAAATAATCACTGAAGCACAGTCAGGTGGCTCTGTTGGTGGTTCTTGGACATGAAGTGAAGGACACACATGATGGCAAAAGCTGCTGGCTCTGATCTGCTCTCCTTGGGCAGCAAAGAACTCACAGCTTGGAGGAATTCCTTGTGCTCTTTGGGTTTCTATACTGTGTGGAAGATCCCTGTGACTGCCAGAATGTCTGGCACAAGTTCCTGAGTTGGTGTCCCTGCAGATTCCCAGGAGGACTCAGTGGCTGTGGGGTCACCAGGTTTGTGGGAGCTGTCTGGGCTCCAGTGTGCTGATTTATTGCCCACTAAAGGGCTGATGCAAGAGAGGGGAGACTTGTGCTCTTCTGCCCTGTGACATATTTGAGAGTTTCTTCAGAGTATGAATTTTGCTGCAGGTAGCTAAAGGCCAAGCCACAAAGGTATAGAGATGCTCATCGATAGATTTGAATTGATGATGGGTGATTTGTGGTTTCTGGTTTTTTGTTTTTTTTTTCCCTTCATGTATTCAGATTTCTAGACTGACCATTGGCTATTTTTTTATAGATCAGATTTGCTGTTCCAGCTAAATGGGGCATGTACCCATCCTGTTTCCACTCCCTCTGGGGAGATGCTTTCTTGCTACAATCTCTGTTCCAAACCAGATTATCCAACTGCCCGTCTTTTGTTTCTATGAATTGTGGAAAGCCCTTAGCAAGAAATGTCAAGTATTACAGTATCATTATTCATTGCAAAAGGGCACAGAGCACTAGCCAGCAATTGGACCCAATTGTATTTGGTCTTCACTGACTTCATCTTTGCTTCTTTTTATATAGATTAATAGAGTTTTTACACCTTTCTTTCCCTCTTTTCTGGATGTGTTCTCAAGAAGATATATGCTTATAGAAATTTTTTTTTAGAGGATTATCATAAGAGTATTTTAAATAGAGAGGAAAATGTCCTGGGATGACAAAAACATTTATCTTGTGAGAAAAATATAATATGGCGAAAATAAAAGGGACTTTTGAGTAAAGCCTGTTTACTTTGATAGAAATTCTTATGTGATGGCCACTGTTTCGATTGAAAATTGTGTACAGTAAGTTATTTTACAAATGCAACAACTACTGTACAAAAATGATGCAATGATAATTAATTTGAGACTAATAAATCTGCCCAGCCAGAGATTATTTTTTTTTTAAATTACTGTGGTAGAATGTGAAATCCTTCACCTTGCACTTTCCAGCAGAACAGCCTTTCAGTGAATTCTTGGGTCTCAGTGCTCACATCTACCTACCCCAAAAAATCTGTTTATATGAAGCATCTGCTTTACACAGCAATGTTGGCTTTCCAAGAATTTTTCAAGCTGTGTTGGAAGACCTGAAGACTTTGAGTGATTTAGTCAAGTCTTGCAAAATGCCAGCTGAAATTTCTATCTGATGTGTTTCTAAGTTGATTGAGATTTTCCCTCATCCCATGAGAACATAAAGCTGCTCAGCCAGGCTGGGAGGGAACCCTGGTGCAGGCAGCTGAGCACTTAGGGATTTTAGTCAAAAATGCTGAGGGATTTGCTTTTGAATCTCATAGAAAGCATAGTTCAGCAAGGGCAGAAAGTTTCTTCTTAACAAGCAATCCTCAATATGTTAAATACATATATTTTTAATATATATATATATAAAATATACATATATATAATGTGAAAATTGTTAATTGCATAGTTGTATGTCTTGTAGTTTTTTAATTATGGAGCCTATAATGACAAGGGAAATGTGGGTGTGAATTTACTGGTCCTCAGATGTTTTTTGTTTTTTTTTTCTTTTCAAACCAAGCAACCTGTCCCATGTAGAGCATGATGCTTCTTCCTTTGAGGAAGCAGAGGCTTTAGAGGAGCAACAAGGTCCACTTAGGGAAAAGAGGAATACAGGAATTCCCTAGGCTCGAGCTCTCCTGTTTTGGCTTAATTATGGGGCTGAAAAAATCTCTATGGAAGAAGAAAAATGCTGCCACTGAACAGCTTCTGAGCATCAATCCTCAGTGGCAGGCTGAGTGTCACTCTTAGGTTTTGAGCAGGAAAAGGTTCAGAAAAAGTTCTGGTGCTGAGTCTTCAGGGGAGTAGCTACTACTCTGCCTTGGACTCCTTGAGCAAATATTGTAGTACCAGAAACAGTGAAACCTTCCTAAACTGTCATGAAATTGAGGCTTATACTTAACCCATAAATCGATAGGGATTTTATCATATAGAAAAAAAAAGGCTATTTTTGTAATATTATGCTAAAATACCAGACAAAATTGCTGAAAACCGTCCTTTTTGAGATTTCTAATTAAGAAATGTCATAGTTCATCAACACACAGGCTGTCCTGATAGTGATTTACTCTCAGTGTACCAATAAAAATACCCACTAAATATAAAAAGGAGAAAAGAATCTTTTAAAACCTTTTCATAATCTTGATTTCTTTTTGTTCTTTTGTGTAGTGGAATAGTATCAAATCTCTTAATTCTCTAGGAAAAGATTATTTTGCTCTAAGACTTAAGTAAGTTGCTTGTTTACGTGTGAAGTAAATTGCCTTGCTATGCTTCATGCCTGAATATTAGTTAGAATTAGTAGACCCTGGACAGGCTTCCTTTGGAATGATAGCTGGTGGTGTTCAAATTAATTGCTAAACTTCTGGTAACCTTCTAAGAAAAGTGGGTTTTGAAATAAATCTCATGGCTTTCTGCTTTCAATAATTAGCAAAAGGCCAAAAATTCTTGTTTTGTTTGTTTGGTTTTTTGTTTTTAAAAAAATGCTGTAGCACTTCAGTAAATGTATGGAATCCATATTTTTTCAGTGGAATTAATGTAATACCAGTATTTTAATTTATTGCTAAAAAAAATATTTTCCATTGTATTGGCATGGTCAATATGTGCAAGCACCTTCTTGATTAACATCGTGGTACTTTTCTGAGGACATTTTCTTTATATCAAATACTGGAAAAGGGAAAAAGGAATTCTTTTAGCTGTGGACTTCTGGAAAAGAGCTTTTGCACAGTAATGTGGCACTTAGAAGGAAAACTGCAACATCAAAAGGGGTTGAGGCCAATGCAGAGATAAGATGCCTGCAGAAATGGGTCAAAACAAATTATATTTAGTTGCCATCATCACACCTAACTTGCATAGCTTTTTTTTTTCACTGCTTACTTGGAGACATGATCCAGAATTAACCTGCTGTTAGATGGGGTTATGAAGTGCTATTTCCATAGGTGTACTTCAGCTGAGGTGGCTTCATTTGGCAGGAGCTAATTTGATTATGTGCTGATTTTCTGTTTTACAGGCAGCATTAGACAAAAGCCAAAATGTTCAAGTGTCCAATTTTGGATGCCCAATAAAAAATTCTTTGTGAAATCCACAGTTATTGTTGGCATCAAGCAGTGGGGAGGGATGTGGAGGTGAAGAGAATTAGAAGATATTCTAGTTTAAAAGTCATGATTTTTTTTTCAACCCTCAACTGAGGTGATCTCTGAGGTCCGGACCAAGCAGGAGGAAACAAATCCTCTGCAGCAGATGCTGGGTTTGCCATTTAATCTTGTCAAAGCATCCAAGATCAAATAATTCTTTAATGTCAACATTATAAAACAAAAACTGAGTGTTTTAACCCCTTGAGTAAAGGGTTTTCTGTGCTACCAGATAGAGCTTTGCCCTGAGCCATAGCAGTGATGGAGCCTGGTAGGTGCCAGTGTCACCAATATTCTGTAGTGTCATGGGGTTGTTTTCTTTGGTTGGTTGGTTTTTGGGTTTGTTTTTTTGTTTTTAACCTTTTCTTTTGTAAGTACAGTGGCTTCTGCCTGACCTGGAGGATCCATTCTAGTTTTTCCTCTTCAAAACCTGTTTTAATACTTTGTTAAGAATAGAAAATGAAACTTCCAGCCTACTTGAGACAAGATGATTTCCAGGACAATCAAATGAAAAAAATCATCAAATAATTGAAGTAATTCTGTGCCACAGAGCTCTCATGCAAAATTTTCATGTAACTGGAGTGCAGAATTATTTCAGGTGTTGCAAAAGACAAACTCTGCTTTGCTTCAGACTTTCTATGGGTGTCTCGTGTCAGGGTCTGTTCTCAGGTGCACAGGCAACAGTGAGACTAAAAGGTTGTGATTCCTGCTGAATTCCTACAGTAGTCATGTCATGTGTAATGTCTCTGAGTGTTTTCTGTGGGATTTCTTCTAAGGGATATGTTTTTTTTGTTTTGAGATATAGCCTGGTGTTTTTCCAGTCTAACTTTCTGATTTCCCATCTCTGCACAACATAAAAAAATCGGGGTTTTTTCCCATTTCTGTTATTCATAATAATTACTGCACTTACTCATCCCTAGCTTTTTTACAAGATTTAGTGCATATTGAAAATGTAACTCATTTATCACAATGTCAGGATGAATTTGCCACCTATTTCCCTGTCTATAAAACACTTACTGCTTCCAGAAATCACAATAAAATTTGAAAATACTCTGATAATTCTGGAAAACTTCAAGACTTCCAGTCTCTTATCTGCTATTTCTCAAGGAACCCAAACCCAACAGATAATAATGACCTTGCTAAATGCAGTAAGAGTGGAGTAGGCATCTTTAACTGCAAAACCTCATATTGATCCTTATTCTGCAGTAGCCAACTGAAATGTTAGATACCTAGTTGGGAATATGATTTGTGTATTTTATAAGTCCATTATAAGTTTTTTTTAATATGGGGGGGGGCAAGCATTGCTTCTCTTCAGGCACTTGGTTCCATATTTGCACTAGTGCTGATCTCATTGCTGGTTTGCTGACATTTTTTTCCCTATCTGGAAGGATGGAATATTTAATGGCTGCTTTAGTTTCTTATGATCATTTTAGCCTACTGGGCTGGGCTACCACTGGGCACCAGTGTAAACTGGGAGAAGAGGGGCTGAAGATCCTGAAGGGGATTTGGTAGTGCTTGGAAACAAAGGGGCAAAAAAGCTGCTAAAGGGATTGAGGGTTTGTCCAATGGGGAACGTCTGAGGACTTTGGGCTTATACATTTGGGAGAAAAGAAGACTGAGGAGTGAGTTCATTGCTCTCTACAGCTTCCTGAGGAATCCAGGGATCCCTGGGATCCAGGGCCAGGACATCTGGGAATGATTCAAAGATGCATTTATTTACTGAGGGGGTTGTCAAACACTAGGACAGGTGGTACCCATTTTGAGCTTTCTTGTTCATAAACATGACTTTCCTTCCGAGGTCATGTTGTAAAACTGGACTCTAACAATGTGAATCAAACAGTGAAAGATCTTGGGAGAGAACATATTAAGGGATAGTTCTCATGCTTCTGCATAAAATAGTTTTTCTGGGTTTAGCAATAACTTATTTCTAAGATCCATTCTTTCAGGACTCTTGAGCAATTCTTGTCTCTAGCAGGAAATGAGTTTTCTGGTTTTATTTCTCTCACAAGTGATTTATATGTCTCTGGATATTACTGCTGCAGCAGTGTTGGGGAAACAGTTCAGAAATATACAGGTTGTGAGCAATCCTGACTTACTTCAGTTTAGGCCACATTGGGTTAATGGTTATTGAGGCCTAGTTAGAGGCTTTCTGAGAATGAGCTACTGGGAAAGAGATAATTGGCAACAGAGGAGGAAAATAATAATGTGGGAAGAAGGTTCAGTGAGAATGGTATGTGCGGTCGGAGTACAAGGCCACCTGCATGATAAGATGATGTAAACAAGGCTTCTCTATGTAAAGTGAGTGCAAGTTGCTAATAAATGATTTCATACAATCATATTGATGTGCACATGGAACCCTTAAGCCTCCGCAGACTGTTTTCCCACACAGCAGTACTGCCCAATATCACACACTGGGTACAGATGTCCACAGAATTTTTCTTTTACCTGTTTCATATCTTTTTGAAATAAAATTTCAGACAGACCCTAGGTGGTTTAGTGTTTCAGCCTTGCTGTTTTCCTTGCTGGAAGAGATAATGTTGAGCATTCTTCCTTCTGGGGTCAGTTCCTTTTACCTTGCTAATAGTACAGTAGCAAAAACTGAAGAATTTGAACTGCTGAATGAAGAGCCCTCCTAACTGTTTCTTTAATCTGTGGGAGGACTATTTTTACTTTTAAGCTGCCCTGCCACATCCCTGTGTCTGGCATCCTTTAAGTCTAGCATTCAGGTCCACTCATTTGAAACAATCTCTAGTTGGAGCCGGTTGGGTTAAATGGAGCTAGAAGTCACTTGGAAAAGGTCACTGGTTGTGTTGGAATGACAGTGATTCCAAACTAACCATTCATCTCTCTGTTTGTTATTCATCCTTCTGATGGCAGCCAGCCAGCAACACAGGCTAAACCAGACCTCTTCTCTTGCACCCATGGCCAAGCAGCTTTTTTATTAGCTGACAGATACAACTGACAGTGAGCTCCCAGCTCCTCTGTTAAATATTCATGAATGTTCTCTAGAAAGAAATGACTGCTAACAGGTTGAGAATATATGAGAAACCAGCCAAAGAAATTACAATTGATTTTCTTGTCTTATTTGCGAAGGTTTGGGCCATATGATTAGTGTAATACACTTAGCATCTTCCTATATTTTACATTTTTGTGTTGTCTTCATATCATTGACCCACACAGTATATTATATTGAGGGTAAATTAGAGTGTAGAAAATGAGATGGAATTATTTCTCTGTAGAATTATTTCTCTATAGAAAATAAGATTTAACAGCTTTTGCATTGCAATAGCTTTGGAAATATGGAAGAAGATACGGAAAAGGAGTTAAGGCCTAAAGAATGTTCTTACACAGTATGAAAGTGTGGTTCCACTGAAGTTTAGGAATATTTTATAGGAGAATAGGGGAGAGCCATATGCTATCTATTTCAGTGGTGAAGGAAGGGCTTTGACTTATCTTCTTCCTCCATCACCTGAGTCCCCCCTCACTCTTAGTACTATTTTATATAAGAAGTCAGGAGCTTTACTAAATGGTGGAATCGCTCAGGAGCAGGGCTGGTGCTGGCTTGGGCTCCTTTTCATGAGGTTTATGGCACCTATCCCGTCAGTGAAAATCCAGACAACTTTTTGAGACTTCTGATATGGTGTCCACTTTTTACTATGAAAGACCTAAGCCAGGGAAACATAAAGAAAAGAAATTCAGGCCACAGGAAAGGTCAGAAAGCAAGTAATCATTTCTTAACCACAGTGGCAGTGGATTAAGGGTTGGACTTGATCACAGAGGTCCTTCCCAACCTGGATGATTCTGTGATTCTTTGTGATTTTGTGTCAAAACTGATACTGAGGCAAAATTGTTGTATTTCAAATAATGGATTTACTCCCCTCATCTCCATCCTTGTTTATGCAAAACATTTATATGAACTACTGGTAAATATATTTTAGTTCTTTAAGGTTTTAAAAATGCTGCTCTGTTGCTCACAAATTCTTTTTTGTGTTTTGTTAATGTTATAACTGAGCAAATCCTTTGCTAGAGGACAATGTGTGCTTTACCTATTATTCAGTTTTCTCTAATGGGAAAGGAATTGTAAGCCAGTGCTAAGAGAAATGGAAAATATTCATAACACTGTAGCCAAGAAGAGGCACAAAGAAAGGATATGACTGTCTATCTTGAAATATGTTGCCTACCCTCATATTCAGGAATATTCTTTGTATACATGGTGTGGTTTTTGGGCATTTACTGAAGCCAGAGTACTGAGATTTCTAGAATGTGCCAGTTGTTTTTTTGCTCACATTTGTGTTTGTTGGGAACTCTGGATGTGTCCAGAGACAAACAGTGGCCAGAGGTGACTCCTGAATTTTCCTACTTCTTCATTCATGGCAGACAACGTGGCAGATGTTTCCTATCTACAGATAAGTATTGTACACCAAGATACTGCTAAGATAGAAGAAAGCAGAAGATGAGAAAAGAGGGTATTTGCTATATTTTATATTTTATTTGTCCACCTCATTCCAGAGATATGACTTTCAGAGGAGCATGCGTGGATTTTTTTTCTCTAGGTTTTTACATCCCTGTCCCTTGCAAGTTTTAATTGCTCATTAAAAGGCAGAGAGCACACACTGGCACTATGTGCTAATGACTTCCAGCACTTGATTTATGGACACAGCTTAAGTTACACGGGGCCCTGTGTCAAAACAGGCCAGAGATAAGCTTACATTTGACTATATTATAAGATTATATTTGACTAAGTTAAGGGATTATTATGTAAAAGCATTCTGCTTTAAAGGAAACAAAGACCTGTAGAAAGTGCATTTTCACATCGTGCATTAGCAAAGCCCAATCAACCTCCTTGTGGGAGGACACTTAGCAGAATTAAAGGTTGGAATTTTAATTATCATACAAATTAGAGGGAAATTAATCAGCTTGTACTTTGGCTTGACTTGGCTTTTGAGCATTGCCACTTGAATTTTAGAGCAGAAGTTTGATTTCACTGCATGAAAGCATAAAATCCTGACTTAGGTAGCATTTGAATGCCCAGCTCCCTTTCCATCTGCCATCTCCAGTGTGGAAAGTTTCAAAAAATGAGAGAATGCAGAAGCCAAATCTTTCTTTAAGCCAGCAGTAGCCTTTAGAACCATACCATGAAATTTCTCTGCATATGATGGAATCTGCTTTTTCTACAGCTCCTGTTTTTACCTTCTGACCACACAACATGTGGGTTTGTAACTAGTGCCCTGCTATGAGCCAAATACAAGACTTAAAGATTTTCACTTAGGGACTGGGAGGATCATTTCAATATCAGTCAAAACCCAGCTTTTTTCTTTCTGTAGAGCTGGACAAGAAATTTTGAAGGATCAGTTTAAATAGCTTCTAAGAGAAAATGGGATAAAAAGTTGCTGTTATAAAGCTTGCATTATGGATGGCCAAGAGTGAGTAGCTGCATGCAAGATCTGAAAGCATCTACAATCTATGGGAGTATGGCAACTGTCAATTCATCTGCTGAAAATGTGGTTTTGATAAAATAGTGATACTTTTTGTGACTCTTTTTCACTCAAATGAAGTATTTTGGGGCTTGGTTCCAGACACCCATTAAGGATCAAAAAGCTTGAGTGCTTCTCCTTTGGAAAATTACACCTCAAGGTTCAAACTCCCTTAACATAAAACTGTGCTGAATTGAGTGTTTGCACTTTATCTTTCTTACTCTTCAGTAAATATCTTTTGGCTTGAATCTGGTAATCCTGAAGAACAATCTTGCCATATTTGATACTGAAAATCAATAAAGGACTAAAGCCAAGCTCAGTCTAGGATAAAATGAAACCAAACACTCTGTACAGCTTCATTTGGATTGTAAAAAACCTTAAATATGTAAATCTTAAAAAAAACCCTAAACCTATTCTTCAGTCAGAACATAAGGCTCAAACAGATTTCTGAAATAAACAAGACCACAATTTTATAAGGTCTCAAGTTAAAAGTGGGATCTTAATTGTGATGCTGGTTTTAGTTCAGAGTCTAATAATGATCTAGGAGGCTGGAGAGAAATATTGGAAAGAAGTGTTCTAATGAAGACGCTAGCAGCAGCTTTCTGTGCTAGTTAATTTGCAATCTATATGGAGATCTGTTGGCAGGGCTACAAAATGAGGTTTTGGAAATGTAATGACCACTTCCAATTCTGGAGGTACAGCCTTGGGAAACAGAAGGATGTTGACTGTTAAATTTCCATTTTGAGCATTATTTGGGAAGATTGCTTCCTACCTGGTTAACTGAAGGAAAGCATCTTGCTGTCCCTATCAAAAGAAGTTCAGCATTTCAAGAGACAGCAGACAGGAGAGTTGGTTTTGGCAGCTGTGCCAAGTATGTCAGCTAACACAGTGTTGGCAATTTAGAAACATTGATCTGTTCATGGTTATTCAATACAATCGTGAAGGCCCAGTTCGTTTTCCAAAAAGCTAAGGTCCAAGCATTCCAGTTTCTGCTCCAAATATGCTGGGACCACTTCCCAGGGGAGTTTGTTCCAGTGCTCAGCTGCCCTCTGGGTGAAAAGATTTTTTCAGATATCCAGTCTAAACCTCCCCTGGTTCAGCTTCTTATTTCCCTGAGTCCTTTCTTCAGTCACAGGAGTGAAGAAATCAGTGCCAGTTCCACCTCTTTCCCTAGAGGAAGCCCCATACTGCCATGAAAGCAAGTTGTGCTCAGGGAGATATGCTCCTTTCTTTGACCCTGAAGAGGACTCTTGCTTCTCTGGTTGTTCTTGATGAGATGTATCATAACCTCAGTGTAAATTGGAGTGACACTAATTTGTTTTCAGATACATGTTCCTGGCTGAAAGGTCTGGGTCAGTGTGTGCTACTCTTGGCATACAACGTGACTTTCTAGGGCCAGGGCTTGTTCATTGTAATTGTGCATTAGAATTCAGTGTGAAAAATCCTCTGAAGCCAAGGAACTTATTAGCATGAGTGCAGCTACTTCAGGTTGAATCTTGATGTCCAGGGCTGTAGACATCAGAAGCAACGACGCAATTTGGATTGTTATTCTGTTCTCTGCATCATGAAATTCCCATGGAGCTGCTGTGATGGGAATCCAACAACTCCCCTTACTGTTGTCTGCATTGCCTAAAGATTTATGTTTCCTATTGAAGATTTTTTGTAGGGATGCATTTCCAGTGAGTTTTCCAAGAGCTGAAGAGTGGTCATTTCCATTTTTTAAGTATTGGAGACACGTGCCTGGTTTCTGCCACAGTGAAATGATGTGCAGCTACTGTTGTGCTGACTTTAATGATAACACTAAGGCAGACTCCACACTTTGCAGGTTCACTTACAGCAGCTTTTTGGGTTTCTTTTGCGTTTTGCTCTGTATCAAACCAAGGACTGCGCTGAGTTAGGAACTGGCTGGAGGGCTGGGCCCAGAGAGGGGTGCTGAACAGGGCTGCATCAAAATGGCGGCTGTGGTGTCCCCCAGGGATCAGTGTTGGGCCTGGTTCTGTTTAATATCTTTATGGATGATTGAGATGAGGGGATTGAGTCCATCATCATCAAATGTGCAGATGACACTAAGCTGGGGGGGAATGTGGATCAGCTGGAAGGCAGGAGGGCTCTGCAGAGGGACCTGGACAGAGCGGAGAGTTGGGCTGATTCCAAGGGGATGAGGTTCAAGAAGGCCAAGTGCCGGGTCCTGCACTTTGGCCACAACAACCCCATGGGGAGCTCCAGGCTGGGCACAGAGTGGCTGAGAGCAGCCAGGCAGAAAGGGAGCTGGGAGTCTGGATTGCCAGGAAGCTGAACAAGAGGCAGCAGTGTGCCCAGGTGGCCAAGAAGGCCAATGGCATCTGGGCTGGCTCAGGAGCAGCGTGGCCAGCAGGTCCAGGGAAGGGATTCTACCCCTGTGCTCAGCCCTGGGGAGGCCACAGCTTGAGTCCTGAGTCCAGTTCTGGGCCCCTCAGGAAGTTCAGGAAGGAGATTGAGGTGCTGGAGCAGGTCCAGAGAAGAGCAAGGAGGCTGTGAAGGGATCCAGCACAAGTGCTGTGAGGTGAGGCTGAGGGAGCTGGGGGTGTTGAGGCTGGAGAAGAGGAGGCTCAGGGGAGACCTCATCACTCTCTACAACTCCCTGAAAGGAGGTTGGAGCCAGGGGGGAGTTGGGCTCTTTTCCCAGGCAACTCTCAGCAAGACAAGAGGGCAGGGTCTCAAGTTGTGCCAGGGGAGGTTTAGGTTGGAGATCAGAAAGAATTTCTTTAGGGAGAGGGTGATCAGACATTGGAATGGGCTGCCCAGGGAAGGAGTGGATTCTCCGTGTCTGGAGATCTTTCCAAAGAGCCTGGATGTGGCACTGAGTGCCATGGGCTGGGAACCACGGGGGGAGTGGATCAAGGATTGGACTTGATGATCTCTGAGGTCCCTTCCAACCCAGCCAATTCTATGATTCTAAGGACAAGGTTGAATCAGACTGTGCTGTTGAGAAGTTCACTTTATCATTCATCCAAACCTGGGTAAAATGGATCTGTAGACCCAAGACCCCTTTCCATAGCCATAATCTGATGCTATTTGCATTCACATGAGTCCAGGCAGCAGATTTAATGTTTCTGTTACAAGCATGGTGTAAGAATCCCAAAGGAGGTTTTGGTACCTGTGTAGATCAGTCTGCTTCTGCCTAAATTAAAAAATACACTTGAATAGAGAGAAGGCAAGTAACTTGAAGGACAGGAACCAGAGAGAAAGAAGGCCTGAGGAAGACATTTAAATCGGAGTTCAAGTCTCCCATCACCGACCTGTGAGGACTCTCTTGAGTTCCCTCAGTGGAATGAGAAGGAGTAACTTGCTTATTTGTAGGCATAGGGCTTGAAACAAAAGTTAAACAATTTTTTTTTTTTATTACTCCAGAACAAGGTCACTTAGAGGTAGTTGTATCTTCAAAAGAGAGATGTGTGAAAAATTATAGCGATGTCAACTGTTAATTTAACACCTTAAAATATGAAAAAATAGCCTGTCTTTCCATGCACAGATATATTTGTTATTTCCATATGTCACTTTCTCCTGTAATTTTTGAGTAACTTATTATTCCTTCTCTAACACAATCTTGCTTATTTCCTCCCATAGACATTAACATGATGCAGATGGTAAAAGAGAGAACTTTCTTGGACAGAACATCTGGCCTCTTTATGATCTCCACAAGCTGGCAGCTTCCAAGCAGTCTAACCCAAGAGTAAGCCCTTAATTATCTGTGAAACCTGCCTTGATCTGCATCATCTGGGTCCTTTTTGAATGAGGGTTTAAAAATCTCTCAAAGCATTTTCCTGTGGTGAAAACAAAGAGAGAATTCTGCATCCAAATTCTGTAGAAAGCAAATATTTTGGGTACTTTGGGTATTTTGGGCTTCTGTACTTCTACAGAAGTAATAGGTATTACTATAATATAATATAATATGTATTACTTATTATTGTAGTGTAATACTATTGGATGCTGAGTGTTAGTGATGACATCCTAAGACATTATTTGGCAAAACCCCTGGGTAAGAATCATATTGTATTTTATTCTGTGCTTGTCTTTGAAAAATTGCATGTTTGGGATAGGAGAGCTTATATTATTTATTAAAAAAAAAAAAAGTGAAAATTTTAGTTATTCTGCTCACCTACCTAAAAAAAAAAGACTTAGCTACAGCATTTACACTTTTAATGAGGCCAGGGAGTTTTAAACAGTCAAATTTCACAATCACATTTTATGCACTTGGTTGTCTTGATTTTATTTACATAATAGTTTCTTTTTCATTTCTTACCTTTTGCTAATGCTCTAACAACAAGACATTTAGCTATATAAAATGACAAGGGAAACAGATGGGTAAATTTACAAATCAGTGTTCATTTTCCAACTGTGATCTGAAATTTTGTCTTAGTAGTGTGGATGAAACACCTACTATAACACCTGGTGGGATTTCTCCTTTATTTTGTGTGTGTTTCAGTGGTTTTAAGCAAAAGATTAATACATATACAATCTATCAATAGTTGTAAATTGCCTAATGATCTGCTTGCCATCCTTTGTGGGGAAAAAAAAAATCATCATTCCTCAGCTGCAGATCTCAGGGGTTATGTTTGTATGATAAACAGAACATTAGTGTAATTGTCAATTTTCCTTGTGCTAACAATGCCATGGAAAAATGTCTGTATTTTTAATATGACTGAGAATTGAAATATTTAACTGGGGAAGCCAAGCATAACATCTTCATGATGATGTTGTAAGAGCCAGAGACAGAAGATTATTAGCAGGGATGCTCATGTTTAAATTGGAAGTACAAGGGACAATGTATACTGAATTTCACCCTATTTCTGGTTGAAGTAGAGAAAGTATCAATTTTCCTCTGTGTCCTGGCTACACACTTGAAGCTGGGCATCCAAAGCTGCAGTAATTATTTGGCAGAAGTTTTTTGTCAGGCTTAGTTGCAGGAAATTATTGGGAAAAAATCCTGGGAAACTTAGCACTAAACTCTTGGGAAAAAAGTAGTGTTACTACACATCTAATAACATCTGACCAGTTAAAGAGTGGCTACTTCAGCATCAGATTGGACACCAGGGGTAACTGGAACTGGACTGGAAGCAGCATCCCTGGTGGTACTGGTATGAAATGTAGGCTGCAGATTCTTGACAAACACAGAGAAGTGAAATGTCTTGGTGTATTTCCAGGTATAAATAAGAACAAGGCTTGAAAATGGACGTCCTCATCTCCCTAGTGGATGTGAGGGGATGTTCCATGCATTTTTCCCACAAAACAAGTATTATGAGGAGAGCCAAGTGGAAGCAACACGTTTCCCTCTGAACACTCAGTGCTGTGCAGTGGGTTCCAGGGGGAAACCCAGACCTCAGAGTATTCCAGCTGCCTGGATCCCCTCTCCTAGGAAAGCAGAGTGCCAGAGGCACCTTTTGGTCATTTTTATATTAATCTGGAATAAGATTTTTATCCAGGCATCTTCCTCAAGCTCTGTGCAGGTCTCTAGTCTCAGTCTGAACCAAACTCATGGGATGCCTCCCAACTACAACTGGATGAGGAGGAGCCAGAAATGTGTCCAGGTAGCCAAGAGCATCCTAGATAATATCAGGAGTAGTGTGGCCAGCAGGACTAGGAAAGCAAGCTAGCAAAGTTAATTAACTAGCAAAAAACTAAAAAAACCTAAAAAACTAAATTAAAACTAAAAACCTAAATTAACTAGCAAAGTCAATTCAGGGCTCATGATACTTTAACCTATGATTTTCACAACCTGAAACGCTAAAAAAAAATAATTTCCTAATAGGAACCTTAAATTAATGTTCCTCTCATGCCAAGTATTTTTTCAGAGTGCAGTTTGTAGTTGGCATTTAGGAGAAAAGGGGAGAAAATCAGAATAAGGGATCTGATTTCTTTCACAGGAGCATCCAAGGATCAGAGTCTGACTTGTGTTAAACATTGGTTGTGATTTTTTTATTTATTTATCTTCTTCCCTCTCAGCTTATTGCACATCAGGCAGTCTTCTCAACCCTCATTCTGTCAGGTGTTTTTTCCCTTTTTTTTTCCTTCCTTTTTTTCCTTTTCCTTTGTTGTTTTTTTTTTCCTTTTTTTTCCTTTCTTTTTTTTTTCCTTTCTTTTCTTCCTTTGTTTTCCTTTATGGTATGCAGCAATTATGGTATGTTAAGAGCCATTATTTCTCAACACCCAGTGTCCATAGTGAGCATTTCTGGGGAATAGGGTTTAATCCCTTGTCAAAAGACGAATGTTTCCAACCTCTTATAATGACTGACACCCAAAGCTAAACTTACTTCAGTATCTATGAAATATATAAATATCAGTTCATAGAATCATAGAATCCTTGGGGTTGGAAGGGACCTCGAAAGATCATCTAGTCCAACCCCCCCCCTGCCAGAGCAGGGCCACCTAGAGCACTTCGCATAGGAACGTGTCCAGGCGGGTTTTGAATGTCTCCAGTGAAGGAGACTCCACAACCTCCCTGGGCAGCCTGTTCCAGGGCTCTGTCACCCTTACAGTAAAAAAATTTTTTCGAATATTCAACTTGAACCTCCTGTGCTCCAATTTACACCCATTACCCCTTGTCCTATCACTGGTCACCACTGAGAAAAGCCTAACTCCATCTCCCTGACACTCACCCCTTACATATTTGAAAACATTGATGAGGTCACTCTTCAGTCTCCTTTTCTCCAAACTAAAGAGACCCAGCTCCCTCAGCCTTTCCTCATAAGGGAGATGTTCCACTCGCTTAATCATCTTAGTAGCTCTGCACTGGACTCTTTCAAGCACTTCCCTGTCCTTCTTGAACTGAGGGGCCCAGAACTGGACACAATACTCCAGGTGCGGCCTCACCAATGCAGAATAGAGGGGGAGGAGAACCTCTCTTGACCTACTAACCACACCCTTTCTCATGCACCGCAGGATGCCATTGGCCTTCTTGGCCACAAGGGCACATTGCTGGCTCATGGTCATCTTCTTGTCTACCAGGACTCCCAGGTCTCTTTCACCTACACTGCTCCCCAGCAGGTCAGCCCCCAACCTATACTGGGCCATCGTGTTGTTCTTCCCCAAATGCAAAACTCTACACTTCCCCTTGTTGAATTTCATCATGTTTCTCTCTGCCCAACTCTCCAGCCTGTCTAAGTCTCTCTGAATGGCAGCACAGCCTTCTGGTGTGTCAGCCACTCCTCCCAGCTTAGTGTCATCAGCAAACTTGCTGAGGGTACATTCTATACCCTCATCCAAGTCGTTGATGAAGATATTGAACAACACCGGTCCCAGTACCGACCCCTGAGGGACTCCACTAGTCACACACCTCCAACCAGATTCTGCCCCATTGACTACAACTCTCTGACTCCTTCCTTTCAACCAGTTCCTGATCCAACTCACTACCTGATCACCAAACCCATACTTGATCAACTTATCTACAAGGATGCTGTGAGAGACAGTGTCAAATGCTTTACTGAAATCAAGATAAACCACATCTACCGCTCTTCCATCATCTATCCACCTAATACATATTAATATAACATTAATAATATAATAACATTTCTAAGGCCTAGTTTATCCTAGTTTTATCCTCATTTAAACCTTGATCTAGCTAATTATGCAGTAGAGGCTGAAGATGACACAGTTTTATCATTTTGTATGTATATGAGTGTAAATATATATATACATATTGCTCTGCTAAGGTTATATTGGTACTCTATAGACATGTTCTGAGATTTGAATAATAAACTTGGTTGTGACTGAGTAAAAACTGGTTTGAAATTGAACTCTCCCAAACAATTTCTTCAGGGCTTGGAAGTTTCAATATGTTCTAGTAATTAATTTCATAAGCAGAAATTCTTGGAAGTTCTGTTTAATGCCTGTCTGGCCTCAGTCAAAGCTAAGTCAAACTTTACTTTTGCCTATTTCAAGCTCAAAGATCTCTGGGGAAGAGAATATAAACCACTGTCTGCTTGAAGATTATCTTTCATGCAAGTTTTAGCCTGGTCTGAATTCTCTGCCTTCTGTGACTAGTTCAAAACTAAATTTTCTGGGGTTTTTTTTTAGGTTTTTATAGTGAAGTAAAAAAATCTGTTACTTTTTAGGTTAGGGAGGCTGTGCCAAGGAATGTAAGAGTGTAGCACTGAAGGATTCCAAGGGGTAAGAGCCTTGGGTCTTCCCCAGTTTTTCAGGGGGAAAAATGTCAGTTAACAGATAATTTTCTAAATAAAAAACCCCTTTTGCTGTTACTCATACCATGCTATTTGCAAACAAATCAAAACAGGTGGATGAGGTTAGGAAATTCCTGAATAGTAATTGAAATGCCAAAGTCTGAGCCTTGAGGATAATTTGGGGTGTCTTGGTGGGGAATCTCTTCATGTAACTTAGAAGCGAAATTCTCTTTTAAGAGATATTTTATTTTTATTTTTTTTAAGAAGGGTTTATTTAGGAAAGGCATATTCTACATCTGCCATTTGCCCTTTTGTCCCTGGGGCCTTCTCTGCTTTGATTTTCGAGGGACAAGATGGTGTCTCAAAGGAATGTGTGATATTCAGAGACCTTTGTATACTGGAAGCTCTAAAGAAACACTGTAGTTGAGCCCTGGAAATGTGGTAAGTGAAGACTAGACCCAAAAATAATTCTCTGGGCTTGAGTAGAACATTTCTTGCTGCTTTGAGTCAGAAGATGGAATAAAATAAATAATAGAGACTTTGGCAAAAGAGACAGCTTGGCTTTCTTTATATACAAGACTCCTTAATGAATTCAGAGCCTTTGTCAGAGAGGAAATACTTTATCAGTGTGGAATGAGTAATTGGTTTTAAAATTACCTGGAAGAGAAACTGAAATGCTATACCTATGTATTCACTCCTGCTTAGTATGAGAACTCAGGGTTCATACAGCCACTTGGAGCTATTTTAATATCAAAGGTTTTTCTCACAGAACAACTTGGAAACTGCTCAGTTTCACTCTCTTTTTCCTATGTGGTGTTCCCTTTGGAGTATGTATCCCTTTTGAGAAGGAGAGAGAAATCTATTCCCTGCTTTGCAGTTGAAGGAAGCAGATGCCTTTCTAAGACAAAACAGTGGTTTAAGGCTGAAATTCTTTGAAGATTGTGCCTCATAATTTCCCCTACTCTGTTTCAGGGCTGTTGTACTTGAAGACAAGAGAGTTGTGGTTAAATAAAATCACTTTTTAACTGGAATAGAGTCGATTAGGTTGGACAATAGATAATTAGTGTGGTGAGACTCTGGCCCAGGTTTCCCAGGGAAGCTGTGGCTGCCCCTTCCCTGGCAGTGTCTCAGCCCAGGTTGGATGGGGGTTGGAGCAACCTGGGCTGGTGGGAGGTGTCCCTGCCCATGCAGAGGAATGGAATTAGATGATCTTTTAAGGTCCCTTCCAATCCAAGGCACTCTATGATTCTGTGATACCCTCTGCAAGAAATTTCTGTATCTCTGCTTTGTCAGTTGATGCCCTTTTACCATGCTTTGGGAGGAAGGAGGGAATTAAAACAGTGCAAAGTACACAGAAAAGATTTCCATTACCTGAGATAGATTTTGGATTTGGAACTTGAACTCTACTGTACAGTCTCTTCTGTAAATGACCTTCTGGTTTTCTACTTCAATGGAAATTCTTGAAGGCTGAAATGAAACTTCCCCTAGAGATGCCTGCCCTGTGGATTTATTGCAGTTGCATTAAAGCAGCCATTTCTGTGCCTTTAATGCATCAACAGTCTGCCAGTTGAATAATATTGTGTGTTTGAGTGGAAAAGAGACCCAGAGATGTGCTACAGACAGTACTTGGAATGATAATGAGAATGGCAGCTCATTAGGATTAGCAATGCAAAAAAGGTTCCAGTTAATGAACAATGAAAACATTTTGGCAGTTCTAGGGTGGATGATTGCAAGACTGTTCAGGCTGCTGTAATTTAAGCACCTAAGGTGACTGGCCATTATCAGTTCAGATTTTGAGAGGTTTATTATTCCATCAAAACATACATCCTGGGCTGAGATTTGGCAGGGAAGGCAGACAAGCACATTGCACATTATCTGGATATTTAATATAGCAAGACTGCCAGGAGCCAAGGTTCTTTAGGCCCAGGTTGAAATGTCTCCTATCTTACTCTTACCAGGAGGTCTTGAGAGACACTGCATGGCCATGACCAGGTGACACAACTGGAATTGGTCCTGCTCAGTTTATTGGCAAGCAGAGGTCCTGCCAACATCATCCCCAAGTCTGGCTGTATAGAAGATGGGTCTTTTCTGAGTGAGAGCTGGCTAAAGCAAGCCTCTGAATTTGGTTTTAGGCACAGAGCCACATAAAGCCACCTTAGGAAACAAAGAGTAGCATTTCACTGCTACCAAAGATGCTGAGGGTTGAATTCTGCACTCTTCCCATGGAAAAAAGCTGCTTTGCCCCTTGCATTTGTGGAAGCACAGTTAGTGCTGAGCTAATCTTCATAGGAAAGTTCCTCAGGAGAAGAACAGGGGATAAAAAGGCTGGTGGAGAGAATAACTACTGACTTGTGATGCCTTCTGAACAATAGTGGAAACCCAGCTTCAGGACTGACTCAGAATCCAAGTCTTCAGACTATTTGCATTTCTGGGATTCTGACTTACCCATTGTAAGAACCTGGTGCTGATCTGATGTGAAACAAATCACACTTCTGATTTCCAAGTCCAAGCATTTTTCCCACTGATAGCAATCAATGTTGGTAATCCCTTGCAGAGTAAAAATGAGCACAAGTACCCCAAAGTAACACTTTGTTAAAGAAAAACTAGGGTTTGTTCTGGGGGACTGAAAGATCTTGAATGTTCAGTGAAGATTTCTCTTGAATTCTACTTCCCATTTTTTTTTTCTAGATTGATTTACTTCTGTCCATCTGAATTGCACATCATCTGTCTAACAGGGCTTTGAACCAAGAGTCTCCAGTGCCCACTTGCTCTCTGCAGCAGAAGGTGCCAGTAACCTGGCCCCATTTCCACAACAAGTGAGCAGCAAAAGTTGCTGCAAGGTTGTTGGCTGCTGGAATTGCCCTGTGGTAGTTAGAATTTAGCTGTAGAGAATGATGGTCCCCAACAATTAAATATCATGCTTGGCATTAAGGAAATGTGGATATCATTGCCTAGAAAATGGTGTAGGGGTCTAATCAACAGTGATTTTTCTTACTGCTGTGAAATTATCTGTGAAAATAGCATCTTAACCAAGGTTTGGTAAACTATCCTTTATTCCACTGGGTGGTTATTCCAGTCAAAGGACCTCTTTTCCCACTGATGTGCAGGAGTTTATTCTCTCCCTCCCATCTTTTCTCACCATACTTATTACTATGAAAGTGATTATTTTATACCCATATTTTGGGGTGGAGTTGGGCTAAAATTTGAAAACTCACTTTTCTTGGCAGCGTTGTCACTTGGTGTGCATCATGAGGCTTGTGATGTTACTCTTAACCAAGGAGTTGGTCCTGTGTGGGGCCATCTCCCTTCTCATGCAGAATATTCAGGTTTAGCCCTTTGACTTTTGTTTGGGATGAGGCCTTGTACAAAATATTGTATTAATGGAGCTGGTTTGGTGTGAGCAGCAGCTTGTAGCAGTGGCTCACAGTCACTAAGATGCAACAGCAGACAAGATGGAAGGTTGCCTGACACTCAGCTGTCTGCATTTTGCTTACACCTCACAACAGGATTTTTGCCCTGTGCTCCTTTCTTTAGCTCTTCTATGCACTCTTCTCTTGTCTCTCATTGCAGGGTCAGTCAATGCAGAGCCAAGATTTGACTTTAGCTCTGGCTGGGGACAGGGAAGACAGAATTAAAGAGGCAGAGACAGGCTGGTTTGATCCTTCTTTCTTCTGGTGGGCCGGGGTAAGAGGTAACAGCTTGGATCAAAAGACAAGGTGAAGAAGTTGAGGTTGAAAAGACAGATGACAGCATGGAGAACAGGGGGAACCTATGGAAAGTAGATTAGAAAGTGGTGTTTTGGACCCCTGAGGAAGGGAACTGTCAAAAGTTTTTCCCTCCATTGGAGAAGGCAGGGTGAGCAGGCACTCAGTCTGCTAGGGACTATGGCCTTCCAGTTGCAAACTGGGTGAGATTGAACAAGGGCAAGTAGCTCCACCTGTATTTCAGTCACAACAACCCCAGGCTTGGGGAAGCGGCTGGAAAAATGCCTGGCAGAAAGAGATCTGGGCGTGCTGGTTGACACCCACCCAAGTACAAGCCAGTGGGTGCCCAGGTGGCCAAGAAGGCCCCCAGCATCCTGCTGGGTATCAGCAGTAGCTTGGCCAGCAGAAGGGATGAGGAAAGGCTGAAGGAATCAGGAATATCAGTTTGGGGAAGAGGAGACTTGAGGGGGAGGCCTCACTCTCTACAACTACCTGAAAGAAGGGTGTAGTGAGGTGGGGGTTGGCCTCTTCTTCACAGTAACAAGCAACAGCATGAGAGGGAATGGTCTGAATTTGCCCAAGGGGAGGTTTAGACTAGAGATTGGGAAGAATTTCTTCACTGAAAGCTTCCTCAGGCACTGGAACCTAGGGAAGTAATGAAGTTGGCATTCCTAAAGGTATTAAAACAATTCAAATGTGGCACTTCAGGACATGCTTTGGTGGGCATAGTGGTGATGGTGAGGTATTTTGTGGGTGTTTTATTGTTGTTTGCTTTGGTTTCTTTTTTCTATTTTGTATTCCTGGGTGGATGGTTGGACTTGGTCTTAGGGGTGTTTTACAACTGGGATGATTCTGTGATTGTTATTCTAATATTCCAGCCATCCAGCACCTGAAACATTCCAGTATCCTTCACATAGCTGCCAAGCCACCTGAATTATGTATCTCCTGTAACCCATCATGAGTTCTGGCCTTTTCAAACCCATCTTTAACTTCTCCATTTAATGATCCTGGATGTCTCGGGGGATATCTGTGTATGTTGTGGCCAAAAGAGACATTTTCTCAGCTTTAAGATTACCTGCAGACTGCACAGCTGGTTCTGCTGATACATGAGTTTTGCTGACAACTACTGTGGATTATGTATCTGTCAGCTTTATGGAACAACTTCTGATGTCACATCAACAGTTTGCTCACTGATCAATGCCAAAAGCTTGTACTGTGGGTGCCTTTAGTGACAGAGACCTGGAGCAGAGTTTCCAGCCTATTCAGCAAGGGCTGCCAGATAGTTTTACCCCTGTACTGGCAATGAAGCCAACAGAAGTAGGGACAGAAGGCTGTAGGAATAACAGCATGACTGTGAGGGTGACAATACAACAGAGGAGATTTTTGTCACTAGGTGAGGTTGACTTTTAGCTCTTTCTCCTGTTCCTGGACTGATATCCTGTGTCTGACCAGGAATCTAGCACACTAACTTTAACTGATCAGTTATTTTGCTTTTATTTTGTTACTAGCATTATCTGATCTGGTTTTTCTTTTAGATTGCTGCTATGGAGCTTCAGAAATAAAGCAGTTGATACAAGAATGGCAACTGAGGTGTAGAAAATTTGTTCCTAGAGATGCTTGCAATGTATCCTGGAGCAACAAACCTTTAACAAGCCCTTTAATTGAAGTCTTTCAGCGTGGTTCCCAACTTGTGCTCTCCCCTACCACACCTTTAGCACTCCCAGTTCTCTAAGTTTTTTTGACAGACTTCTATATTGATGCTGGACCTGGTAAACAGCTGCACAGACATCTTGTAGTTCATCTGTGCTATGGTTAGAATTGCAATTTTTCTGTTGGGTTTGTGCTGTGCTGCAAAACTAAATCCATTTAGATATTGTGTGGCCACTGAGCCAAACAATGGCATGCAGAAGATACACCAATAAATAACTAACAGCTCTTTTCTTTAATGGCATTAAATGCAGAAATATTTTAGCTCTTTGAATGTGTCTAATCAAGTCAAATCTCAATTTCTTTTGCAAATTATGCTAGGGATAATAGTCCAAATATCAAGCAAATTTTCTGCTGAAAATATGATGCAATTTAATGATCATATCACAGCTCTACTACTGCAACTTAGAAGCTTATTTCAATGTGTTAGCAAATCAGCTTTATGTGTTTGTAAATAGCAGCTTCTTAGTGTGGATTACTGAATTAACAATGGGATGCAAAAAGATGTCAGAATTTACAAGACTAATGAAGTGCTTGAAACTGTTTCCATTTAAATTCTATCTGGCTGCCACCTGATTTAATGAGATTGCCTTTCTTGAGCCAAGTCTTCTAGTTTTTAATTCTTTTTTCCTTTCTATTGTGACAATCACTACAAACTGACAAACAGTAAACTAAAGCATGAGGTCATTCAGTAAATAGATGGGAAGTAGGCATATAGCTGCCTATTGAGGCAATAAACTGCCTTTGGTGTTCACTGTCTGAATTCCATGCTTACGGACAGATCTTTCAAACACTGATGTTTGACCCAGCTCCTGGAAGAGGCCAGTGAATAAAACTGAGAGCCAGGTGAGATCTCACTGGCAGGACTAATTACTTTTGCATATTTTGTTTCATTTCTAGGAGAACTGCACAGTGTTGCAGCATTTGTACAGTGAAATGAGAGTCCACTAATTGCTTGTGCAGCTACTGCCAGCTGGAAAAAGGAATATTGCTAGGAAATCAATATGAATACTAAATATTCTGCACAATCAATAGCAGATTTGGACTTCTACTGATGAGTTTAGTTCTTATATTTGTACATACTTTAAAGTTCTTCAATATCCTGCTGCTGGGGGAAAAAGCTCTACAGCTCTCCTGTTGAGTCTCTTAATAATTGTGTAAATAGTTTAGTATTGCTAAATGTACGAATAAATAAATGATCTTTATAAATATGCATTCAATGTAAAAGGATCCAGCTACACTTGCCCCATTTCTGCAGATATTGCTATACCTTACAAAGAGCCCAGCTGATTTCACAGGAGCTGCTTAGAGATTAATCATAGAATCATTGAATTGGCTGGGTTGGAAGGGACCTCAGAGATCATCAAGTCCAATCCTTGATCCACTCCCCCCGTGGTTCCCAGCCCATGGCACTCAGTGCCACAACCAGGCTCTTTGGAAAGATCTCCAGACACGGAGAATCCACTCCTTCCCTGGGCAGCCCATTCCAATGGCTGATCACCCTCTCCAGAAAGAAATTCTTTCTAATCTCCAACCTAAACCTCCCCTGGCACAACTTGAGACCGTGCCCTCTTGTCTTGCTGAGAGTTGCCTGGGAAAAGAGACCGACCCCCCTCTGGCTCCAACCTCCTTTCAGGGAGTTGTAGAGAGTGATGAGGTCTCCCCTGAGCCTCCTCTTCTCCAGCCTCAACACCCCCAGCTCCCTCAGCCTCACCTCACAGCACTTGTGCTGGATCCCTTCACAGCCTCCTTGCTCTTCTCTGGACCTGCTCCAGCACCTCAATCTCCTTCCTGAACTTCCTGAGGGGCCCAGAACTGGACACAGGACTCAACCTGTGGCCTCACCAGGGCTGAGCACAGGGGCAGAATCCCTTCCCTGGACCTGCTGGCCACACTGCTCCTGAGCCAGCCCAGGATGCCATTGGCCTTCTTGGCCACCTGGGCACACTGCTGCCTCCTGTTCAGCTTCCTGGCAATCCAGACTCCCAGCTCCCTTTCTGCCTGGCTGCTCTCAGCCACTCTGTTCCCAGCCTGGAGCTCCCCATGGGCTTGTGGTGGCCAGTCCTTGGTGCATGAATAGTCACATTCACCTTTTAAATGAATTCAGCTTTGATTGTGATCTTAATACATTCCTAAAAAAAAAAAAAAATTAAAATAATTTGCCAGCCTAAGTGTTTAACAAAACAGCTAATTTAACTTAATCTTGCACTGCCTGTATTAATAAAAAACAAATTTTCAAATTGTAATTAAGCCTTACTGGAAATCTTACTCTTCATTTGAAGAAATGTGGAGTGGAGACCCAGATAAAGTAACCATTGTCTGGTCTAAATCAAATTGCCTTCTGGAGCAGCCTGCTGATCCTCATCCTTTATACAGAGAGACCAGGCACTGAGCTTCATTCTTTAGGGCTGATGCTGTATGAATGACCCCTGTCTATCACAGAACATGTGGTAGGAGACAATCTTTAGACTGAAATGATTACTAGCATACATTATAAAAGGAAACAGAATAAAAGTCTAGCCCTTTGAAGAACCTGGTCCATGTTAGTGATTTCAGTGCTAACTTTCAGCCTGGTTGCTCTAGGAATTTAGGCAGCTCCAGCATGTTAGTGTTGAGCCTGAGCTCAACTTCAGGCAATGTCTCTTCTCAAAGTTACTCTTTAAGATGATGCTGTGCTAGATGCTGATATATTTTTTTGCAGACCTTGGAAATGGCTCGTGGAGTCAACATGTGACTAACATATAGCTGCTGTGTTTCTATAACACATGTGCAGGAACATAATGGGACCAAGAAAAATGGACTAAGAAATTCCATATCTGATATATGCTTTAGAGAGCATAAAACCTCCTCACCAGACACTGCCCTTCTTCCAGCACTGTGTGAGTAATAGATCTTTCACTGCTCAATTCTATTCTAAATGCTATAAGGCTGAGCTGAATTGAGATGTACTGCTCCTGACCAGCTCAGCAAGAAAATGGCTCATTCATTCTCTTCAACACTTTGTCATGGCATGTGAAAAGCACCATTCTCAGTTGCAACTAATAGAGTACAGTGCAATGGGGAAAAAAATGGGCTGGTAGAAAGCACATCAAGTTGTAATTGGAACTGATGGTGTGTCAGGCACCCAGTGGTGGTGTTGGAGTTCACCTTAGCCCAGTGTGAAATATTTGACTGCAGAGTCAGTCAGGACTTGAGCAAAGCAGTGGGGATGCTGACTCCTCTGTGGACTGCAGGGAAACCAGCAATGTTCCTAGAACCTGAAAAATTAATCTTTATTTTCTGTGGTTCTTGTTTTACAACCTTATGGAGTCGTGGTTGCAAAGGATCATTTTATATAGAAGTACTTTATGGTTCATTAGGTGGTTAAGGTGAAATTGTGTAATGTTTAACATTTCAAACTGCCTTCAGGAGTCAGGAGGAGTGTTGAGAGTTTTGGTATGAATCCAATAAGGAGTTTTAATGAAATTAATAAGGACAATATAGCACTGAATTAGACATTGCCACATGGAGCTGTGAAAGTTGGGAGCTCTGGAAAATCAGCCCTGGAGAAGGATTTCTGAATACATTCCCTATTGTGTTGGTAATTATTTTTTTTTAAAAGAGGGCTCTCAAGATGTATACCTGGGATTTCAAGAGTTATATGTCAAATCAATAGATAGATATACAGAAAGCAAAAGATTGCTCATCTTCTGGTTTAAATGTCTTATGTTCTCTTCAGAGGATCCAAGGGAGGACTCAGAGACCTCTGGATCTAGTTGGACGGTGCCTTATTTAACAGAGGTCTTATGTTGCCTACTTCTCCTGTGAGAAGCTCTTGTTTTTCTTGACAGTCTTAAGACACTTGCCATTTCACCTGCTGGTTTTTAAAATTTTTTTGGTTTTCTACTTTATCGACCACCTCCCAGTCTACTGCCATTTCACCAGTGTCACAAGAGTTTTTCACTATCTATAACTATCAGTTTGGAGATCTGAGGAGGCTGTGCAAGCTCTAACCTCCTGCTAGATTGAATAGCATAAATTAATAATTTTTTTCCTTTATTCCCTGTAGAAATAAATGTTATTGAATCTCAAAGCTAGGAGAAATGTGGATCAGCCTTAGCAATCACTTTAATGGTTTGTACTGGCACTCCCAAGCTCAAAATAATGTGTTCTAAGAGGGTTTGCCAGACTGTTGTCACTAGTATGGCTGATTTTGGTTTGATTTTTGAGATTGAAAGAAATTAATTCCCTACTACATACTCATGTTTGTTTCAGATATACAAACCACTATATATATTAGAAATCTTTAAAAATAAATATATATATGTAAAAAAAAATATATAAGTATATATATACTTATATATACTGTGTGTGTATTCTGAGAACCACGAGGTTTAATAGAGGATATTTGGGAAAATATATTTGTAGGGACCACATGTGAAAACATGTGCAGAAAATCACTAAAAGAATACTTAAAACAGAAGACATTTTGCTTTATATTTCAGAGGCTGCCTTGACCAGGTGTTTGTGCTAATAGGAATGATGTATCTTGGTTGTTAGGGTAATGAGGAAAGCCAAATATTGTAGAAAGTGTGAGTCTGGTACTTGTATTTATTCTGTAGTACATCTCTAACCCAAATACATTTTTGATGGATCTGAGTGGATCAGGTTTTATGGGTTGCCTTTCAAGACTTTGGGTTCAGAGCAACTCAGCAGGATTTTGAAGAGCTCATTCTGCTTTTACAGCTCTCTGTGGGGCACTCACACTGTAGTATGGCAGATGACAATCTTCTTTTATAGGTGCTTGAGTGGGTTTAAAATCAAGAAATTCCAAATTCAGTAGTAAATACCCCCAGCCCAGCTGAGAACTGTGTGGAAAACTGAGTTTTGTTGGAATCCAACAGAACTATGTAACTTGTTAAAACCTTGGCATTGCAGTTCTGTTCCTTAGCTGCTTTTCCCTTTTAACTCTTTGTGCATTGCTCGGTAAAGTGCTACTAAAACCACCAATTTTGGGACCAATGTAAAAGCAATAACAGAGGGCTGGAGCCACCCCTTCTATGAGAAGAAGCTGAGAAAGCTGGGGTTGTTCAGCCCGGCCAAGAGAAGGCTCTGGGGAGACCTTGGAGCACCTTCCACTTCCTGAAGGGGGTCTATAAGAAAGCTGAGGATGAACTTTTTACTAGGGCACGTAACAATAAAATGAGGGGGACCAGTTTTTAGCTGAAAGAGGCTGGATTCAGATTAGATACTAGGAAGAAATTCTTTACTGGGACACACTGGCCCAGGTTGCCCAGAGAAGCTGTGGCTGCCCCATCCCTGGCAGTGTCTCAGCCCAGGCTGGATGGGGCTTGGAGCAACCTGGGCTGGTGGGAGGTGTCTCTGCCCATGGCAAGGGGCTGGAACTGGGTGACCTTTAAGGTCTCTTCCAACCCAAACCAGTCTGTGACTCTATGAGCTGTTAGCTCCTTGGATATTGCAGAAACTCATCTTGTTTAAGATGTGCTAGGCTTTATACCAAACTTCCTTATTGCTGATCCACGCGATGTTTGTTATGCATGAGTGTAACTTGGGAGCATCCGCTCTTGGGTGTGTGGCGTGTGTTGGAATTGTGTGTCATATTTGTGTCAGCTGCAGGATGACCTCTGTGTTGCACAACTTTGCCATAAACAGCCTTGCCAGCATTGACCTAGAGAGCTATATGGCAAAGTTTCATCTCTATTTATTTCTCTAGTATTGGTGTCATCCCCTCATGGTTTATTCTGCACGTTCCCTGTAGGAAAATTGTTTTCTTTATCTCATTCTGTATTTCTGTGGAATACTCTGACAGGTTTGCCCCAAGGCAGGCAACTTGGGTTTCTCAAATTTCTGAGGATTGTAAGCCCAAAGATTGTCTCTATTGCAAATCTAAAATCTAATCTTCCTAACTCTGTCAACTCCCTCTTCCAGTCACATAGAATCCATGGGGACATTCCTGCCACACAGAGCAGATTCTCCTTGGGGAACATTTTGCCCACCTTGTATTTTTAAAATTCCATGAGTTCGTGCAATGGGCTTTGCTACAATTATTTCTTAGTGTTGTAGAACAAGTAGGTGTTCTTACATGGTCGTAAAAATGTTCCAGAGCTCCAATAATTTGTCCTTCATTAGCTATTTAATTTTGCTAATGATCCAAGATATTTAGAGGCATTGTGTCCTATGAGGATTATGAGTTTGAGGGTGAGGCCTTTTGGAATTGCTCAGCTCCATGCCATCTTTCTACAAGAAATTTGTTCTGCCCTGCTGCATCTAATTGTAGTTTTTACTTCTGTACTGAGGTAATCTTCTGTTGAGAAATGAATAATTATTTCATATGTGAAATTACACATTTAGTGGAAGTTTGAAGTGTTACAGTGTTAAAAGATTAAATGTGTTAATTGTGTCATATTGCTGAGCATAATGATGCATTTAATGGTTAACACTTTTCTACTGCATTGCCTTTTCTTGTGTAGTATATTATACATTCTTGTTGTCTTTCCACCAAGTGTTAATAATTATGGAAAATAAAGGTTGGAGTCTGGAAAGGGAATTATTGCAACTATGGCAACAGGAAGAAAATGCTGTGTGTCAGGGATATCCCACTTGGCATGGCAGGCTCAGAGGAGCAGAGAGTATCAGAAATAGCAACCTGATAAAGTGTCTTTATAAAGTGACTTTATAAAGAGTTATTATACAGTCCCTATCTTTTTAATAGGAAAAATATAAAACCAGGAAAAATAACAGAGGAAATGGCCAAGTGGTGCAAGGAACAATGTAGGATGTAGTTCTTTAATCTGCCTGAACAGGTCTCGGTGTCTATCAGCCCTGGAGATTCATGTGGGATTTGTCACATTTCTTCCCTGTGACACTACCAGGAAGAGAACCCACATGAGACCTTCCTTAATTTTCCAGGAAACAAAAGGCTCTGTTTCCCTAATTAACAGACAGAGTGTGATGCAGACACCAAGTCTGTGGCCTGTGCTGTTGGGCTGGCACTTGGAGAGATGTCACCATGGTGGCTCCAAGTGACTTGAGCAGTGGTGTTGCATGGGGACATGTTTCTCTTCTCAGCTTTTCTCAAGTCAACAGCAATAAATGGACCACAGTGGCTGCATGAGCACCAAAATACATCCCAAGAAGCTGCCAGGCCTGGGGCCATGCCACTTTTCTGCAAGCAGGAGGTGATAGATGTGGGCTAGGAAATTCAGGGAAATTGAAGATACATGCTGAATTCATGTCCTACAGCAATTAGGCTGGGCTTACAATTTTCCACTTGTCTGCAGCTTAAACCTGTAGGAAGCTGTCTGGCCTCTGTGTTTTGGATGAAGTTTTCCAGGAGGTTTATCTCTACTGATACTATTATAAGTAAATCGCCTTTCATAGATCGGGCAGCATCACACCACTGTTAGACCTAAGTTGAAACAATCCTTAGAAAAGCCTTGAAAGCCTCAGAAACTGACTAAGGAATTATCTTCGAAAGGAAAAATCATTTTGCTTCAAGATTATCATCAGAGTTTAGATGCTGTACATTGTACTGGGATAAAGAGGGAATTTGGCAGATGAGCTTTTGCCTCTGGAGCCCCCAGATGACTGGAACAAGATTCCCTTTCAGCTTAGATCAGCAAACAGCATAATCTTCTTTAAGCCTGGGGTTCAAAGGGCTGTCTGAAGGAGGATTGTGCAAAATCTATTCCCAGTAATATGGTTAGTGGAGCTAAAGACTCTGTGTTGTTTTTCATGAGATTTTGGATGGCTCTGTGGCGTGCTTAAATTCTTGTGAGCATCTTGCAGGTGACTGCTTTCCCTTATTCTTTAGATGGCCCTCCTGTAAAACTGAAGGCAGCTTGGGCTGCCTTTAAATGCAACAAACAGAGCAGCAGTCAATCCCCTGAATGCTGATTAGAGGCCTTGTGTTTGCCTTGCCCATCAGGAGGCACAGGTAAAGTTTCCTCTTCTGACAGGTTCAATACCAGTGGGACAGTCATTGATCTCACTAGGGCAGCAGCAGCAACCTCTCCTCCAGCAACAAATCAAGGATTAAAACATCACAGACTTGAAAGCAAAGGTGTTGGGAAGGAAGAGGGACTGGGACGTGTGTTCTGATGTGATGGGGCTGACAGAAGTGGCTGCCACACCATGTGGCTGCCCTGTTATTGTGATGCCCAGAAGGATACCTTTATCCTTGTTCCATGTTCTTTCTGGGAAATACAACTTGCCTAAGTAAAAGCTTTAAGTGTCTTACAGTTCCTGTAAAAGAAGCTCTTAACTAGGTGTTTTCATAAGTGGGCTCCATGCTGGGGTTGGCCAAGAATTTTTCTTAGTTTTCTACCTTGTCTGAAGAGCTGTCAGCCAGCTGTGCTACTAACTGGCTGAGGCAAAATGTTAATTTTGCACTTGGATGAATCCAGTGTTTACTGCCTGGGGAACTGCAGCAAACAAAGAGAAATTAATGTTAATGGGCTATGACTGCCTGATCATTTAAAGCAGGTTGTTGTGTGGTGCTTGCTGAGCCAACAGCTCTCCTGCTTTCAGGATTTGTAGTGGGGGGGACTGGGATGCTTTGTGAGGCATCCCAGTTTGCTTGATGGGATCATTCGTACCTCAGAAGCTGTAGCTGTGTCCTTTGCAGTGTGTCCTGCTAGGAGCATGAATTCCTTGTAAAAATTGCCTTTCCATTTGGGCTGCTGTGGTCTACAGACCTAGCTTGGGTGAAATAAAAGTCTGACTCTGCTGCAGCCCTCTGGGTGGCCCCATCTCTGGTCCAGCTCAGCACAAGCTGGGCCTTTTTGTTCTTGGGCCCTCTCCAGTTTTTAAGGGGAGAAGTTTCTTTACTCTTCCTGAAAAAAATCATCTATTTGTGTGCTTTAGTGACAGTTAAGGAGAGATGAACTCTGTGTGAATATTTATAAGGAGTACTAGCAATGAACTTTCCTGCTAAGCTGTAGGCAAGGCTCTGAAATTTCGGGGCTAAATTACAGGTTTTTTGCAAATAAAGCTCTCCAAATTCTCTGCTAGAGCAACTGACAGTAGTTATGCCAAGAAGTAAACACTGAAAACACTTTGCTTGCTAGATTTCCACATCTTTATTACTTGTTTTTCAGTGGGAGGGAGTATTTGTGGATCATTCTTTCTTGCCTTCCCCCTCATCAAGGCAGACGGCAAACCTGGCACTGCCTTTTATAGTTCTCCAAAAGGAAGATGTAGCAATTAATGTTACAATAATGTGATAATTACCACAAGGAGAAGGTGATTTTACTGGAAAACAAATGCTGGTCCGTTCACATTCTCCTGAGAACCAAAATACAGGTGTCCAAGTGGGCACATCAGCATCTAGGCACCAAGGTGTGTTTCCTATGTGGGTTGGCCAGGATTCCTGGAGGCACACCAGAGGACAAGCTATGCTGGCTGTCTAGTTCTTTTCATGCATCCCACATCCTTCCAAGCTTGGTTGAGAATGTATTGTAGCCTTTAGGAGCTCATGGTAATAGTGATCTTTTGTCTATTATGTCTCACTTCCCTCCAACATTAGGATTTACTTTTCTTATCTGGGTGTTATCTTGGCTGTTCCCTTGTTCTGCGTTTTTCCATCACCATATTTTAAGAGATAAGTTTCTATTTAGTATCCTTTTTTTTCTTTTTTTTCATTTGGGAATCCATGAAAAATCAACTGTAGCTCTGCTGGATCATGGCTTGCCAGCAGCAACTGCCACCCTTATATTTCTTCTTCTGTTCCTTCTGCTGCTTCCACACCCATCCCTTCCTATTCAATCCCCATCATCCTACTCTCCACGTTTTTATTATGTATTTTATAAAGTTCCCATATCCATTCATTCTGCTCTGCTCTGAAAATTACTCCATTCCCTGGCAGTCTATTGTGAAAATGACAAGTTGCATGAGTACTTAATTTATTTATCATTTCATATTTTAAATATTTAAGTGAATTGCTGGTGCTGCACAGATAATATCTGTAGATCTTAACAACTGATCATGTATAGTTATGGTAATCTAGAGAAAATGCAAATGAACTATGAAAACTGCTTCATCTATAAATAAAACCATTTAGCTTCAAAGCAGTATTGCCATGGAACTTCTTCAGTGGTAAAGTGAGTGAGGCTTTTCTCATTTATATTTCCTGAGTCATTTTATTTTATGTTGACAAGATGCCAGAGGAAAAAAGCTATAAACTCAATATTGCATATTTTAAATAGGGTATTTTGTTTCATCTTCTTAATGCCAAATCTTTCCATTTACAGTATAGAGCCATGAATTTAAATGTGTAACAAATGAGGAAAAAGGAATAAGAAATATTCTTGTTTACAAGGACTAGATGAACCCAGTGCTCACTGAAAACTTGTGACTTTGTTTCCAGTTGCCTTTGGCCTTATATTTGTAAATACTCTTCTAATCAGTATTTCCCACCTGCACTCAGAAAACTCTCTGAACTCTACACAAGATGAAAAGTCCAAAGGGAAGATGTCTGAGAGAAAGTGTGCTTGAGTGTTCTAAGTGATGCACTTTTAATCCATTCCCCATGAATGCAGGGGTTTGTGTGCCAGTTTTGCTAATATTTAGTTTTTCTATGGGTTCTGTGGGCAGAACTGAGCCATGTGCTACCTTGGCCTCACTTGGGTTGTGGTGATGGAACTAGGAGCCAGTTGGAAGCTGGCTTAAATATTACTGTACAGTTTCATTGTGTACTGTCTTCCATGTACTGTGCTTAGTAATGCTTGCAATTAGCACCTCATTAACTCTGCTACTATTACCTGTATTTGTGTGATAGCAGTTTACTCAATAGTACTGACTCTAGAAAAGCTCTAGGTCTGTTACAGTATTCCCATGGGGTTATTTAAAGCAGCTAGAAGTGTTTCTTTTGACAAACTTTTATGCCAAATCATGTGCTAGTGGACTGGATGTAAAGCTGGCATAAAGTTACTGTTTATTTTCTTTCCTATGTGAACTTGCAGGATAGAACTGTACCAACCTGTGCCTCCTAAACTTTTTGATTCCATGGCAGGTATCTGTAACTGCATGTGACCTCTCCTAGAATGACAGCTTGGTACCACTGTCTCAAAATTATTTCCAAATTTGTGTTCTGAGTCTAACTCAGAGATTGCTGGATGAAGCTTTAATACAGAGGGATGCACTTCATATCCCACTTTGCATCTCATGTCTCTGTAGGAGCTGTTCTCTGTGTGGAAACTTCTGATAGTGTTCTAGAATCTTCAGATAGATCTGGATGTACAGTAGTGAGGTGATATGAATAGAAGTCATCTAACAACTTTATTAAAGGTATGGAGCAAGAGCTTTCACAGAATCATAGAATTGGCTGGATTGGAATGGACCTCAGAGATCATCAAGTCCAACCCTTGATCCACTCCCCCCGTGGTTCCCAGCCCATGGCACTCAGTGCCACATCCAGGCTCTTTTGAAAGATCTCCAGACACGGAGAATCCACTCCTTCCCTGGGCAGCCCATTCCAATGTCTGATCACCCTCTCCCTAAAGAAATTCTTTCTAATCTCCAACCTAAACCTCCCCTGGCACAACTTGAGACCTTTTGTGCCCTCTTGTCTTGCTGAGAGTTGCCTGGGAAAAGAGACTGACCCCACCCTGGCTCCAACCTCCTTTCAGGGAGTTGTAGAGAGTGATGAGGTCTCCCCTGAGCCTCCTCTTCTCCAGCCTCAACACCCCCAGCTCCCTCAGCCTCACCTCACAGCACTTGTGCTGGATCCCTTCACAGCCTCCTTGCTCTTCTCTGGACCTGCTCCAGCACCTCAATCTCCTTCCTGAACTTCCTGAGGGGCCCAGAACTGGACACAGGACTCAAGCTGTGGCCTCCCCAGGGCTGAGCACAGGGGCAGAATCCCTTCCCTGGACCTGCTGGCCACACTGCTCCTGAGCCAGCCCAGGATGCCATTGGCCTTCTTGGCCACCTGGGCACACTGCTGCCTCCTATTCAGCTTCCTGGCAATCCAGACTCCCAGCTCCCTTTCTGCCTGGCTGCTCTCAGCCACTCTGTGCCCAGCCTGGAGCTCCCCATGGGGTTGTTGTGGCCAAAGTGCAGGACCCGGCACTTGGCCTTCTTGAACCTCATCTCCTTGGAATCAGCCCAACTCTCTGGTCTGTCCAGGTCCCTCTGCAGAGCCCTCCTGCCTTCCAGCTGATCCACACTGCCCCCCAGCTTAGTGTCATCTGCACATTTGATGATGATGGGCTCAATCCTCTCATCTCAATCATCCATAAAGATACTAAACAGAACCGGGCCCAACACTGATCCCTGGGGGACACCACAGCCACCATTTTGATGCAGCCCCGTTCAGCACCACTCTCTGGGCCCAGCCCTCCAGCCAGTTCCTAACCCAGCACAGAGTGCCCCTGTCCAAGCTGTGGCCTGACAGCTTTTTCAGGAGAATGCTGTGGGAGACGGTGTCAAAGGCCCTGCTGAAGTCCAGGCAGACCACATCCACAGCATTTCTTCAGTTTCCATTTTTTTTAGCATACATTAAAAAGACAAACCAGCTCTTTTGCGTTATTGGTGGGAACCAGCACCCTTACCAGTTACTGATCAGCAGTTTAGACAAGACTTGGCTTTATTGATCACAGACTGCTGTGTTCAATTAAAATGAGATAATTTCACTGCATGAAACTCTGCTCACAGGAGTTGACCAAATGTGCTCTGCACTCTTTTAATATTGCCCCAAGGAAAAGTTTGAAGCGGTGATGCAGCCCTGGTTCAGATGCTGGAATCCTGCATGTGACTTTCTCTTCCCATGTTATCTACTTGGAATTAAGTGCATTGCTTTTGACCCACCATGAAGCCCTCTTAAAGATCCCTGCTGCAAACAGCAAGAGCCCTTGGGTTTTTCATCACTAAAATTAGGAAAGCACTGTTGATCCCTGTGGCTCTTTGGCAAAACTGAGGAGGTGATTTGCAGTCAAAATGCAGCTTCCCTTGAGAAGTTAATGCCTGAGAGGTGAGAGGAGAAAGCTTTGTGGGTAAGACTACAGATTTTAAAAGTATTGAAGCATTCAAAAAAGACCTTTCAACTTGACACACAGAGCAAAGACCAAATGGACTTTCATCCTCTTTGTGACCCTGGGGTTTTGGTTGCTCAGTGCTGTTGGCTGAGTTGGTCCCTCCTCAGCAGATGCTGCTACACCTTCCTTTGGCAAACCCCAGTCAGAAATCAGTTTGGTGATTTGGTTTTACTAGTAAGTCCCAAGGTTATTTCACTCTAACAAAGCTTAATTTCTCTTTTTCTCACCTACAGAAAGTACCTTTCATACTTAGTAGTTTCTCTTCAGAACAGTTTAGTTCCTTTGCAGGTAGAAAAATAAAGATTTTATTTATTTTTTTATTCTGGAAGAATAGACATATTTCATCCCCAGTAATGTGGGCAGCATTTTTGAGCATGATCTGGATCAAATCAGGTCCAGTTGTACTCACCACTGTATGTAAAAAATGATCCCTGGCTTCTTGGCTGTGACAGCCAAGTAGTAAAAGAGATTCTTTGAATGTGCAAACAGAAAATGTGTTTTCTTCAGCCACTGAAAGTGGATCTTTTGACTTGGTGGTACTTATTTTCTGCACAAGCAGAGTGCATTGGGGTTAATTTTCCTGGTAAGGAATTAATTGTGTTTCATCTTGGTGCAAAGTTCCATATTTAGCTCTGAACATTGAGCCAGAAACAGCTCACATTTTATGGTCCTTTGATTTAATGTGTAAAAAATCAGCAGGGTGATGATTGATAGTTTTGCATATTTTTAATTATAGAATCAGTTTCTCTGATTTTGTTTAATCTTCTAAATTCATGGCTTGACTTTGAGTACACGATCTTCTCAGGAAACACAAAATTTAATACTTTAGAAGCTTATGTAGATGCGGGCTTTACCTTTTTAGAACCTTATCAATATTTTGGAGTTGGTGGAAAACAGAATTTCTAGGTACACAGGAGTTCTGTGCTTGAGGCCAGAGGGCAGCAGGGAAATACAATGAGAGCTGTAAGCCAAGCTAGTTAAAAAAATGAACTGGAGAAAGCTTCCTTTACAGATAGAAGTGCTGCTTTATCTGCTGAAAATCTCACTGAACATGGATTTTGTGATATAGGAACTCTTCTGACAGCTAAAGCTACCTATAAAATCTTCATGTCACCATTAGTACTGAATCATCTCTTGAAATGTACATTATGTAGTGATATTTTTGACCACTAAATTGTATTCAATGAATTTTCTAAAAACTAGCCTTTTTTTTTCTTTTTTTTTCTTCTTTTTTCTTTTTATTTTTTAGTTTTTCTTCTTTTTTCTTTTTTTCACGTTTCTTTTCCCTTTTTTCTTCTTTTCTTTTTTCTTTTCTTTTTTCTCTTCTCTTTTTTCTTTTTTCTGTTTTGCTTATTCTTTTTCCTTTTTTCTTTTCTCTTTTCTTTTTTTTTTCCTTTTTCTATTTTTCCTTTTTTCTTCTTTTTTCCTTTTTTATTTTCTTTTATCTTTTTCTCTTCTTTCTTTTTTCTTTTTACTTTTTTCTTTTACTTTCATCTTCTTTTTTTCTCTTTTTCCTTTTTTCTTTCTCTTTCCTTTTTTTCTTTTTCCCTTTTTTCTTCTTTCTTTTTCTTTTTTTCATCTTTTTTCTTTTTTTTCTCTTTTTCCTTTTTTCTTTCTCTTTCCTTTTTTTCTTTTTTCCCTTTTTTCTTCTTTCCTTTTTTTATTTTTCTCTTTTCTTCTTTTTTTCTTTTTTTCTTCTTTTCTTTTTTTCTCTTTTCCCCCAACCAGCTGTGTGGCAGAAGCTGAGGTGCTTCTTACCTGCTGAATGCTCATTCTGGTGGCAGGAACTGGCTTGAAATAACTTTTTGCCTGTGTAGCTTTGCATCCTTTCCCTCCCAGAGGAGCATCTTGGAGACTTAAAAGCAGCTGCTTCCACCTAACCCAATTGGGACTGAGTGTACCTCACATCTTTGGATCTCAGGAATAACTGAACTTTAGGAATAACTGATGAATGAGGAAGGGTTGGAAGGAAAACACATCACCTCTCAGGAATGTAAGGATACTTTATAGAGTTAAATCTTTTCCACCAAATCAAGTTAAACTGTGCTGAGTGTGCCAGACAGAGGGAATTACACTCATCCTTCCCATAGTGACAGGACATGGCCAATGGGGACAAAGTGCTGACAGTTTTCTTAGTGCTCAGCTTAGAGCAGGAGTATGAAAAGCAGTGATGTGCTGGACAGACCATCCAAATGGCAACTGGCTTCAGCTTTCTGGAGTAACTCATGCAAAAACTTGTTAAAACCTCAGGGGAGTCAGTGTGCTATCAGCCTGGTTTCTCTTTCCTGTTTAATCCCTGCTGGCCCTTCCTGGGTTAATGGTAAATGTGAGGTTTCTTGTGACATGCTTGGCCACATCCAGTGTACAGACTTCAATCTGAAGTGAGCAGAGCATTGAAAAATGAAAGGTTTTTCCAAGTTAAACTGCAGTCATTTACATGAAAATGCCTCACGTAGCTTCTCTCTCCCCCTCCAAATATACTTATTTTATAGCACATTAATAACTTCTGTGCATCTTGGTAGCAGACATGCAGCAGAACAATATACATGCTTTATAAAGCAGATTTTTTTAATGAAAAAAAACCCAAACAACAGGAAATGCTACTATCTGCATGCCAGCAATGCCTCATTAGCTGCCGTACTATTTCATTTTTTTGATGGGTGTTCATCACTATTCATTGACCTAAGAAAGAAACCTTTGTGGTGCCTTGCAAGAAGCCTCCAGAAACACATCTACAGCCTAACTTGTAGGCACAGCAGGGTGTAGCTGCAGGGTTGTTGTGTCCATGGCCAGCCACAACACTGTTCTTACCTGATCTCAATTCCTGACCCAATTCAGGATTCAGACATCCTGAGTGTATTGGGTAACACAGATGGGTGCTCCCTCTGGGCACCTCCAGGGAGTGATGTGTTCCTTCATTTATGATGGGTGATTCTCTCTAAAAAATGGAGGAGCAAATTCTGTGTCCCCGCTGCCTGCTGTGGGCACTTTTCCCATCCAGAATGTGTCTGGGAATGGTGCTTTGGCATTTCACAGGAATAAAGTTGCCCTGAGGTCAATCCTATTGAGCTGGGGGCGTTGAGGCTTGAGAAGAGGAGGCTCAGGGGAGACCTCATCACTCTCTGCAACTCCCTGAAAGGAGGTTGGAGCCGGGGGGGGGTCAGTCTCTTTTCCCAGGCAACTCTCAGCAAGACAAGAGGGCACAAAAGGTCTCAAGTTGTGCCAGGGGAGGTTTAGGTTGGAGATTAGAAAGAATTTCTTTCTGGAGAGGGTGATCAGACATTGGAATGGGCTGCTCAGGGAAGGAGTGGATTCTCCGTGTCTGGAGATCTTTCAAAAGAGCCTGGATGTGGCACTGAGTGCCATGGGCTGGGAACCACGGTGGGAGTGGATCAAGGGTTGGACTTGGTGATCTCTGAGGTCCCTTCCAACCCAGCCAATTCTATGATTCTATGATTCTATCTCCCACTAGTACAAGTTTTTTATTGACTAAGCTTCCTCGTGCCATTAAGGGTTACAATTTCCTTTATCTCTCACTGAGTGGACCTGCTCTGCCTCCCCCGGGGTCAACCCCAGCGTGGGGTAACCTCAGTATCTCTCGACCCAAAAAACCCCATGTGCTGACCCAGAAGGCTGCCCCACAGGCACGCAGCTCCACACAGAATGTCTGAGCCTCTTGGTCTCAACAGAGGGAAGAGGTGACAGCATCTGTGCCCTATGACCAAGTGTTTGCTTGGGAAGCCACCATCAGAGCTCTGAAGCCCTGTTATGCTCTGGCATCTTCACAGGTTTCCAGTCAGTCCCAATGGGATCCATAAAGGATAAATTTAACCTGTTGAGTCAAAGCATTTGGCTGAGTAAGGGACTCTCCATTCCTGTGCTGTCCCCTCTGCTCATTAATGGCAGCTGTAGTGATTTCAGCCAACATGGATTAGTTCTCCCATAGAGAAATTCTGTGCTACAGGGCTTTTCCTCTAGAATTCACTTTTAGAGGGGCATATTGTCTTTGCAATAATTTATTGGAGGTAAAGATAAGGAGTTTTAGGGCTAATGATGCTAATTTGCTGTCTGCAAATTAATGGCAGTTGCAGTGACTTGAACCAACCTGGATTAGTTTTCCTTAGAGAAGTTCTGTGCTACAGGTCTTTTCCTCCAGAATTTCCTTTTAGAGGGGCATATTGTCTTTGCAAGCATTTATTGGAGGTAAAGATAAGGAGTTTTAGGGCTGCAGACAGAGAGATACTAATTTGAAGTTTTTACTTGAGTCTTGCAAATATTCTTACCCTTGCAGGAAATGGCCACAGGAAGTCTGGCCAAAGGTGGCTATTTCTATATGTAGCTTATTTCAGGGATCTTATTTTTTATTTCTTAGGGTGCCACAGTTCAAGCAACACAGACATTTTTAAAAAATGGAATAATAGTCACAATTGCAAGGATTGGGAGATGTGATGGAAAGGACTGCAGTTGGGTCTTAAGAGTTAAAGAGAGATTTTTAATCCTGTCCTGGGTTTTTGCTTTTTTCGTCTTTTAGTGAGGTGCATTTGGTTGTGAAGAGGCCTTTGGGGGCTGTTGCACAGTAAGGCTGTATAATCAAATCACTTAAGGGCTTTTGGTTTTTTGGTTTTTTTTCTGTGGATTATCTGGATGTGGCTGCAATAACACTGTTTTTTTCCTCTGGCAAAGCAGTGCTGTCTGCTGCCACAAAATGTCTGCACACTTAAACTTTACTGCAAATTTAAATTGCTTACATTATTTTATTGGACAGAAATTCCCTGAAGCATTTTCAACCAAATCATTAATTACTGTTTCTAATGTGCGGGATCCATTGGAAAACATTAAACACTCACGGTTGCCTTTAGTGTTATTGCTCTTTTTCAATCCATGAGGCAGATGAGATGGAAACTCCTGGGCAATCTCTGACATTTTGGGCCTCTCACAGAGATGGCTGTGGGCTGCAGATGTTCATGGGACCATATGGTATCTGCATATTGTCTTTTGGAATTATTCTGAAATATACTGGTTTGGGAGGGGATGGTAATCTGATCATAAATATTAATCAGTGCAGCTGTATTTCCACTGTAAAATTGTCAGAGTGGAATTCTAGACTTTTCCTGGTTTCAGTCACTGATGTATTCTTTTCCATACCATACAAGTAAAACCTATTTTTCAAAGAACTCTTTGGTAACTCTACGTTTTGTCTGAAAACAAGCTGAGTTTTTTGTAGAGGACATGGCCTGAGGTTACAAGAGTGGAGCTTTAGGAAGAATTTTTTTTGCTGGGGGTAGATAAACACTGGAACAGGCTGCCCAGGGAGGTGGTGGAGTCACCATCCTTAAAAGTATTTAAAAACTGTGTAGATGAACCACTTTAGGACATGGTGATACAGATATTGATAAATATATTCTCATGTATTTTATTGGGGGTTGTGTGTTGATGGTTGGATGTGGTGCTATTAGAGGTCTTTTCCAACTATGACACTTGTGTGATTCTGTATAAGACAGATTGCATGCACAAAACACAGTTTTTATCAGTCTATCTAAACTTGTGGCTTCCTTAGCAAAACCCTGTTGCCTTGTTTTTCTTCAAGCTCTGATAATTAGAACTGCAGGGCTGAAAATTCTGCTTTTCTGTCTGGGCTTCAGTAATAGCATTAAGGAGGTGTCAGTGAAAACCTTAGCACAGTGTCCCTGGGTGGAGGGAAGGTCCTGTTGAGTTTGCCTCTGTAGGAGTGTTTCTGCTTTTCCTGCAATTAAATCTCTTTTCAGTACCTGAAGGAGATTTGTTTAAATAAAGCCAGCTGCTTCTGGATCTCTTAAAGTGCCTTTGTAATGCTTCCTTGTTTATTGCATTTTTTCCTAAGGCTCCTTGATGTCAAAGAAGCAGCTGCTGAAATACTCCATTTACTGGGTGCAGAGTTATGGTTCATAGCTTTATAGTAACCCCTGTGTCATTTGGCAATACTTGTCCTACAGATTGTGTCTGATTTACACCTCATTTTTCAGACTAAATCACCCTGATTTTATCAGTCTAAAGCTACTGAGATTTTGAATTCTAGTTGTAAGACTTAGGCACATTTGTATCAGTCAGAATTCCACTGCATGCATGATGGACAAAGTACTTTAAGCATTATGAAGCTAAATTTTAGGTTTGTCAAAGAATGAATATATTTATCACATCCTTTCCTAGGCAAATGTAGTACAATTTAATGGGATTCACCAAAGCTGCTCTATCTAGCTCAATAGCAAGCTCAGCATCAACTGGATTATGAGCCTCCCAATGCAATTTTCCTTCTTCACAATTTTTCTACTTTGTGTTTATGCTTTCATCTTGACTTCATCCTTTGTGAATGCTGGTAAAGCAATAACTGATGTAGTCCTGTCCAGGGCAAAGTAGTGACTTCTGCTTTACTATTGATTAGAAGAAATAAAGTGAGCATATGAATATTCTAAATTAAGTCTCTTAAATTTCTGTGTTGCTTTACACTAACATATCTCTCCTGTTGAGAGCTGTGAAACAGCAGGTATTAAATGTAGTAAGATTACACAGGGACACTGTCAGAATATTGAATATGTGCAGACTTCATCTCAGGGAAGCCCTAGATTCCTACTTGGACACCAAAATGTTTGGATGAAGAAAAGTGAGCAATCTCTTGGAGTCTTCTAATTTGCTTTTTGGCATAATTAAATATATAAAACTTGTGCAAATCCACTCTCTTATCCTAAAACCATTTTAGGAATGGGAGTGAATTTGGTAGGTGGAATTTTCTGATAACGAAAAATCTTAAACCGTGACTTAGAAGTGTGATACAGAACACTGAAATGCTAAATATTTTAAGAAGTCCAAATTCCTTCCATCTTACAGCTCTAGTGCTTAAACTGCAAAATGCTCACTCTGATAAGTAAAACTATTAAAGGGTGAAGTTGGAGGAAGGTGCCACTGGTTTGAGAGAGAAACTCTGTGAACAAAAACTTCCCTTGATGACTTTTCACTTTTCTGGGGAATTTTATAGCAGTCTACTTTAGTGGAAAGGAACTTATGGGAAACTTTATCTCAGAGAGAGTGGTAATTTTAGGGGTGCCACCTATTTTCTGTAATGAAAATCCTTTGATCCTCACCCTCATGGCAGTTCCAAGGGAGACTGATAGTACCAGCTCAGCTGTTGGGCTCTGGCAGCTGAGCTGGATAAGAAACAAAACCATTTTTGTTCTTATCCAGAACAGAGTTGTTAGTTACCTGCCAGCTTTTGATTAGTGTTCTCAAAAGAATATTCTGGAATAAATTAAATTTATGCATAAACAAGTTATATTTGGGGTAGGATTGTCACAGTTTAACACTGGCCCGGCGATTAAACCGAATAACAGACGCTCTCTATTAATCTCTCTCTCTCCTTGATAGAGAAAGGAGAGAGAATAAGGGAGAGAGACTTATGGGTTGGAAACTAAACTACACAACTTTAATGAAACAGTAGTGATAAATAGGTAAAATTACTAAATATATACAAATATACAGGAAAATGGAAACCACATTCCTCCCCCCTCTCCCCCAATAACTCTCACGTCACCACCGAGGCTGTAGGGCAGCCCTGGGAAAGTCCAGGCTGGACTCCTGGAGTTGGCAGTAGTCGGGAACTGGAGGCAGGAACACACAGATATGGGCTGGGACGGATCAGGACCACAGGCAGATGAACGGACAGGATCCTTCCAGGATGCCGGGTGAAGGAAGGGAAGAAGGGAAATCAGGAAAAGATCTGGCTCGGCCCTCGTGATGCCTCAAATTTATACTGAGTGTGACGTATATGGGATGGAATACTCTGTTTGGTTAATTCTGGCATCTATCTTGTCTGTTCCTCCCCAAAGGAGGGCTCAGGTGGGGCCTCTGTGTCCTCCTGGACGGTAAAATGTTTTCCTCAGAGCTGAGCAGTGTCCTTGGCTCTGCATACCAGTCTCTAGCAGTAACTATAAACATCAAGTGTCAGTCCTAGAAGCACATACACTGCATGAGAAACTTGCTGTTAATTTCAGCAAATGCAACTACTTACAAGGGACTTAGCTAAAAGCAAAAGTACAGAAACAGAAAACCACCTTTATCCTGGCCCAAACCAGGACAAGGATGAAGGACAAGAATAGGGATTAAAACTGCAATAATCTTTTTTCTTTAATCCTGGAATGTTGCTCCACTCTTTTGAGTTCCTTGGAGGCCAGCACTGAGAAGTGGTTCATATGTGCAAGAAAAAAATTGTTCTGATCACAGAATCACAGAATCACAGGATCAGGGTTGGAAAGGACCTCTGGGATCCTCAACTCCAACCCTTGATCCACTCCCCCCGTGGTTCCCAGCCCATGGCACTCAGTGCCACATCCAGGCTCTTTTGAAATATCTCCAGACACGGAGAATCCACTCCTTCCCTGGGCAGCCCATTCCAATGGCTGATCACCCTCTCTGGAAAGAATTTTTCCCTAATATCCAAAATAAACCTTCCCTGGCAGAGCCTTCTTGTCTTACTGAGAGCTGCCTGGCTGCTGGACCTGTGGTTTCCTGGGTCCTCCTTTTGTCCCTTTCATCACTGCTGGGTGATGGTGGAGTGTAAGAGGAATATGGACAAGAAAAGAGAGTTCAGCAGCTGATCTGTGTTTCTAAACTGTAAATTCCCCACAGTGGGATGTCTTCAATAACCTTTGGTGATGGGTGTTCATTCTGCAAAAGCACCTTGGGATTCCTTTTGAAATGGAGAAACATAAGATGGTAAAATGGCAAAGTGGTTTAGTGGACTGTTTTCTGTTTTGTTTTTTTGTGTATTTTATTTGTTTGTTTGGTTTGGTTTTTTGTTTGCTTGGTTTTTAGATTTCGTTTTTTTCTCTTGTTGTTTCCTGACAGTCCTAAGCACTTACTGTAGATTCACACTGCTTTCTTCCCTGACTCTCTTAAACTCCCCTCTCAGATATTTTTATTTTACTGAAAATATTTTGTGAGAAACAGCTTTAGAAACTTCATGGGTTTTCTATATGAACTGAGGTGAAATTCCTTAACTTGGGCAACTGGATTTTTCTTGGCAAGTAACTTAAAACTAAATCAGATTTACATTGGCTGGGGAAGAAAGCAATGGGAGCAGAAAGGCAGGGACCACAGAGGGAATTGAACAGTTAATTCTAATTCAGTAAATAATTTCCCAGAGATCTGTAGAAATCTTTTGCACCATCATGAGCTCTGATGTCTGATGCCAGCGGAGACTGTATTTGAGGAAAGCTTTTGAATTCAACTCATTAAAACCTCAGAGGTGGGAAGGGAAGGAAGCAAGCAGTTAATTTAAACTCAGAATCTATTCAGCCTTTCCTGTAGTGTGAGATTGAGTAGTGTAGTGTGAGATTGCCCCTGTGCTCAGCCCTGGGGAGGCCACAGCTTGAGTCCTGTGTCCAGTTCTGGGCCCCTCAGGAAGTTCAGGAAGGAGATTGAGGTGCTGGAGTGAGGCAGTACAGCCTCAGACTGTCTGCACCAAACAATTGCTGATAATTTCAACATAAGCTTTGGGCTATGTGCAAGGACAGTGCTGCTTAAAGCATATTTTGTAACCACAAGGAACAGCACGTTAGAACACTCGAAGGTTAAGGAGTAAGCAAGACGATTAGATTAAGGGACTCGGCAAGATAGCAACATCCACGAAGAAGCTTGAATGTGTGAAAGATAAGCTTTGTTAGTTAATTGTTGCTAAATGCTTTGTAGCCAATCAAGTTAAAGCGTGTGTAACGAGATGTAGAAATCACCAATCAGCAATATGTATACGTGGCACTAGCTCTTAGATTAGTGTATAAATATTGCCTTCTGATTCAATAAAGTTGGACATTTGTTTGCATCAAACTGAGTCTCCGTCTCGCATCTGTTTGCATCAAACACCCACTGCGACAAATGGTGACCCCGACGTGATACGGGCTAAAGACTGTAAATAAAAATTAAAAAATTACTAAAGATTATTAAAGAAAAAAGAAGATTGAAGATTATCCGGTCGCAGGTCTCCAAGAACTCGAGAGTGAAGAAAAAGGCTGAAAGGAAGCCGGTAATTGTGGTGCGCACCTTCATCACCTCCTCGCGATTGGCAGGTGAGCTTGGAGAAACTTTTTGTTATGGATTTAAAAGAAGAACGAGACGTTTATTATACTTTAAAGACTTTACTTAATAAGGATAAAAAAGTTATATCCGGCCATGATCTAAAACTGCTTTTAAAATGGACTCGTGAGCATTTTTCTGACATCAATTCAGTCTCTATTTATGACCCTACATTTTGGGACGAGGTCGGAGTTAAATTATGGGATGCCACTACACGGGGCAATAATGAAACCGCCAAACTCTTAGTACCTTGGCGAACACTTTTTGAAACTTTAAAAGGAAAAGAGTCTACTACTTCATCTGCCCCCCCTTCTGCCCCCCTGCTGCCAACCACTGCTGCTATGGTGAATGTGGATTTGGACCCAGAACCCTTTGACCCTGGGGGCTGGATGAAAACTAAAATGGGACTGAGAAGCAAAACCAAAAGCAACCGAAAACACCACCAGAATCATCGGAGTTCACAGAGGGAGAGAAGCCGGAGAACACAGGCGAGGAATCTTGGAATGCAGACTCCCTCCCTCGTGCCTGCCTACCGCGGCTCCCGACTGCTCTGCCACCTTTCCACCTCGGAAGCCTGATTTTGTTGATTGTTGATTGTGCTATTCTGTTGTACTGTTCTTTTTATTGTTAGCTTTTAGGTCATACTTGTGAAGATTTTAATGGAATGTGTTGTATGAATCTTTCTGATCACTCTCAATCTATACATGCTGCAATACAATCACTTAAAGAAGGGGTTGCACATTTGCAATCACAAGATAATTAAGGACTGGTTTGATAAACTTTTTTCAGGATGGGGTCTAACGGGATGGTTGCGAAGTTTAGTTAAGACTGTTTGTTATGCTTTATTTGCTTTCTTGCTTTTGCTAACATTGCTACCTTGTATCTTCCAATGCTTTCAACGGATGCTCGATCGTGCCATGAAACGAGTTTATCTTGTCCAATCGGAAGGGGGAATTGAGGCAGTACAGCCTCAGACTGTCTGCACCAAACAATTGCTGATAATTTCAACATAAGCTTTGGGCTATGTGCAAGGACAGTGCTGCTTAAAGCATATTTTGTAACCACAAGGAACAGCACGTTAGAACACTCGAAGGTTAAGGAGTAAGCAAGACGATTAGATTAAGGGACTCGGCAAGATAGCAACATCCACGAAGAAGCTCGAATGTGTGAAAGATAAGCTTTGTTAGTTAATTGTTGCTAAATGCTTTGTAGCCAATCAAGTTAAAGCGTGTGTAACGAGATGTAGAAATCACCAATCAGCAATATGTATACGTGGCACTAGCTCTTAGATTAGTGTATAAATATTGCCTTCTGATTCAATAAAGTTGGACATTTGTTTGCATCAAACTGAGTCTCCGTCTCGCATCTGTTTGCATCAAACACCCACTGCGACACTGGAGCAGGTCCAGAGAAGAGCAAGGAAGCTGTGAAGGGATCCAGCACAAGTGCTGTGAGGTGAGGCTGAGGGAGCTGGGGACGTTCAGGCTGGAGAAGAGGAGGCTCAGGGAAGACCTCATCACTCTCTACAACTCCCTGAAAGGAGGTTGGAGCCGGGGGGGGTAGGTCTCTTTTCCCAGGCATCTCTCAGCAAGACAAGAGGGCAGGGTCTCAAGTTGTGCCAGGGGAGGTTTAGGTTGGAGATTAGAAAGAATTTCTTTCTGGAGAGGGTGATCAGACATTGGAATGGGCTGCCCAGGGAAGGAGTGGATTCTCCGTGTCTGGAGATATTTCAAAAGAGCCTGGATGTGGCACTGAGTGCCATGGGCTGGGAACCCCGGGGGGAGTGGATCAAGGGTTGGATTTGGTGATCTCTGAGGTCCCTTCCAACCCAGCTGATTCTATGATTCTGTGATTCTATGATCCATCAGTAGGCTTAGGGGCAGAGCTGAATGTGTTGAAACAGTAAGATCAAGATGATGTTGTAAGAAGGATGATACAAGTAGTGCATATCACCCAGCATCTTGCATCCTTATAAATCTTGAACTGAAAAAGGATATCAACCAGTATTGTTACCAGAGAGATGAGGGACATAAAGATGAAAAGGAAGGAAGAAGGAAGCAAAATGCCTTCTTATTTTAGGTTGTAACTGGTCATAGTAATGGTTCTAATAATGTCATTCTCCAGTTATTTGTATTCAACAGTACTGGGCTTGATTTCATTTATTTTTGTAGAGACAAAGATAAGAGAGAAAACATATGCATTTTGATGGATACCATATGATTCTGGTTCTCCTCCTTTAAGTTCCTCCCGTTCTCTTCATGTTTCATAGAAGCAAAAAATAAGAACAGATGCATCTCCTTTCATATTTTTAATTTTAAGGTTTTAGCCTACTAACATTCCATCTGCTTGTTACCACAAACTATGGGAGCTCTGCCTTCTCTTAACATAGTCCAACATGTTCCAAAAAGAGGGAGCAGCTGGGAAAAATTAATAATGGAAAAATTTACAGCCCAGAGAAAAAAAATCTACCTCCCCTTCAAATCCAAGGATTTGGTCTTTGGATATGCCTGGATCTGAGGGAGTGTGGGACTGTGTGTGCACCCCTGTCAAACAGATAGAGACGAAGAAGAAAAAGTTGGGCTAATTTCAGGAAGATGTGCTTAATATAGGACTTGCCAGAACTGGTTAATCAAAGGGTTTATGGCATCCCAGATTCTCATTCAGCATTCTTGGTGCTCATTATTCTGTTATTCTGTAAGAAGTACTTAGTCTAGGGCTGCACGTGTGGAAGTTCCAGTCTTTGAGTAAAGAGAGTTAAACTGAAGTATTAGGGATGGGAACTAACTTGGCATGAGAATTTTTTGGACTTCCTGCTTGCAGCTCTTTGTAGGATGATGTTTATTCTTTTTCTCGCCATATTTGATGGGGAAGGAATGGCTGAAATTGATGCATTCCTATGTGACCTCCTTTAGGTGATCCTGGCAGGGGCATTGAGCTCAATGATCTCTCCAGGTCCCTTCCAACCCCTGGTATTCTGTGATTCTGCGAACTAAAGGCTATCAGGAGGGTCGCCATCTCATGCTTCCATACCACCAAACCACTCATACCCTTTAGACACTCAAATCCCCTTTTGGTGTGAGCTTTGTATACTACGTAGTCTCCCAGAGCAGAAGAAATCACTGACCTCAAACTGTGTCTTAAAAAGGGCCTAACCAAAGTTCATCCAGCTCTGTTCATCCCTTTTGTATCAAACCCTCTGCAGACAAAACACATCTAGCCTAGGTAGTTAGTTACTGGTTTACCAAATACTATAAGGTCACAGGAAAAAAAAAAAAGGTATTTCAGTTGAGCTGAGCTTTTGAATTCAGAATTCTAACTTTAATATTATGCCAGAACTCTTCTCCTTGGGCCACTGTCTGCAACGTTGCATCATAGCTGGAAAATGCTCCTCTGAAGGTATCCTGGCACTGTCACTTGTCTGTCAGTCAAGCAAGAAGATGATTATAGATCTTTCTAAAAC